>NW_006438873.1:810539-827639 GCF_000325575.1 Pteropus alecto
GTGCGTGTGTGGTATCACGGATTGTGAATATGTGTGTGTTTGTGGAAGTGTCCTTGTATATGTATGTAGCCCAGTTTTTGTGCTTGTGTATAGGAAATCACTGTTTGAGACCTTGAGTGTAGAGACCCAATTTTTGTATTTTTATACATGTGTATGTATATATAATTTTGATTCCAATGCCAGTGTGTGGATTTTTTTTCCCCACCATGAAGCAGTTTTCCTTCCAACACATCAGCTGAATGTCTTACACCCATTCTGACACTATGTAGCTGGCTATAGTGTCAGCTCCTACAGCTCAGTCCCCAAGCCTGTCGCTAACCCCCACACAAGTCTCCAACATCAGCTGCCAATCACAGTCCAGGTTTTCACCTGTGCATTAGACTGACCAGCAAATGATTCCCCTTCTAGGCTTTGGTTAATTTGCTAGAGTGACTCATGGAACTAAGAGAAATATTTTACTTCCTAGACCACTGGTTATCATAAAAGGATATATAACTCAGGATGGCTAGATGGAAGAGATGCATGGGCCAAAGTACATGGGAAGGGCCTTGGAGCTTCCATGTTCCCTGAGCGTGCCACTTTTCCCACACTTCCATGTGTTTACCCCTCAGCAGCTCTCTAAAAGCCATCCTTTGGGTTTTTATGGAGGCTTCATTACATGGCCATGACTGACTAAACCACTGACGATTAAACTCAATTTCCAGCCCTTCGCCCCTCCTAGGAGGTCTGGGGTGGAAATGAAAGTTTCAACCCTCTGATGCTTCGTTGGTGTCCTGGCAACCAGCCCCCATCCTAGAGGCTTTCCACAACCAGTCATCTGATGAAGGTTACAAAAGATTCTTTTATCACTTTCAACACTTAGGAAATTCCAAGGGTTTGAGGAGTTCTGTGCCTGGAGAACAAATATTTCTTAGAAATCCCAGTGTGTGAGGTAGTGGGGGACCAGGGCTTGTGTTTGCACTAGTGTGGCCCTATGAGCGCATTTTGGGGGACTGGGTATTTAAGGGTGAATGTGAGAAGCTAGTTTTGGTTTCCCAGTTCGGTGACTAGGTGGTATTAATCAAAATAGCAGCTAACACACACTGTTACTTGGCTTTTTTCTTATTACCACCACCACTAGTAGTAGCAGCTAGCATTTACTGATTGTTGTCCCTGACCCAAAGTGTTTTTCCATTTAAGGTTTTATCTCATCCTTTTAACTTGTCTCTTAGTTCGTTTCTACTAAAATCTCCAATTTCCAGGTGTATAAACTTAGGCACAGGGAGATTAAGTAACTCGCTCAAGGTCACACAGAAAAAGAGATGATTTTTGAATTCAAGTCTTGCTGACTCCAAAGCCCCTGCTGTTTCCACCCCTCCAGGGTTTTCTTGGAGCAAGCTTCTTGGGCTGAGAAAGTCTTCTGAGTACCTGGTGGTGCTGGAACAAGAGGGATGACCAAGAGATCCAAGAATTCTCAAGATAAACCTGTACCTTAGCAGTTTCTTTGGTGTTTTCTTCAGACCATCTACCAAGAATATAATTCTTCTTGCTATTTAGAGGGACTTTGGTGGTAGTTTGGGAAGCTGTGTGGTCTGAAGAAAAAGCTTTATGCATCCAGAGACCCCATGGCTACAGAGAGACCAGAGTTGCAGGGGTCAGATGTTTTGAATCCTGATCAAGCCGTGTTCTGCTCATTCTCTGAATGAGGCAACCTTCCCCAAGAGGCCTGTGGACTCGTCTAAGGCAGCGAGTTTGTCCCAGAACTGGGCCTTGTTTGGTTTTATCATTTTTCCCCTTGGTTTCATGATCTCTGCTGACATACTGAAGCTAACACTTGCTGTCTGGGAAGGTGATTTCCCTAAGGAATTCATCACAAGATGGCCCCTCCCAGTCTCAAGATTGTTAAATGAACCGAGAAACAGATGCAGGGACAAATGAATGCTGCTAGTTTAAACACACAAAATTGCGCTTTAAAGACATTACACTTTTTTAGCAAGTGAAATTTTGAGAGCAAAGGTTCAAACCAGAAATGTCTGATACAGAAATCACAACGATATTCCAGAGCTTGATCTTAAGCTGTTTTTGCTTATTTCATTTATTCTTTTATTTATCCAATATTTCCTTTTAATTTTTATTATGTGCCAAGTATTTTTCCAAGTTGATGTAAAATGGTAGAATCCTAACAAAATAAAGATGGTCTCCAGAGTCATGAAGATCACAATGACCCTTACAAGCAAATAGAAATAGAGCGCATACATTAACACAACATATTCATATTACATGACATTCACATAATGTAACGTATAACACACAACACATTGTGATATAAAGAATATTTTCATCATCCACTACATCACATAAGGTGGGTTGAGAAAGATTTGTGTAATTAGGGTAATGTAAGTTTTGTGTCATATTTAAACTGTAAGAAGAGTTCACATATCTCTAGAGATACTCAGAGCCCTCCTTTGGAGCTCCTGAAATTATACATCAGAGATTTGTGGAGCTGTTGATTGCGAAAGACATGCCCTAAATAGATGTCATGATTAGAGGAACCCAGCTGGATTTCAAATATGAACACCAAACCCATATTTCCTCTGAATTGTAGGTGATGATTTACAATTGAGCTGCTTTCCCTAGGGCAACTCAGTGCTGGACACTGTACACAAGGGGACAACAAAGATTTATGAAAATTAAAGGTTCTCTGGAGCAATACCAAGGGGATGAATATGTAGCCTTGAATAAAGTTTTCTAATATGCTCACTTAATGAATCAGGTTTGAATCTGTCTACCCCACACACGCATTTGGGACAGCCCAAAAAGTGATCCAGACTGACATGGCATGATTAGCTCACTCTGGCCTTGGACTTGAGGAATGACTTGGGGAAGAGTTGAATGTGGAGATGAGAGCATGGGTCTCTCTGATTCTTTACTTGTTCTTGCCTGGATTTATCTGCTATCTATGGTTATTGATCCTAGATGACAACAGATGGTTCCCAGCTGGGATCGCCTCTTGTGTGGATGATCTCTGTCATCTAGGTGATTGATGAATAGGGAAGGAGAAGAGAGTGTCATCTATTTCAATCTGACATTTCGCCCTAACACTAAATCCTTAAAAAAAGAAAAAAAAAAAAAAAGAAAAGCTTTATTGAGACAGATACCATACAGTTCACCCATATAAAGTACACAACTCCATGGTTTTTAGTATATTTATAGATATGTGCAACGATCACCAAAATTAATTTTAGAACATTTTTATCACCTCAAAAAGAAATCTCATGATTTTTAAATATTGCTCTCCACTCCTCCCGTTCCCTTATACTAAGCAAACTGTCCTAAATCGACTCAGGGCTGGGTACCAGACAGGAGACCATCCTTATAGCTCAGAGTCCACCAAAATTACTTGAACTAGCCAATCCTAAGGTGTCTCCCCTGCCCTGCCTTCATTTCCCTAGGAAACCACTATAAAGGCTCTGGGTCATGCTTTCCTCTGGCTCCTTTCTACCTCCTGACCAGACACGGTGCTTTCCTATGTGGCCCTATGTGGAGCGGTGGATCCCCTTCTTTTGGAAAATATGTTATAAAATCTTCTCATATAGGTATTTGCCTCTGTGTCTGTCACCTAGTGATACCTGATCAAATCCGGGGTAGATTATAAAACACCCCTCCTGGCATGGAACCCCTGCCCGATGAGCCAATATTCTCAGTGGCACTGCACCAACGTAGAACTTCTGCCATGTCAAATGTCCATGTCTCAAATCCACTTGCCCAGAACTTAATCTCAGCAACAGATAGCTGGGGGCAGGGTGAGAGACGCTGCCATTATACACTTAAAAGAGGGCCCTCTGGGAGCTAGGGGGAGATAGTGCTAAATTTTAGTAGATTTTCTTGAATCAACGTTTATTTGCTGTATGCTCTTAGGACTATTTCTGGACATATTAAATGGATTCATTTTAAAAGGAATCTACTCATTTTCCTGGGATGCAGGTCTGGTCATGCCATAAATGGAATTTCCCCACCTATACATCTCTTAGAATCACTGTGTTGATTCACCATGATGCCCGCATCCATCAATATAATTAACACGTTCATTCCTCACCTTTACTCAGCAGCATTCACTTAATTCTTCATTCTTGAAACACTGTGCTTTTGGCTTTTGTATAATCACACTTATCGTATTTTGTCCTGCCATTCTGGCTTCTGCTGTCAGTATTTTTTGGTCCCTTCTCATCCAATATTAAACAGTGAACCCAGCTCCCCAACCATGACTACTACAATGAAAAGGCAGAGGCTAACAACCTGCATATTTTTAAAAAATCGTATGTTGTTTGAAGACAAACACCATACATAAGCATATTTAAGGACACGGAAAAGTTGACCATAAAAAAAAATGAGAAAAATGTATACTCTGTAACTCAGTCTATTTGGGCATCTATAACAAAAATACCATAAACTAGGTGGCTTACAAACCACAGGAATTTATTTCTCCAAGTTCTGGAGGCTGGAAGTCCAAGATCAAGGTGCTGGCCCATTCAGTGTCTGACGAGAACCTGCTTCCTGGTTCACAGGCAATGCCTAAATTCCACATCTTCACATGGAGGAAGGGTCAGGGATCTATCTATCTGGGGTCTCCTGCTTAAAGGCATGACTGTTATGAGGACAAAGCCCTCATGAACTATCCCCACCAAGAGGCCCCGCTTCCTAAAACCACCTTGGGGGTTAGAATATCAACATATGCATTTTGGGGGACATTGCACTGAAAATAATTTATCAAACATCAGCTAGTTCAGCCCTACTAGCCCTACCAGACAAAGCAAATTTTAAGGCAAAACATTACACTTAGAGGTAAAACAGAACACTACAAAATCAACAGGGTGAATTTCCCAGGGAGAAATAAGATTGGGACTTTGTTTTTAACAAAAAGCATACCTTCCAGAAACAGCAAAACTTAAAAACTGATGTAAGTATGAAGAAAGGCAAAACCACCTTCCTAGTGAGGTGTTGAATACCCGGGCTCAGTCACTGATTAAGTGCTTGGTCTCATTGGGCCTGGTTTTCTCCAACTGTAGTACTGAGGTTACAGTAGAAACTATGTCACAGGGTGACTCTATTTCCTGTATATCAAACCACTTAGAGGCATGCAAGTATTCCAGAAGCACTAGCTATTTATTTCCCTTTTCTTTATCTAACCTTGTGTGTTTTGTTTTACTCCATCCTGACCTCATTTCTTGAACATGATGCATTCACAGTAATAGTCATTTTACTTTACTGAACCCATGCACCTCCTGAATCAGCCAAGTTTAAGTCCTTCTCCCACATTTTCCCACATGTGAAGGACATAACAGGATAATGCCATCCTGTGACGGTCACTGATGTCATATTGGTAGATTGCAATCCTTCATGATGGGAGTATTTACATTGTAGAAAAAGGCAAGTGCTATAAGTCAAGGCTTCACTCTATCCCAGTCTTTTGTTAAATATTTACAAGCACACCACGGAATACAAACAAATGAAAGATCTGAAAAGCACTTAATGGGTTGTGACAGTAATCCACACAGGACACAAACTGGACTTAGTCTCTGGTCGCAGGCCATCTCTGGCTGTTGACAGAGTGTAAACTCTAGAGTGAGATGTCTGTTTCTCTAACTCTTCGTTGGGGTGATGAGAGGTATGGAGTGGAGGCAATTGAGAGGCGTCCACAGGCCTGCCCTTCTGTACGTAGCACTCCTCTCCACCCCTCTCACTTGGCCAACTCCAGCTTATCTCCCAGGGCTCAAATGAACAACCACGTATCGGGACTGGATTTCATGGATACTCTCCCTGCTGCCCCCCCGCCAAACCACATTAGACTTCTTCCATGTGATTCCATGGAATCCTCAATTCCCTGTGGGCCAACAAGAAGTCCACACAGTCCCCTAATAGAGAGGAACATGGGCTGCAGGAAAACCCTAATGTTTCTGTAAGTCCCCACCCAGTTCCTGGGTAGCCACAGGAGAGGACTTATACCTCGGAGCCTTACTTTCCTTGTCTGAGAGGAGGCATGTTATACACAGTGCTGTGCCCTGTAACACGGGGCAGGTCAATGTGAGCATTCTGCCACGCGGGTGTTGTAGAAATTTCAGTTTGGTGTGACAATACCAGGAGTGTTGGGTGGAGTGTACGGGGAGCTTGAGCTGGGGCATTTCCACTGGGGAGTGCAACCAGAGTCTCCCTAGTTCTGTGCAGTTTGGGTGGGGGCAAACGTCTTTGCCTGTCCCAGGTGACATTTGCTCAGTTTGCGGGAGCCCCTAATAGGACTTACCGAGCCTTTTATACTTGGAACCACTGCCCAGAAATGTATTATGTGGTTGGAAAAAAATGACTTTGTCGAGCAATGTCTCCTCAATACAACGAGCTAGATTTAGTTACATTGTCTTCCTTTGTGACGAGCAACCTGTTGCTTATATGATCCACACTAGCCACCAGGAGACATGCACGGTCATCCGCAGTCCATGCACCTTGGTCCCAATGACGAGTCTGTGGGCGAGCACTGAGCCTGCGGTGGCCAGAACAAAACCTCCATGAATGCGCACTAATGGCAAAGTAAGTGGTTATTCCCCATATGTAGATCAACGCTTCATTCCCACTGTCTTTGAATATTAAACAGTCATCCATCACAAAATGACACCTATCCGTAGCCTTAGAGAAAT
The DNA here is from genome assembly GCF_000325575.1 of Pteropus alecto. Lineage (NCBI taxonomy): Eukaryota > Metazoa > Chordata > Mammalia > Chiroptera > Pteropodidae > Pteropus > Pteropus alecto. The sequence goes on from NW_006438873.1 coordinate 817,205, forward strand.
TTTAGAAGAAAACACATTTAAATTTCTGGACTTAACAATGAGCCTGAATGAAAGTTTAAGTTCTTCTGCTATAGACATACTGCACAAAGCTGTCACGTTGGTTTATGTCACCTAAGCTGGACTCATGAATCTCAGCATCCAGCAACTGGCAAAGAGCTGAAAGGAGAAAAAACATGGGAGTAAATGAGTAGCAGTGCCTTCACATGAGAAAGAAGTTAAAAATTCTGACTTCAACTGAGTCAGCTACTAGCTGTGTGACCTTGGAAAACGTTGCCAGCAAGTGAGAGTAATTAAGTTGACCCAAACGATTTAAATACATCCTTATTTCTTTGATTCTCTGCTTGTTTATTGACCTTTGGATACCCATAAAAATCCATAGAACCTCACAAAGTACTCTGAGTTAGTTAATGGTTACTGCAACTAATTGGCCTTGATGATAAAGCCATCTCCTGTAGCAGGGTGACTCAGCAGGGCCACTCAGCCAAGTGCAGCTTGCTCTGTCCCAGTCTCTATCCTTGTACCCAGACCTGACTTTTCTTAGAGCACTTCCATCAACACCAAAAGACAGAGCCACCTGTCTCTAAGTTTACTAAGGCTGGAACCACCACATCAACCTCAGTAGGCAATCTCTTAGATGGCCACCAATGTGTCTGTGGTTTGGAGGGATTCCTTTCCCTAATGTGGTATGAAGTACTGAAAACCTGAGATGCACTGCAGGATGAATTTGTGGTGAAGGATGAAGATGTCATTACACTGTTAACTGAAGTCAGGGATTGAGAAAGACCGTAGAATGAAGGTCCCTAACGAGTGCCTGCTCAATTCCTTGCAGTTGGCCATGCTTGGTGCCCAGCATGGTATCCTCGTGGAGTTTCTTCTCTGCAGAAGAGACAGATAGAAAATTATAACTCCAAAGAACATAACTAATTGGGCACTGGAGGGTGTCAGGGAGCTTTACAGGAGAGAATCCAGTGCAGATATTGGTGATCTTGTGAAGGGGTGGTGAGAGGGTTCAGATTAGGGAAGAATTTCTAGAAAGAGAGAAGCATCTATCCTGAGGTGCAGGAATAAATGAGGGAGTGGTACTGAAGAAAGGACAGAGTGGGCTACATGGTAAAGGTCTAGAGTTTGAAGATACTGTGGCTTACGGAGGACAGTGGCTCCGAGCCAGTCTCTTCACAGAGCTGTTTCTGGGGCCAAAGAGTTCAGAGAACAGCAGCAGCAGCCTGGAGAATTCCTGTGGCTGCCGCGGAGAAAGCTTTGACACTGAGGCCCCGGGACCAGGGCCAGTGGAAGCCATAGAGCAGGCTCGCCTGCACCCCAAGGCCGACTGGCCAAAGCTGCACCAGGTCGGACCCAGCCTGTCTGCCCCGCCTTCAGCAAGGGGCAGCTTCACGTACGGTGACAGTTACCCTCACATCAAGCAGCAACGGCAGTGTGCGCCCTCCCCGCTCCAGAGTGTGGCCCGCAGTGCCGCGCCAGGTGCGCGCACTTACCGAAGGCCGTCCGCACCGGTGGCACTCCAAGGGCCTCTCGCCGCAGTGCACGCACAGGTGCTGCTCCAGCTAGGGGCGCTGGGTGAAGGCCTTCCTGCACACGCGGCATCCAAGGGCGTGTGGCCCCCCGAGGACGATTGGGTGCAGCAGCCGTATCACTGATGCACGTGCACCTCCAGGTGGGCGCAGACGCGCACGCAGGCGCAGTGCGTGCACGTGAAGGGCCACGCCCCGTGCGTCCTCCGCGCAGCATCAGGGCTCAGGGGTAACAGAGGCTACCCTGCTCGCCTGCTCCTTCCCAGGGTCGAGCCTCTGGTGGGTGAGCAGGTTCGAATGCTACTGGAAGCCTTTCCCGCGGATGGCGCGCTGATGCCACCTTGCTTCCCACGGAGATTTCCCAGGCTTGCTGGCGGGAGGGGTGGGGGTCCTCCCAAGTCCCTAACGTGGGGGCCCTTCGTCCTCCGGGATGGTCAATTCCCCCAAGAGCGGCTCCTGTTCCCCGAGTGGATCCTGCCTCCAGGCCTCTCCGGGTTAAGGGCACTGAGTGACCTCCACCGTGTCCTCATGAGCTTACTCTCCAGAAATGTCCAGCTCTGGTGCCTCCGACTAACTCGCTCCAGATGAAAGGGTTTGAAAATGCACATCATCCACTGAGTTTCCAAAAAGGAAAAATAATTCTGTTTGGGGATGAGCATCGCCCCCCATTCCCAGCTTAGTGCGATGATGTACATAGAAGGCCCTAGCTCTGGAGCTAAGTTCCAACCACGTTCATCCCACCTCCACCTCCCAAGAGCTGAGGGGCCTGGTGCCTCCACTCTGTCTAGAAACGGACTTGAATTCTTGCCTCTAGGGCACCAGTCCCATGGGGGTGGAGGGCTCCACCCCATGTCCTCATTCAAACCCAATTACCTCCCAAAGGCCCCACCTCCAAATACCATCACATTGGGAATTGGGGTTTCAACATATGAACTTAGGGAGGGGGAACATAAACCTTCAGTCCACGGCAACACAGAATGCTAGCAGCTTCTACAAGCTGAAAGAGACAAGGTAATGGAGTCTTCCCCAGCTGTTAGGTTAGGAGAAGGGGTTAGTGACTGAAGCCAAAAAGGAGACAAGCAAAGACCTCTCTAGGATTTAGGAATGAAGAAATGAATGAGCATTAGAGTAGCACAGATCACTACAGTCGGTGGTCGTCGTTTTGTGACCCTACTACACAATAGAATCTTCTGAAGACTTTAAAACTGCACTGGGTTACCACCAAGTGGTGGGGCCATCTCCAGGGGTGCAGCCGGGCACAGTACTATTTTTTTTACAGCTCCTGAGAACCACTGAATATACAAAGTGTACTTTCAAAATGAAACTCGTTGCACGACCCCAAATGGAAAATCAGTATCACGTGCCATAAATATAGTCCAACAGTAAATACAATGAAAAGAGGTACAGCCTGATATAAAAGGTTAGTAAACATTAGTTGTTAACAGACACACGTATTCTCTCACTAATGAGAGAGCCTGAAACAGAACTGAAAAAAATATCTTCTTGACCTCGTCGTACAGATCAACACACTGAGATCCCAGAGGGGAAGAGGCACTTGTCCAAATCCACAAACAAAAATAGAGACACTAGCATTTGAGTGATTACTGTCTTTAGGCTTCTGACTCCTCACAACCACCTTAAGAGTCAAGTTCTATCATCATCCTCGTTTTAGATGGGGAAACCTAGATACAGAGTGTGTGTACCTTGCCCGGGGTCCGAGAACTAGTAAAGGCGAGAACAGGTAAAGGGCACAGAAGCAGCTCCAAAGATCATTTCAGAAAAAGGGAAACCGAGGCCCAGGGAGGGTGAAAGGGTACCGATCCACCCTTCTCAGGGTGGGGAGTGGAGTACAAGGTAGACCGCAGCTTAGATTCAACAACCTCTTCAAATCTGCTCTCTCCTCCTCAGGGGGAGCTATGACATCACATGCAACTGAGGAGTTGTTACCATAGAGGCTGTAAATCCCATTCAGAGACCGGAGCGGGAAAACCAGGGGTCGCACTCACTTCCCGGGGTACTTCAGAGCCCGCACTTCTAGCCTCAGGAACGAGGCCCGGGGAGCCTCGCATGCGCAGACTCGGCCTTACCCCTATGCCCCGCGCGCGACCTGCAACACTGCCCAGGTAACCGAGGCTCGCGGACCCCAGTACTCTCACTGACCAAAGTTGCGCGCGAGGCCAACTCAATGCGCATGTGCGCCCGTATGGCCTCTCCGCCAATCGAAATCCTTCTTGCAGTTTGGCCCCGCCTTATTCTTCAGGCTTCCGGCGTCTTGCTGTCTCCAAGGCAACCTTTCTACTGAGGGCCTGGGAAAAGGCAGCCCAGAGACTTCTGGGTATTGTAGTCTGAAAAGGGCAGATGAACTGGAGCACTTGTTTATAAAAAGAAAGATACTGTGATATAAATGCCTCCATCCAGGGCTGAGTTTGTGGATAAAAAATGCTCGAAAATGTTTTCGCCAACTGTTATTTGCTGGAGTAACGGGAAGGAGGGAGGAGAAAAATGGAGCAAGGTAGCCGCAGAGTCTCCTAGGAGTTGTAGTTCCGCTCGCTGCGAGGGGACTGGGAGCAGGCGACCCCACCCGGATCCGGAAGTGAGCACTGGGTGACAGGGTGGCTGATGGGACTGAGGAAAGATCCTGACCCAGGCATACCCACTTTCTTTCCCTTGCCCCGCTTGCCAGATCCTGACCCTGTCTGCATGCTTTGGGGTCAGTTGTTGGGGGCTCCACCGTCATTCACGGATGTTTCTGAGCTTGTTGGTCACTATGGTAACACCTCACGCTCTCCGCTCCTTGCATTATGACGCCACGGGCTGTGCCCTGGAAGGAGGCATGCGTCTGACTGGGGAGGAGGACGAAACAGGCGGTCGTGGGAGGAGCCAGGGGTGGGACCAGAGGGGCTCCTGTGAGCTGTCTCTGTGGGGCTGGGAGGCTTCATTTAAATAATCAGTAGTACAGTAGGAGCAACTAGCACGGATGACTGACTGGTGCCTGCTTTCTGTAGCTGCTGAGAGACTTCGCTGGGATTCATTCATTAGCTTCTATTTATTATTTTTTTCTACCAATTTGGTTGGAAACTTAGACTATGGTTTCACACCCGTGTCAAAGTGAATAAATGGAAGCTACTCAAATGGACTCGTTGCTGCCACGTGGGAGGAACTGCCTAGCACATCTGATGCCTCAAACCTTTGGAATGTTAAAACAGGCCAAAATAACCTTTAGACTGGGACTAAAGCAAGCTTGTGCCCCAAAGAACTGTTCGCAAAGATAACAAGAAAGCAGATATGACTACTGGACTGAAATTTTAAAAGGTTATTTAGAATTATCATCACTATATTATGTCATCTGCACCAATAGCAATGCCTTTCTTCTGTGGACATAATTGTTCCCCTCCCCTTTCTTATAAATGCCCCTCCCTTTGTCTCCTAATTGGAGAACTCTTTGGGCTTCTACCTGAATCATTGCTTCCTGAATAGCTATTCTTTTTTTAAATCTCAAATGTTAGTACCTTCTCACTTTGAAAGGCCTTTTTATCTTTAACACCTGTCTCCAGGCAAACTAGGTCACTACCAATTTTCTGGAGCACCAGGCATTCCGTTCCTGCTCTGGAACTTGTTAACAGGCTGTGCTATACGTTTATTCAGTCAACAGGTCCTTATTCAATGCCCACAGGCACCATTTGCCAAGGATACAAACAGGAGAACGTCCTCGGAAATTTTGTTTTGAACAAAAAGATACACGAACTTAACCCATAGTTCTCATCCTCAGCGTTATTGATATTTGGGTCTGATCATTCTTTGCTCTTGGGGTGGGGAGGAGGCTGTCCTGTGTACTGTAGTGTTCTGAGCAGCATCCTGGGCCTCTACTCACTAGATGCTCCCTGTCCCCCTTCCCCCATCGCCATGTGACAACCAAAAATTTCTCCAGACTCTCACAAATGCCCCTTAGGGAGCAAAGTCAGCCATTGAGAACCACTGCTCTTCAAAGGCTTTTCCTAAGCACTCCTCCTTTCAGATAACTTGAGCAGGTGGTAAGCACCAGCTCATTAACATCTTTGTGAGGATGAGAAAGAGAGTGTATCTTAAAGTTCTCATCACAAGAAAAAAAATAACTATATGAGGTGATAGATGTTAACTAGACTTACTGTGATGGTCATTTCACAGTATGTACAAATATTGAATTGTTATGTTGTACACCTGAAACTAATATAATGTGATATGCCAATTATATCTTAATAAAACCAGGGAATGTCTGATATCGATTGCTGTGATGAGCTGACGCATTAACAAATTCAGTTTTAAATACAATTTGAGAGGGCCTCCATCACTACCATCAAAAGGAAAAAGGTAATTGGATGTAAAAGGCCATTAAAGACATGTAGGGGAAGTAAGAAAAACATAACGTCAATCACCTAGGCTGCTTCTGATTAGCATATAAAACCTTTCTTATAATAAACTAATTCATGAAACTTGTTTATGAATTAGTTACAACAGGGTTTCACTAGGATAAAGGACATGGTACCATCATTTTTACCTAACATCTACAAGGAGTCAGCATTCCCTTTCATTTGTCATCAACTTACTGTATGTTTTCTGTGCCTTTTAGTAGTTTCTTTTTATTTATTTATTTGTACATGAATGCTATAAGACAACAGCTTCCTGGGAGCCCAGTCAGATCTACTTGTGTGAACACAGCCACACCCACTCCCCCTTTAATTAAGTTTAGTTGACTTGAGAAGTCAGAGGAAGCTGCTTCTTTTGGAAGTTTTTAGATGCCCATTTAGCCATTGTAGCTGAAGCATGTACAATTACCCCCTGAGGAATAGAGTATTTCCTTATTAATTGCTTTCCTCCAAGGGTGGCAGAAAAGGCTATGTCTTCAGAGCCTTCTTTCCTCAGTAGGAAATCCTAAATCTTTATACCAAAAAAAAAAAAAAGTAGAGCCTTTGGAATGAGTCAAACCTGAGTCAAAAATCAGCTCTGTCACTTGTGTGACCTTGGAAAAACTGTCAATCCCTCCGAAGCCCTACTTTTCTTCATAAAGGCAGGCAGAATAATAGAACCTCTTTATACATTGTTGCCAGAATTAAATGATATATATAATTCTTGGCACCCCTGCCACTCTATGCATTGTTAATTCTCAGTGTTGGGTGATGGAAGAACTGAGCATTCAGCCATTTCAACATGCGTACATTTTATTATAGAAACAGTGAAGAAATGTTGAAAGACATCTGAAAGAGAAGTTTTGAGGAAACCCCTGCAGATGTTCACTCAGCTACTCTCTGGGCCCATCTGCTCATGGCCCTCAGAGACACCTTCCTACTGCGCCTCTGGACAGACAGGTGTTCTTCCTCAAAGGACCCAAATCCTTACGCTCCAAATTGGCAGTCCAGGGGACAGATTGGTTTCTTGGGAGGTGAGACTACCTGGGAGTTAGAGGACTTGTGAAGGTTGAGCTGAGGTAGAGGAGGGTCAATAAAAAGAACAGCAGGGGTCGTTTCTAAGGAAGGGAAGAAAAAAGGGAGAAATTTATTTGTGCATCAGTTTGCATCCCAGACCACTCTCCTTACTCACTATGCTCCACTCATTCTGTCTCTCAAACGCATCAGCTATTCCACTACATGGAACACTCTTCCTACATCTCAGCCAAGTGGCCCTTCCCCATCACTCAGTACAAATACCTTCGCTTCAGTGAGGGGTTCTTCTGAATACCCAGTAGAAAGCTCCTCTCTGCCACAGCACTCTGTTTGGCCTTATGGAAATCTCATATGATCGCTAGTTTTCTCCTGCCCTCCCACTAGAGGGTGACCTCCATGAACTCAGGGACTTCCTCTGCTGCAGCCCCACTGTACCCCCAGCCTGGCACCCTGAATCATGCAGGGTTAGTGCAGGGAGCAAATATATAAGATTTGCTCTGAGCACTGGAGTCTCGGGGACAGAGAAAGTAGACTTCTTGCTCCCAGAGGGGCTCACAGTCTAGTGCAGAGGTCTACAAATTACAGCCCAAGGGTGACTCCAGCCTCCATCCCTTTTTATAGGTTTTTTTAAATTGTAGTAAAACCCACATAACATAAAATTCACCATTTTAACAAGTCTAGGATCCATGAAAGAGTAGTTGCTCAATAAAAATTTACTGAATGAGTTCTTCAATAAGTTGAACAGAATTACCAAATGACCCAACAATTTGACTACTAGGTATGTACTCAAAAAAATTGGAAACAGTTGTTCAAACAAAAACTTGTACACAAGTGCTCATAGCATTATTCACAATAGTCAAAAGGTGAACAAAACTCAAATGTCCTTCAGCTAGTAAATGGATAAATAATTGTGGCATATCCATTCACTGGAATACTATTCAGCAATGTAAAAGAATAATGTACTTATGCATGCTACAACCTGGATGAACCTTGAAAACATTATGCAAAGTGAATAAAGTCAGACACACAAGGCCACATAGTATATGACTCCATTTCTATAAAATGGCCAAAATAGGTAAATCCATAGAGAGAATAGATTAGTGGTTGCCAGGGGCTGAGTGGAGGGACTACTTATGGGTACAGGGTTTTCTTTTGGAATGCTAAAAATTTTCCAGAGCTAGATAGTGGCGATGGTTGCACAACATTGTGACTGCATCAAATATCACTAATAGTAAATTCACGCTATTTGTATTTTACCACAACTTTAAAAACCCAACATAAAATTTGAGAGAATTCATAAATGAATTCCTACAGTTCTCCATGTCTTTATCATTTGTAATTCTCTTCACTGGCCATGTTAAGTGGCTTGAGATTAAAAGTGATGAAACTGGGATTTTTCATATAATTCTGTGATCCTACAATTGGAGTGTCTAAACCCACCTTAGGTTCCCTACTCAAACACTAGGCAGTTGGAACCAAGCCTTCTCACCCCAGTAGTGGACAAAACCCTCTTCCCTGCCATAACATACCTGATGTCCACTTCTGGGTTACAGTAGTGACAGTAACACTGGGAGATTGATGAAGGAGTGAACCGGAAACAGAAAGAAATGGTAGGGGTGAGGCAAGTCAACTTCTCTCCTTCCTTTTCTCCCTACTCCTTCTTTCTTCCTTTCCTGCCTACCTCTCTTTCCCCCTTCTCTCTTGTTGCAATATCCGGTGGTCTTGATGATTTATCTAGCCTCACCTCTCACTGCTCCCATGTTCTGCCCCATCTTCTAGCCAGTTCTCCCAACCCCCATAAGTGACACCGTCCTCATCACTACTGACATTTGACCCATCTTGATCCATTCTGTTGTGAGAGCTGTCCTATGCAATGCAGGATATTTAGCAGCATCCCTGGCCTCTCCCACTAGCACCTCTTCCTCCAGTCATGACAACCAAAAACGCCTCCAGACATTGCTGAGTGTTCCCTAGGTGGTAAAGTCACCTCCATTTGAGAACCACTGGCCTAACCCATGTCTCAAGCCCAAGCCTGGGCCTACCCACTCCATTAGCACTTCTTCTTGAACTGCTGCTACAAGGCCCTCCTCATCTCCATACAATCACCAATATCCTGCCCAGGCCACTCGGACCACCCTCTCTCAGTCCTTCTGCTTCCATTGTTGCCTTGATTCCAACTCACTGCATGCTACAGTACCAGAGCTATCCTTTCACACCTCAAATCAATCTTGCCTACGGGCTTGCCACCAAACTTAAGATGAAATTTTCCATCTTGCCAGGGTCTATGTGGCCCCTTCATGATCTGGACGCCCTCTCCCCCTCTTCACTCATATAGATTTTGTTTTAGTTCCTCAAGGTCACACATTTCTGCCTTGGCATCTTTGCCTTACATTGTCACTTTGCTCAGGTCATGGTCGCTTGAGCTATCTCCAAGCAATTCTCAAGGCAGTCTCCTTCTACTTGTTCATTTCTCCATCTCAATATTGCTTCCCCAGACCCCCTCTGGCCTACCTGCTCTGTGATATCCCCCTGATTCATTTCCTTTTCTGAAGCTCACCACATGTTTCATTTCTGTTCCCCTGCCCCTATCATGTGAGCTCCATGGGCCCGGGAACCTTAAGGGTTTTGTTTTCCTGAGTCCCCACCATCCAGAATGGGATCTGCTACACTTGTACATTTTGAGGCATGAATGCATGCATGAGTGAATGACTATTGGCCATTTCTTGCAAGTAATGCTTCCATACTTCTACTGCCATGCCTCTACTCCTATACTTCTACTCTCATGCATATCATGTTTTCTCTTTCTGGAATGCCTTCCCCCCCCCCAACCCTTTGATTGGCTAAGTCTGTACCAAATGGAGCAGAGATGGCATCTCTTTCAGGAAGCTTTTCAGGAGTTTATTTTCTCCTTGGGCTTAGATAAGAGCTATCATCTGCTTCTCTAACAGAGTGATGCCTATGAAACACTCCCACTTAGTGATTTGGTCATCTCTTTTGATGCCTGTCACCTTACAAAATATGATGTATTTAAAGGGAGTTTAATCATCAGCATCTCCATAAAAACAGTAAATACTTGGTTCTTAAGAGCAATGAACAATAAACTCTTATTTAACGCGATTTTACTCATCTGGTGGTTTTAACTTTGCTTTTTCTGGCGTTTTGACAAAACACACCTATCTAAATAGGCCCTAAATTAAGAGGGGGAGGAAGAGGGAAGAGAGGAGTTGGGAGGGAGAGGGGAAGGAGATTACCAGTGTAAAGGTAAATGCAAATAAAAAAAATTTATTCATGGAGCAAGAAAGAGAGAGAGAAAGAGAACGCGGGATGGAGGGAGGGAATAAATGAGTGGTAGTATTTCATAGGAATCTCTGGGACTGCGTTAGTACAGAAGAGAGTGGCTCCTATCCAAGTCTGAGGATGGAGAGAGGGATAAGAGAGAGGGAAGAAAAAGGACGAAAGGGAAAGAAGGAAGGAAGGAAGGAAGGAAGG
>NW_006438873.1:827682-849895 GCF_000325575.1 Pteropus alecto
AAAGAAGGAAGGAAAGAAAAAAAAGAGAGGAAGAAGGAGGGTTAATTTGATTTAGGGAGGCAGTCTCCCCTCCTATACTTTATTTGTTTGGTACCTTGCTTCCTTCCTCCTTTCTTCTATGCTCTCCTTCCCTCTCATTCCTCCCACTCCCTCTTCCATTTACCCTCCTCCCTCCTTAGGTAACAGGCTCCTTCTTACCCAGTCTCCTTTATTGTAGGACACAAATAAGAAGGTGACCATCATGTAGGCACATTTCAACAGGTTCCATTTGTTCCTTTTCTTGGGTGGTTTCTTGGTGGGGATAGTAGTTGGGGGAAGCTTAACTGGGAGAAATAGATGGAAATGACTAACATTGAAGGCATTCCCTCCACGTCTAGAAATTCCTGCTCTTTCTGAATCTCCCTTCCCAGCACAGATCTCCCTTCAAACTCCATGCCCATATCTCTGCATGCCTCCTGAACTGAAATGTTGGTCTATCATTGCTGGGTTCCTACAACCTCTCTTCTTCATCCCCAAGGCACCAGCCTCACCAGCTGTCCTGTTGACTACTGTTGTTTCACCTTCCTACTCCATACTTCCTCTCCCTCATACCATCTCCCACAGGGCCTGACCATGTCACCTCCTTGTTTCAAACCTAATGTGGTGTACAATTGTTTTTAGCCCACCCAACATTCTTTCCCTCTTTTTTCATTTTTCAAAATTTTTTAAATTTTTAAATTATAGTTGGCATACAATATTATATTAGTTTCAGGTATACAGGATAGTGGTTAAATGTTTATGTAAATTATGAAGTGATCCCCCTGATAAGTCTAGTCCCCACCTGACACCATACATAGTTGTTATATTATTATTAACTATATTCCTCTGCTGTACTGGTTTTTCACTTTAATTTTTCATGAAAATGTTACACACAAAAAACTCAAAAGTATTACAAATAAACTGTTAAATTTAAGTACAAAATGGAAACCAGACTTGAAAATTCCCTGAGCAGAAAAAAATGTTTTAAGCCACGTAAGCCAAACTAAACCTAGCTTATTTCATGAACATAATTGAAACTTAAGTTATTTCTGATAATCATAAAAGAAACTTGTAACCTTTTCAAAAAACGTTGAGATAATTACTTTTAAGCAATCCCCTGCCACCTGGAAACCTCCGTTGTAATAACCATCATTGTAAAGAGTGAATAGCTTCCTCATTTTCACTTTATTAGCCATCCTGTAATGTCATATTCATGAGTTTCATGCCAGTTTTGAATTTGAAAGCTCTGAGTTCAAGAACTTTTTTTACACGAACAATAAACCTTTACTTAATACTATTTTATTGATCTAGTGGTTTTAACTTTGCTATTTCTGGATTTTTGACTAAATACACCTGTCTAAACAGGCCCAAAATAAAAAAATAGAACACTGACCAGGGTAAATGCAAATCAAAAAAGAAAAAAAATAATAATGTTCACTGTTCTGACTTTTTATCTTCCTTCCTTCCATTCTCTTAAATGTGTGCAGTTAAGATGATAAATTTCCCTCTAAGCAAAGCTTTGGCTGCATCCTCCAGAGTTTGATAGTGATATTCTTACTGTCATTCAATTCAAAATTCTCATTGTTTTTGTGATTTCTCCTTTGGCCCATAAGTTATTTAGAAGTATATCTATTAATTTGTAAGTTTGGATTATCTAATACTTTTTATTGGTGATTATAGCCTAATTCCATTATACCCAGAAAGATACTTTAAATGACTTCAATCCAAAATGGATTGAGGCTTGCTTTATAAACCAACATATAGACAACTTTGGAAAGACAAAAATTTCATGTTTAACAAACTCATAAATAGAATCACAGAATAGTGGTTACCTATAAGGGGTGGGGGGAGGATGAAGAAGGTAAAGCATGAAGAAGGCAAGGTGGTCTGAATGCTTTGGATGTCCTTCAAAGGACATCCCCTCAGGTACTGAAGCCCTGACCTTGGTTACCTGAAATATTCACTTTTTTTGTAACCCAGACTGAAGGAACTCATTGTCCTCTAGATTCCATGCACTTACCTTCTTCTTTGCAGTCATTTGTTTCTTCTAAAGATGGAGGAGGGGGAGGAAGAGGAGGAGGAAAAAGAGGAGGAAGAAGAGGAGGAGGAGGAAGAGGAGGAAGAAGGGGAGAAAAAAGAAGAGGAGGTGGAGAAAGAGAAAGGAAGAAAGAAAATCATTAACAAATTGTGAAATGGATGGAGACCAAAATAACAGTGCTCTAGATGCCCTGGGATAAAAAGAGAAGGGAATGCAACTCACCTCCTTGCTTCCCTTGACCCCAGGCCCTCTCCTGCTTCATGGCCTCTGCACATCCTGTTCCCTCTGCCTGGAATACCCTTAACCCTCATACACATAACTGGCTCCCTCACCTCCTTCAAGTCTGCTGAAATGTCACTTTCTCTGATCACCCTTTCAAAACATATCAACCTCTCCCACACTGCATTTTTGCCACCTTTACCCTACTATCTGCATAGGACTTTTCAGTGTCCAACAGATTTAACCTACATTTTTTCTTTCTCTTCTAATTGGTTCCATCTGGATATGGATTTTTGTCCATTCTATTTTCTGCTATATCTCTAACATCTAGAACAGGACTTAGAACAGAGTAGCTAATATTAATTAGTGTTTGTTGTTGGATGAATGAAAAAATATTAAACATTTATGATGCTAATGATAATGATGATGACAATGAGTGTAGGATTTGATGATATCTAAAGTCTCCTTTAACATAAAAAAAAAACTAATAACTATTTCTGTATACAGGAGCAAAAACAAACAGTGGGGCCAAATAACAGTTACCACTTACCACTTAACACTTGGAGGCTCAGCAAACCTATGGAAAACAATATTCAAACAACATATAACATACAAATTGAATTACAAAAGGCAGCATAGTAAACACCCCTAGACCAACAGCTTCAATAAGTTCACCTCAAGCTACCTCTCACCTTTTCTCACTGCCCCTCCCTGAGGACATTGATTCCTATTGTATCATAACTATTTGTCTGTCTCTCCCATCAAACTATGAGTTTATATGGTGGTACAGCATATCAGCTTCATTTTTTGGATTTCTGCCACCCTCCATGGTTCTGGCATACGCTAAGTGTTAAAGAATGTTTTCGCCAAAAAAACTTCTCCACCAAAATCCCCAGGCATGCACAGAGTGAAATATTCACCTAGGATCTCTGATGTTGCCCATCCAGAAGGAAGTATGGTTTGGAGGCAAGACCATGATCATGGTGACAGACAAATTCCAGGGTGTTGAGTCCAAGAGACCATGAGAGATGAGACCATAAGTAGGAAAAAAAAATCACATGATCAGAAGGCAGGCGATTGGGAGTAAATGGCAGCAGAGCCCAGGTGGGTCATGGTGAGCAGTTAGGACTTATGGCAAGGAACCAGGGGAGACCACCAGATGCTTTGTCATATGGGTCAGAGGCGAAATCTAATGACTTAAATGGCTTGCATTGGTTGAGAAGGCAGCCACCACTCCTTCTTCATGTACTTAGTGTCACCATTTGACATACCTTACATACCTCAGACGAATAATGCCTACCTTGTGAAGAAGTTTTGGGGGGAATACATAACGTAATATGTTAAAGTTTCTGCTTCTGGTGTCTGGTGCCTAGAAAACTCTTAAAGACTTTAAATTATGGTCGTCATCATCATTATCATAACATTGTCCTTATCCCTGACTTGATAAGGGGGTTGGTTCTCCTGAGGTACCCCATCTTTCTGAAGGGGAAGGTAATGCAGATTTTTTTCCAGTCTCTAGGCTAAAGAGGAAAATTACCTGAGAGATAATCCATGGCTAGGAATAGACCCTTGCACAAACATAAGAAAGCAAACATGGCAGAAGGAGGGAGGGGCAGGGATGGGAAAGAAGAATCTTACGTTTCAATACTGATGAGATGTGAGCAGCAAGGAGGAGAAAATCCAGTAGGAATCATTGACATCAACAGAAACAGAGGGGAGAGGACAAGAAAGGTATTAATGACTCCTTCTTAGCTCATTTCACCATGGTGGTTCTCAAGAGAGCCTCACGTAGGAGGGAAATCTCTCAGATTTCATGGGATTGGCTGTGAGCCGAGGTGGGTGATTCTAGATGCTTCTACTGTACTTGTCTCTTTGGATACACATTCATCCAGGTGGCCAGAATCCCCAGGTACCTGATTTCCTTGGGTATTCATCCCATTTGGTCATGAACCCACCTACATCCCAGGCACACTCTTGATATTTTCCATTCAATCTCAGGGTGTGTGGACCCAAGCAGCTCATTCTGAGCCTCATTCAGAGGTGGAGACAGTAGATTGGGACCTCCCTTAGCAGAGGATCTCTTGTAACCTGGTTCTTAAATTGAGAAGAACCCCCAAATCCCCTTCTCTTTCTTGTTTTCTCTTCTTTCCAACATCTAAAAACATCCAAGTTACCCACAGAAAAAAAAGAAATAACTTACTTTTCACTGGAGGGTGCAACAGAATCAGAAGTAAGAAGTCCACATGGAAAAGAGTGAGCAAGAGAACAGGATCAACCTTCACACCCACTGGTACATTCCATTATTCTTCATTAAATATTCTTCAAATGATTAAGTTTTTATCTGTACTAATTATAGATTCACAAAATATTGCAAAAATAGTACAGAGGGGTCCTGTGTACCCATTGTCCAGCTTCCCTCAGTGGTAGCATCTTGCCAGTAAGTTGACATGGCATAATACTGTTATCGACCTTACTCAGATTTCACTAGTTTTTTTCATGCACTCATTTTTTGGTACTTTATTAAATATTCATCAATCTCACAGTCATAGGGAGGCTCTCTTAAAATAATGACATCATTATCTTGCTTTATAAATGGAAGAAGAAAGATTCATAGTCACTGAGGGTGTTTAGTTTAGTGATCCAAAGCAGGTGAATACCATTGAATCACCACCTCTCCATCTCAAGAGGAGAGGGGAAGCAGGACTTGAGATGAAAGATCTGCAATTGCATTTGTCTACTGCACCTGCATGCCGGAGCTAGTTCACAAAAGACGATGGTTAAATTTGGGGGGACTTTACAAGCTGGCTGTGAAACCATTAATAGCTTGAAACCAATTATAGTTAAAGTATTTACACCATAGAAATTGGCAATTGCTCCAAATTAGGGCTCCCTTCCCCACCCATCACACACAGAGATGTCTGTTAAACTTCTACCAGCCTGCCACAGCTTCCATTCTTCACTGGAGTCTGTTAGCACTGATTATGCTCCTGACCCCAGGCCAATGTCTAAATGCCAGGGCCCATCCACAGAATTTTGGAGGAGTTTCCATGCTTAGAAGGCATTCCGAGAAGGTAATCTCAAGGACACAAACCCAAGACTATCATAGTACTTACTTTCTTCTTCTGTCCTATCTGGAGGTGAGAATGCAGGGAGCCAGGTTCCAATGAAGGTGCAGAGTAAAGAGAGAAATCAACATTAAGGCTGGGATCCTAGACCCTCACCAAGGAAGTGTCCCTGACCAGTCAGAGGAAAGCAGAGGCAGAAGTGCTACCAGAGATGAGGCAGATAAGACTCACATTTTATCATGTAGTTCATCTTTCTCTCTAAATAATATAGATGAGACATCCATCATGTGCATGGTATGGAGGACACATGGAAAGCTATGTGAGCAAGGTCCCAACGCACAGGGAATGTCAGTGAGCTGAGTCTAGTCAGAGAAGCAGGAAACAGAGTCATACACTGAGCACTGAGTACAGGTGGGATGTGTGTTTCTGGGTAGACCTGCAGGATACAATGGGAACCTATAAAGGCGATAGTTGCTGACTTTTCGGGGGGTTCCAGGGAAGGCATCTTACAGGATTTGTTGCTGGGTCTGAAACCTGAAAGATGAGTAGGGGTTAGCCAGGTGAAAACATCTGGAAAGGGAGAGAGTAAAGCACCCCAGGCAGAGAGAACAGTGTAGACATGGTGTTGGGTGTGAACGCGTCCATCTGGAGTTTTGGAAGGATCAAGAGAGACTCTCCGTGGGGCACAATAGTAGAAGAAGACTGTGGCATGAGAGTATCTAGAGCTAGAGAATGCAGGAAGTTGAAAGGTGCTTTATGTAATTCTTGTTAGTTGCCACTTTGCCTTTGATGCACCGTTTCTTTCCAGCGCTCAATTTCCCCATTTGTACCCTGAGTCAGATAATCTCCAGACCCGTAAGTCCGTGACTGTCCTGGACCACCTCAACTCCAGGTCAGAGGTCTAGGTATTAGGTTATTATGCCTAATCATGATTATATTACATTGATCTTGGCCTTCATGGCCATTTCACATGTGGAATAAAAAGCATGTTTTGCATTTTTATAAAATCTAGCTGCCTTTTGAGGAGCGAGGTTCTGGTTCACAGAAGGCTGACATTTATGAGTTAGTGGATTATTTGAGAGTGGGCATTAGGGAGAGCTGAGTAATTCAGCCTGTTAGAAGAAATAGAGAGATGAGGAGTGAGCAGATCCACTTAAGTGGAGAAAGTCATCTACTCAGGGTTGTCACTACTCTTGACACTCTAATCATCATGAAAACTGGTTATCATGAATATGAACAGATTCCTTGTGGGAACCAGTGAAGGAGAGTGCTGCTTTCAGAGTAAGGAGAAAACAGACAATTCAAAGTGGAGAGAACACTCAGAAATTGTTATCTCATAAGTAGCAGAAACCATAAAGAGGGCTTTGGACTCCAGAATCCATGAAATGGTGGGTTGAGGAAGTTGAACCAATTTTAATCAGCTCTCTAGTACCTGAGTTTTTAATATATTTTTTTTCTTAACATCATATTGCTAGCCCTACTTTAAGGGGAAGAAGACAGACTTTTCCCTGGTCCATATGCTGGCAAAGAATGGAGCTGGGTTGAAACTCCAGGCACATCTGTTTTGACAGCCTAGCTGACATTCCCTCTATTTAGATCTCTAGATCCAGGTGCCTTCTATGTAGCAGAGTCTGAACTGTGATTATGGCCAAGATCTCAAGTGGACACAGGTTCAGCTTTAACTCCCACATGGTGATAAAGTAATTCCTTTTATAATTCTTTCTAGAAGAGAGAATGTTTCTTATAATTCCTTTTATAATTCTTTCTAGAAGAGAGAATGTTTCAAAATGATGCTGACATGTTGACAACACCTCTCTAATCATCCTTTCTACCAAAGAGAGAACAGCTTCCAGACAAAGAGTCTCAGCAGAAAACAGTATCACATTATAATTTATTAACATTTTGTTTTCGTTATACTTATTTTTACAGTTGTCTCTTCCTTATAGCAAAGGATATTGGCTTTATACTTACTCAAGTGGTAAAGACTTTCCTTTTTGGGCATATCTATTTAAGTAAAATACTGAGGCCATTTAAAGAAAAATATAAATGATAGCATTGGTAGTACATGGATGTGACAGGGACACCTATTGGGGTTCAGTCTATCTGTGAAAAATGAGGACTCATTTTTTTCCAGTCATCCCATTAACAAAAATCAAAAAGGTAGATAATACCTTATGTCGCCAAAAGTGTGGGGAAATAAGCATCCTTGTAGGCAGTTGATGAAAGTGTAAATTTGCTAAACCTCTGTCCAAAGATAAAATGCCCTCTGACCCAGTCATTTCCCTTCTAGGAATTTATCTTACAGATATGTATATGCAAAATAAGAAAAGCAATGACTGTACAGGATGTTCCTTGTAGCATTGTTTGCAATGGAATAAAAATGAACTGAAATCAAAATATATTGGAGAAAAAACAAAACATCCATGAACAGGAGATTTGTTAACTTACATAAGCATGAATAAAATATTATTCAGGTATTTGAAAGAAAGAGGTAAAATTCTAGTGCTGAAATGCATATTTTTAAATCAAAAAGTTGAGAATATACATATACGTGTGTGGATATATCTTGTAAGAATACACAAGAGACAGTAATGGTGGTTGTTTCTAGAGAGTAGAACTGGAAATGAGATGAAGAGGAAGATTTTTGACTCACGTCTTATGTTTCCTCAGATTTTCCCATGTGCATATACTATTTTTATAACTTAAAAAATCTACAACATAATAATTATTAGGTAAAATTTCTAGCTCTAATGTTACATACTAATAAAGATTTCTATTACCTCAAAGCTCAAAGAAATGAAATATGATTGGATACTATCCGAATGGTTCTTCCAAAATAAATCAATAAAATCTAAATTAAATAAATGAATAAAATGTTCATTTTAACTGAATAAGTAAAAACATAACTGACTCCATAAGTCTGTATTCCCTTGTAGACAGGAGAAAAGAAGTACCAGGAAAAAGAGAATACTCACACTTACCATCCACAGACAACCTGCTCATCATACCTGAAGAAGAAGACAAACCAAATGATGTGCAAATGCAACAGGAAGAAATATCCCTAATTAATACAGTTATCCAGTTCAACAGATTTAACAAAATCTCTTCTTTGGAAAGTATAGCTATGATGCCTCAGGCACATTTTATGGTTCCCTCAATATTCTCACTGTCCCTTTTCCCAGCCCCACCATTACTAGCAGGCATCACTTGTCTCTCATCTAATTTAATTTTTATTTATTTGTCTCTGTTCTCCACTAATTTCTGAGTTCTTCAAGAGTGAGCATGTCTGATCCATCTTTGGGTTTCCATCACCCAAGCATGAGTCCAGGTATATATTAGATGCTCAGAAATTCTTGCTCAAAGTTTCCCACCCAAGTTCATAGTACGAGGTCACCATGAGTGTGGCAAGGTATTTACCTAGGATTCCTGATAGCAGCCCATCCAGAAGGAGAGTCAGCATGAAGGTCAAGGTTACAGACATGGTACAGAATGGTGGGATCAGGAAGTCACGGAGATGAAGCCATAAGAAGAAAACCAAAAACAAGATCAGATGCTGGGCTCTGGGGACAGGTTGGCAAGGACAGTTCACAACAGGTCGTGATGAGTGGCTAGGGACTAAGACTCAGAACCCTGTGACATTCTGGGGAGTCTCTGCATTTCATTTCAGGAAGAGCTTAAGTGAACTGGGACACAGTCACAGACCATTCTTCAATCATGCTTGGAAGCAAGGAAGGAAGCATGCTTCACTGACTCTGGAAAGAGGTGCCAAGGTCTTTACTACTACTGACTTCACATCAGCCCTCTTAGATCAAAGAATTGTCCCCATGTTGCTGGTGGGGATAACTGAAGCTCCATGAAATTATGTAGTTTACAAAGATTCATAAAGCTGATGAGTGAAAGTACAAGCACTGAAGCTCAGGTCAATTTGATTTCCTCTATAAACCCTCCATTTCCCCATCTACAAAATGAGAATATTAATACCAATTATGGAGTTTGAGCCAGACTCTGTATGCACTGAAGGATTCTACTACGTTTGTTGGTGGAAATTTTTGTATTCACGTAGCTCACAAAACCATCTTCCATATCACTTAAAGTTATCAGGTGGTAAATACCTAATGTTGTCAGGAATATAGGTGTGAGATTAAATGGTTGATATCCAAGTTATAAATTTTGCTGACTAGGTGATCTTGGGCTGGTCACTGGACTCTCCATGCCTCTGCAAAATGGGGATATTGTCTCTCAGTTGGAGCCATGGTGAAAATGAAGGAAGATAATGCTAAGAACATGGAGTTCTTAGTCTAATTTCTCAAGGTAAACATTCAGTAAATGTTAGAAATAGTAACATGATGTAAGTCACAACAGTATAATCATCATCATCATCATCATCTTCCTACATAGGGATGATTGTGTGCATATGTGTGTAGTAGGGGTAGGGGATAGAAACAGAAAGAAATATTGAACCCTGGTTTTGGGTGAAAAGTGTTTCACATCTATGATTGCATTTAATCACATGAAGTAGGTACAGAGAGGCAAAATGACTGCTCCAAGGTTGTCCCGCTAAAAAGGAGCCAACCTGGGTGTTGTGGAGACAGTTTGGAAGAAGAGTCAGAGACTGGAAATGTGTTATTTACATGGATAAGAGAGAGGAGGAATGGCAATGCTAGCATCCCCCACCCCTATCTCCATGGCTATTTATTAAATTGTTTCTCCCTACAATTGGCTTTGTAATTTATTAATAGTTACTATCAGGTTAGTAAATACAAGCTACAGCCAACTCCCACATTCAGCCTCAAAGCCACCACCGTGTTCTCAGCTATTTCTTCTAAAGTATCTTTTTCTTATCCTCTAAAGTATCCTTTTCTAGTCCCTAGAGAAAGAAGTCTCGGAATCGGTCGGGTGTGTGCGCCCTCCCTTGTGTGCAAGTCCACATCTGCTTCTGATGTTCTTATTACTCCAAGCACCAGACATTCTGCTAGGAAAATTCTGAACTGCAGGTGTTTCTTACAATACCTGGGCTCTGAAGACAGAGGTGCATGATGCTGAGCCTATGCCCTTTCTACTGGTTATCATCCTACTTCTTGACTTAGCCTCTTGCCTACCCAACTTGCAAACTCAATCATAAAGCTGTGGTTTCATTTCATCAAACTGCCTGTAGAAGAAGAAAGATGCATTGAAGGTCAACAGAAATTTCCTATCAGACAAGGGCAATCAGAATCTAAAGGGAGAGAGATGGAACAAGTCTTACCTTTCAGCACTGTCGACATGCAAGCAGCAGGAAGGAGAAGACCGATGGTGGCCGATGGGGATATTTTCCCAGTAAAGATTCAGAGAGAATATGAAATGAATGAAATCATCCTTTGTACCCCATGTTACCCCATAGTTCCCGAGACAGGATAGGGAACCAGAATGAGAAGCTGTGACCCATTTCATTCTATGAGCCCTAGACCCCTTTGGAGGCACATTTATCTCAGAAGTCAAGAAACCCTGGGTATATCGGTTGCCTGGATCATCCAAGTCTTCCCCACTCCACCTAAATTTTGGGAGGTTGGCAGAAGGAGGGTCTCCATAACAACCAATCACCATTTCCACTTCTCACCTGGATATCAGAGTGGTTAATACTTGGAAAAGAGGGAGGCTTATCCACTCTGAACCATGTCTTTCTCATCTAAAATCCACCAATGAATATACACAATCCGATCCAATTCAGTTGTACATTTTAGAGCAGAAGGTAACCGATCCTACTGATAATCTGATCAAAGCTATGAAGCCCATATCCCCAGAAAACCACACAGGTTCTCTCTCTCATACCCAGTCTCACACAATTACAGAGACTTGCTGACCTCTCCAAAGTCCATCCAGTTTCCCCCCAGGAATCTGCAGACTCTGGGTTTGGAGCTCGTATTAGAATTGAGAGCATCTTTGAATCTACCCAGGTTGAATGGTGGTTAGCAGTTTCGCCTCTCCTTTTTGCCCCTTTCTTCTCTGGGTTGAAGGGCTCCCTATTCCAGTAGGAAGCAAGAGATAGTACTTACATTTGACTGGAAGGGACAATAGAACAAGGAGTCAGTGAATCAGCATGGAAAATAAAAGCAAGGAAGAGTAGGGTTAATATTAACATTATCCACCTCAATTTCACATGCATTTCTTTATGCCTTCATTTTCCTGCCCATTATATGGGGAGGGATTTCATGAGAGACTATTTTTATGTAGTTATCACCACACAAAACTATTAGTTATGTTCTTCCCCCAAGACAAAACCTGTGTCCCACCTTTCCTCCACAATTTCCTGTATAGTTTTAAGATCCAAAGGAATCTAAAAGGAGTTAGCTATGGGAATACAAACTTAGGGTTTCCACAGTTCTTACTTTTTTCTTCAACTGCGACTGGAAGCAAAGGTGTTAGCCATTGGATCCAGCAGGAGTAGGAAGCAGAGAGCAGAGAGAGAATTCAGCATTAGACTGAGATTACTGCAATGACCAAGGAGACCAGAGCTGGACATGTCACTGGAGACCAGCTAACCCACCAACTTGTATCATCAAGGCCACTTGAGTCCATCCATTCATCCACCCATCATTCATCCATCATCCATCCATCATTTATTCACTTATCCATTCATCCATTATCCATCTATCATCCATATATCATTCGTCCATCACCCATCCATCATTTATTCATTTATTCACTTATCCATTCATCCATTATCCATCTATCATCCATTCATCATTTATCCATCATCTAACCAACTAATATTCATTTGGTACATACTCTGGACACCAGTGTATGCTGGCTCTGGGGATTCAAATGAATTAGACTGAGCCCTAGCCCTGTGAGCATTTGCAAGACTGGCTGGGGAGAGAGCTACTGGTACAGAAGTAAACAAGACATACCTCAGGCTGTGCTCTCATGGAAGCTGTGACCTCTGGATGTCATGAATATTATACAGGCTATTCG
Organism: Pteropus alecto; assembly: GCF_000325575.1. NCBI lineage: Eukaryota > Metazoa > Chordata > Mammalia > Chiroptera > Pteropodidae > Pteropus > Pteropus alecto. The sequence goes on from NW_006438873.1 coordinate 839,974, forward strand.
GACTTGGCATGTCCAAAAGATAATTTGTGGTCATCGCCCTCCCATCCATCAAAAATTAATGTTTTTTTATTAATAAAAATAAATATCCATGAGTTCACACTGACATAAATAAGTACTTGAATAAACAAATGGGTGTGGGTGGGGGGAGAGAAGATTCAGCTCTTCCTTACAGAAGAATTCCAACTAATACATGTAGAAAGAAGAAGAGAAATAGAAAATCACCATTGTACAAACATGACAGCAATAATTTTTGCAGGCAATATCCACAGATGTATGCTAAGATTGGTGAGCAAATGTTTGAGGAGAAACAGGATATTTGCATAGTTTCCGACTATGTCCCCCTGGATATTTATTAATTACAAAGGGGCAAATAGTAACAGTGGAGACACTGGCAGATACCACCTTAACCAAGTGATCAAAGTTAACATCACGGGGAATGAGACATATCAACATTATGTAATCCCCAACAAAATGTACAAGAATCACCTCTGTGGTATTCCTGCCAAAAATGTAAAACCTCAATGTTATCACAAGAAAACTTATGACAAGCTCAAATTGAGAGACATTCTGCAGACATCTGACCATGGCTCTTCAAAAGTCTCAAGGTCATGAAAGATGGACACACTTTAGTCACAGATTCCAAGAGGAAATCACAAGAGTAAGGAGATATGATAACTTGGTACCATGTGGGATGCTGGACTGGATCCTCAAATAGAAAAAGGACATTCGTGGAAAAACTAGTGAAATTAGAGTAAGGTCTATAATTCAGTTAGTAGTTTTGTGCTGGTATTCAGGTCTTGGTAAGACAGTAACATTAAAGGAAGTTGGGTGAAGTGTATTCAGGAACTCTGGCTGTCTTTGTGGCTTTTCTGTAAGTCTAAGATTACTTCAAAATAAAGTTTAAAACATTAGTTTGCTCCACAGTACTTTCCTATATCAGTTAAGGGAAACCTCAATCATCCAGTTGTAAAAAAAAGAAAAAGAAAAAGAAAAAAGAAAAGGAAAGGAAAGAAAAGAAATAAGAGTCTTTCCTCGTCCATCCATCTCATCTGTCACCAACCTCCAGCATCTCACCCATCATTCAATCCCATGAACTTGTGCTCCCAAATGCCTCACAACCTTCTACATATTCCTGCCTCCACCCTGATACTTGCAACAGTCTCATAACTGGGATCCTTGCTTCTATTCTGTTTCTTGTCTATTCTGTTCCCACTCAAGGGTAATTGTTTAACACATACACACACCTAAAATTCACACTCTCCTGATGAAAACCCTTTATTAGCTTCCTTTTGCACCTGTGATATCTATACCCTTAATATGACCCACAAGACCCTGTGTGTTCTGGTTCCTGCCTCCTCTCTGCTCCTCCTTGTAACATCCCCACTTGCCATGCCCCTCACCCCATCCACCATGCTCCAGACACACCACCTTCTCTCAGATCCATGCAAGGACCCAGCACCTTCCTGCCCCAGGACTTCTGCACATACAATTTCCTTGCCCAGAACTAACTTCCCTAACTCTTTAGCTGGCTATCTCCTACATGTCGTTGAGGTGTCTGCTAAAATGTCATTTATCCAGAGAGCCCTTCTCTTAATTGCCACACTAGGGTGTGTTTACTTGTGTATCAGAGTGAGCGAGGATATAAAAACTCAACTTTGTGACAAGACTCTGGTCCTCTTCCCAACATATAGTGTCTTTATATTGTGGAGGTCTCGGGTCTCACTAGAACTCTGTGCCCCTACACAAACAAACTCATCAACAACATACAGCCATCCTGCGGGCTGGAGAGTCTTATGGGGCCCACTGGACCAGCAAGGACAGTGAGGCTTGTTTAGGCAACGTGGCCCCGCCAGGCAGAGTCTGTGACAACACAGGATGCAGACGCCAGTCTGTCTATCTACAAGGGCAGCAGCCACGGTGCCCAGGACTCCTCTGTCCCACCATCCCCACCAAGGGAAAAGCATAGAGGAAGTCTGAACCTGAAACAAGGAGCCAAGTAACACTTCAGGAGCCAGTGCAAGGTCAGAAGAAGTGGAAGGGAGACCAGAAGCGGGTGCGGGCATTACCTTCCCGAGGAATGCAGGCTTCGGCCAGTCCCAGGAACAGCAGAATCGGCAGGGCCATCTTCAGGAGAGGCTCTGAGCTGTGCATGGCAGGGCCAGGGTTGGGGTAGATGTCCTCTTTCTAGGACAAACAGGACTCTACTCGTGCCTATTCTCTCAAATCCCAAGGGCAAAGCCAGCTGCCCACACAGGCCCTGTGGCAGACCTAGAGGACCAGCAGGCACCCAGACTTGTGCCCACGCCACCAGCTGCTGACATAGAACTGCTTCTTCCTGCTGGCAGCTGTTTATTGATCTTAAAGTGTCACTTTAGGATAATTTCAGGGTGAGCATACCTGCCATGCTAGGACCTGCAAGCCAAATTCTGCTTGTCTCCTGTTTTGGTGAAACCAATGAGCTAAGAGTGGTTTTTAGTTTTTAGTTTTTAACGGTTGAGGAGGTAAAAAGACAAAAGAATATTTCATGACATAAAAATGATAAGGAATTCCAGTTTCGGTGTCCATAAATAACATTTTATTGGAACACTCCCATTCATTTTGAAGTTGTGCCTGCTTTTCATGCTGCAGTGGCAGAGTACAGCAGTTGTGACAGAGACTGTCTGACCCATAGGCCTAAAACATTCATCATCTAGCCCTTTGCAGAAAAATGTTGTTGAGCTCGTCCTAGACAAATTGTAAATCTCAGAAAAACAATTGATCAAACAATGACGTGCCTATCAGAAATAAACATTGTTTTCACACTCCCGTGTGTGTCCCCTCCCCAAGGGGTCTGCATTTATACTTCTCTCTAATACTAGCTGTGGGCCCTGAACAAATGATGTAGCCACTTTGTGCCTCAGTTTCCTCATCTGCAAAATGGGAACAATGGTATTTCCAACCTCATGGCGTTGTTGAAAAGATTGTGTATATATCTATAAAGCACATAGAACATTGCACAGTCTCTGTCCATATATTAAGAATGTAATATAAGGATATATCGCATATATACTACCTCTCAGCCCATGTGCACATGTGTCTTAAGAAGTGATCTTTTCATGCTTAAGCTTTTAAAGTGCTTTATTATTTATGCATGATGCACATTGGACTTTTCTCCCAGATTTTAAATAGTCACTAGCCACAGAGTTTTGTAAGTAAGACTTTAACGCTTTCTTTATCATAAAAGTGAAGCATACTATAAAGAGATAGAGCACAAGGGAGTTTTAGGGCAGTGAGACTCTTCTGTAGAGTACCTTGATGGTGGCCACATGACATTACACATTTGTCTAAACCCACAGAATGTACCACAGAGTGAACTCTAACAGAAACTGTTGACTTTAGTTAATAATAATGTATCAATATCCACTCATCAGTTGTAACAAATATACTACGCTATTGTAAGATGATAACAGGAAACTCTGGGTGTCCCAGATGAGGTGACAGCAGATCTGGTGTCTGGGGAGAGACCCTGCCTTGCCTGGTGGCCACCTTCTTATTGTGTCTTCATCCGGCAGAGGGCAGAGAGTGAGAGCAAGCTCACACGTCTCTTCTTATAAGGGCACTGATCTCATCATGAAGGCCCTCATCATCTCCTGAAAATGTCACCTCCAAATGCCATGTCACTGGAGATTCAAATGTTCACATATGAGTGTGGATTGGACACACATGGTTAGTCCGTAACACACATACGAATGTTCACAGAGGCATTATTCACAAGGGCAAAAAGGTGGCAGTGACCCAAGTGTCCACCGATGGCTGAACAGATAAATGAAACATGGTCTAGCCACATACTGGGGTATTAATCAGCCACAAAAAGAAAGGGAGCACTGACACATGCTATGACATGAATGAGCCAGGGACACATGGTGCTAAGTGGAAGCAGCCAGATGCGAAAGACAATAGTCTATGGTCGCATTTATGTGAAACATCTAGAATAGGTAAATCTACAGAAACAGAAAGTAGATTTGTGGTTCCTGGGGGAGGGAGGGGTGCAGAGGGAGGAGAGGACATGACTGCTTAATGCGAATGGGGTCTCCTTTTGGGGTGATGATAATGTTCTGGAACCAGACAGAGGGGGTGGTTGCCCAACACTGAACGAAATGCCACTTTAAAATGTTGACTTTCACGTCAGGTAAATATTATCTCCATTTAAAAAAAATTTGAAATGTGGAAAAATACATAAAAGGCTCTGAAAAGGACAATAAAATAGCAGTCCGTATTACCACAAAAAAGTGCGAGCACAATGACTGCACATATTAAAATGAACCAAATTTAAAAATTAAACCAGCAGCAACAATCCCCCAGGCTCCATGGGGAGTTAATGACAATAGTTCCATCCTGGAACACTGTCTCTGCCCCAGAGGCCATGAGCCCCTCAGAGCAGCCCTGACACAGGTGGCCACAACCTCAGCAGATATGACTTGAGCAGCTACATCAATGCTCCCCTGACCCGGGCAAACTGGCTTCCTTTTCCTCACTTTCTGGGAGGGCCAAGTTCCCGAGTAGGTCCTGCAATTGACAAGCCATTTCCTCTGGTTGGTTCCCCAGTGATCACCTTCTTCACACTCATCCTGGATGGGGGCTCACTGGTCTCTCATCGTCCCCGCCCCCACCACTACACAGACGAGGGAGCAAGGAAGTTAGGAGATTTGCCCATAAGGGATTCACAATATCCTTCCTGGGAATGAGCCAGACTGTGAAATTAGAATAGTACAGGATGAAACCTCAGTTCCCACACCTCCTGGCTCTATGGACTTGCACAAATTATTTCCAGTTTTTTGGTCCTCGGTTTCCTGAGGGGTAAAAACAGAGCCATCGCGGCAATAGCTAATACTTTTTATGGTGCCGACTCCATGCTAGGCACTGTTCTAAGTGGCTTGTGTCTAGTAACTTCTGACACGTTAAAGGTGGGAACCATTATGGGCCTTGTTTGATAAATGAGGACACTGAGACCCAGAAAGTATAAGGTCAACACAAATCACACAGCTGGGATTTGGCAGACCTGTGGTTTGAGGTGAAACATCCAGTGTGTACTCTAAACCAACCCTGTCCAGTAGATCTTTCTGCAGTGATGGAGTCACCCCATATCTGCGTGCCGAATGCGGTGGCCACATGTGGCTACTGAGCACTTGAAATGAGGTTAACACAACTGAGAAAATGTGGCATTAATTTCTTTTCATTTTAACTCTTTTAAATCTAAATGGCTCCAGCTGCTGGTGGCTTCCCTGTTGGACAGCCCTGCTGGAAGCCACTTCTCTAAGCTACCTCTCAGCCCACCTGGTCATCTCCCTAGTTGGTGGCCTGATGCTTAAGAGAGAACTACAGAAGTGAAGCACATCTTGGAGCCACATAGTCCCGGAGTTGGGATATACTTCTTCTAACCTTCAGGAGTTTATATCCTACCATAGGAAAATTATGATATTAGCTAAAGATAGTGGTGCCATCTCAGGTCTGGTCATTGCTGCAAAGAGAGTTAAGAAGAGAGGGTCACATGGCTGAGAATGGTAGGGTTGATTGTCCAACACCACACCTCTAGAATACCCAAGGGATGGCACCGCCGGAGGCTTACAGAGCCCCCCGGACCTTTGTCTAAGGTTGGGCAGTGGTCATAGGGGACAGACAGTGTGGAGGCGGCCAGCTCTCTAGCCAGGCGATGGTGGGTGTCTGTTTTCTGCACATCAGTGATCTGTCTGGTACTGAAGGGACTGCAGAGCCCATGTTTCAAGAACAAGTGTTCCATATCCTCCCCATAATTTCTCTTGGGAACATGCAGTTCAGCCTTGGGTGCATCTCTAGCTGCCCCTACCCCGAGGGGCCACCTGCTTCCAGGAATTCTGAAGTATTCATGCCCCTCGCATTTCTCCTTTCTCCCCGTTCATATGCCCTGTCCCGCCTCAGCCACCCCCAGGGTTGTCCAGGTCCCATTTCTCCTTTCTCTGGTCTCTGACCCTGACACCCTCCTGGGATGATGGCTGAGGTGGGTGTCCCCTCCAGAGCCCCAAACTCAGGCATCCCATAGACCCCACACGTGTCTCTAGACAACCCACAGACCTTCTCCCTTAAGTCCCTCTTCAGCCCCACTCTTCCCCTTTGGTTTCCCTTTGGAGGGGGTTCCCCAAAGCCACCCATTTGCTTTTCTTTATCCTCATCTGTACATAGATGCTTACACACATGCCCATCCCACTTCTTGAACTTTTCTCAGACTTTTCCCTTTCTCTGTCCACTGCCTGACTCAGGGTGTTAGTCATCACATACCAGGACTTCCTGGGTGTCCAACCCTTGGTGCATGCCACCAGGGCCATCTGTCCCTACATTGACTGTCCTGCTGGTTTTTTTTAAAGGAAATTCTAATCATGTCACTCCTGTGCTTGAATCTCTTCAATGTCCCCCCCAATTGTTCTGCATTTTAAGTATATGTATATGTATAACACCTGTGTATATGTGCATATTTATTTAGTCTATATACACATAAATGGAGTTGTATATATAGATACATTTATATATAATGTACCTATGTGTCTATAAATGTATATACACATGCACACATAGGAAAAATATCAGAAGGACACACATGAAACATTAAAACTGCTTGTCTACGCGATAAGATTATAGACAATTTATATGTTCTCTGTGATCTTTTTTCTTTTTTTTCCAAATGTATCCAATTAATTTATGGATATTAACTTTATGATCAAAAACTTGCTATTTTACAGCAAGCATTGAAATGAAGCAGTCCACTCTGGAGACTGGCAATTGACAAAAAGTTTTCTATATCAACAGAGGAACTTTCTGATGCCAATTTAGCACCTCAACGGGCACAAGCTGAGCTGCATGCTCTGGGACTCATTAAAATCTCCTTAACAATACTCGCAGGGACCCTGACAGTAGGTGATACTGTTCTTCATTTTCTTGCTGGGTTGTATAATTAGAACAATTAGGATAATTATTCAACCCATCTTGGAGCTGTCAGGAAAAACCCATGGGAGGGGGTGGCAGACACCGAAGGGGGAAAACCTTAGCTACAGGCAAGGGAAGTTTGGGAATAAATTAATCTGAACCCATTTGAGGAAAATTCAAAGTTTGAAATAGCAGGAGGAGAGCCACAAGGGGCCAATGATCAGGCAGAATCCACCTGTGAACACTGAGGCTGTTTTGTTTTTTTCTATGTGTCTGATGCCAGGAGCTGCTGGCAGGTTTCGGAGTCTCTGCGGTCACCAGCAAAGTTCCCTCCAGCTGTCACTTCACTCATTTCTCCTCTCCCCTCCCCGCCCCAGGTTCTCAGTGACCTGTTGACCACACGGGCTCAGTGTCTCCATTCTTGCAATCTAGACTAGATACAACCCGGTATGTTTGTTTACTAACTAAATAGTCACCAACAAGCTTTGTAACAAAAAATGCAAGTATCTGTACTGTTTCCAAAAATGGCAGCAATTCCGATGGCAGCCCCGTTCCCAGCATGGTGTAGCTCTTTTAGACATATGCACGAATGCATACATCTGCACACACCAGTACAGAATATGCAAATGAGCCATAGCGTGACTATGGTTAGGTAACCTGCTTCTTTTCAGTTATCTATTGTTATGGACATTTTCTCAGAGCAGTAGATTAAGAAATACCTTATTTTTTCAGTGATGACATACCTTCATTCTATGATGTACCACTGTGTCATCCTTCCACTCCTTCAGCAAATATTCATGGGCTGATGACATATTCTGGGTACTGTGCCAGCACCTGGGGATGTAGCTATAAAAAAAAAATGTAATAAAAGACATATTCCAAGGGAAGGAAATACTGACACATGGTACAACGTGAGTGGACCTTGAGGACATTATGCTCAGGGAAATAAGTCAATTACAAAAGGACAAATACTGTATGATTTCACTTACAAGGTTTCTAAAGTAGCCAAAATGGGATTTTAAATGGAATTTAGTTTCTGAGGTTCACATGGAAGAGTAAGTGCACATGCGCACACAAACGATAAAATAAAAAAAAAACAATAATGCTAAAGATGCTTATAAAACTACAGTGATTAATACAGTGTGTTATTGGAGCAGCACTACCTAAATAAACAGATAACAGAAGCAAATAGAGAGTATAAAAACATGACCATATATACAGGAGAATTTTGTGCATAATAAAAAGTCACGTTTTACAATTCAAGTGCCATTAACATTTGTAAAGAGAAAGAATGTTGTGTCTACACAATGGAATAACACTCACGAATAAAATGCATGAATTCTTGAAAATGGGGATACTAGGGCTGAATTCACAAAACTGAAACTCTCAGCGAAAGAAACCACACCCAAAGAGCACACACGCTTACTGTGTGATTCCTTTTTTTTAAATTCTAAAAAATGCAAACTAACCTATGATGCTGTAAAGCAGACTAGTGTTCACCTGGGCGGGAGGGAGGGGTGCATCACACAGGCTCACAAGGAAACCTCAGAGAACAGTGGAAATTCTTATCTTGATTGGGATCATGTTTTCACAGGTCTGCACGGACGTCAAAACACATTAAATCATAAACTGATAGTATGTGCAATTGACTATCTTTATTATATCTAAATAAAATTGTAAAAAATATATTTGTAAAAAGTTGCCTTTTTTGGCATCAAGGAGACATAATCCGCAGCATGAAAAGGCAACCTTCAAAGAGTTAATATGCAGAATATATAAAAAACTCCAACAGCCAAGGACAACAAAAAGTAACAAAAAGTAATGGCCCAGTTAAGTTATTAAGTTTATTGGGGTAACATTGGTTAATACAATTATATAATTTTCAGATGCACATTATAATTTGACATCTACATATTCTTGTGTGTGTTTACCACCCAAAGTCCAGTTTCCTTCAGCAACCATATATTTGATCCCCTTTACTCACTTCACCCTCCCCTTACCCTTCTGTATTTGACCTCCATTACATCATCTACCTCCCTTCTCCTTCCCCACACTCTACCCTCTGATAATCACTAGTCCATTGTCCATTTCCACGAGACTCTGTTTGTTTGTCCTGTTCATTTGTTTCTTTTAGATTTATATCCCACATATAAGTGATATCATGTGATTTTCAACTTTTTCTGTCTGGCTTATTTCGCTTAGCATGAATATCTCAAGGTCCATCCATGTTATCACAAATGGCAGTATTTCATCTCTTCTTATGGCTGAGTAATATTCCATTGTATATGTGTACCACAGCTTCTTTAGCCAATCATCTATCGTAGGACACTTTGGTTGCTTCCATGTCCTGGCCACTGTAAATAATGCTGCTATGAATGTCGGTGTGCAAATATCTTTTTAGATATGGGTTTTCGAGTCTTTGGGGTAAAACCAAGTAGAGGGATTGCTGGATCATATGGTAGATCAATTCTTAGTTTTTTGAGGAACCTCCATACTGTTTTCCATTCTGGCTGTGTTATGGCGTGAATGATTCTGAGACCCACAGAGCCAATTGAGATTAATTATGAGCCTTTATTAGCTGGCTGGCGACTGACTCTCTACCACGCAGGGCTAGAGGAGATCAGCCCCGAGCTTTCAGAGCAGGCAGCTGATAAAGCTCAAGACCACATCCTGGTGGTCCCCTGAACAAGCCAGCAGATTACAGAAGTGGAAGTTGGCTTTTAGCATATCTTTGCCCAGAACCACACCCTTAATTAAGAAGTAAGTGGATTACAGAAGCAGACATTGGCCATCTTCATATCTTATACAATACACTTCCTAACCCACACCCAAGCAAGTAGGACAACTTCTGGTATCTAAAGATATTTCTTCCCTGTAGCTGACTTAGCTAGTTGGTTCACTTGAAAATTTTCCACCTTTAACAGTCCAAAGTCACATAGACCCTTAGCTGCCTCTTGGTAACACAGATGGTAAAGCCATCAGTGCCAGG
>NW_006438873.1:853770-886229 GCF_000325575.1 Pteropus alecto
CTTGAATTTCTCTTTCATTATTTTTCATTCTTTGGTTTCTCTCTTCTTCCTTCTGATTTATTTCTAGATTTCTGTCTTTGATATCACTGATCATTTCCTTCATTTGGTCTACTCTATTTCCCAAGCTTGCTATTTCATTTTTCAACTCTTGCAGTGTGCTTTTTTTATCTCTAGAAGATCTATTCTGTTCTTTTTGAGGGTTTCAATCTCCTTACTCTGCTCATCTAGTTGTTTTTTCAATTCCTGAAATTGTTGATATGATTTGTTTTGGAACTCACTGAGTTTTTTCAGAAGTACTGTCCTGAATTCTCTGTCATTTACATTGCATATTTCTTTGTCTGTAAGCTTATTTTCCGGAGATTTTTCTCTTTCTGAGGTGGCTTGTCACCTTGGTTGTTCATGGTGTTTAATATACTATTTCTCCGCCTGGGCATTAATGAAAGTGTATTCAGTTTTTCCAGAAAGATTTATTATATAAAGGTCTCTCTTTAACCTGCTGCAAAAAAGGTGCTTTTCTTTTTGTTTCCAGTAGGTGGTGTCTAAACCTTTTGGATCCCTGCTTTATATAAAGCCTAAATAATGCCTCTTTTATTTTCTTGTAGATATCACGCTCATTACCTTTTGTTTCAGTCCTTGTCAGTGTCAGCGACAGTCTCAGCAGCATTCAGATTCCCCCAGGGCTCCGTGGTGATCACTCTCGGAGGGTATGTGCAGAGGGGCCCTCTGGGTTGGGAGTTGGGTGCTGCGGCTCAGCCTTAGATTTGCAACCATGGCCAGTAAAAATCAACTGTTGTTTCTCTGCGGTCCCGTCCCACTTCTCTGCTTTCTGCCCTGATTACTAGGTCCTGCCGCCAGCTGCGTGGAACTCACAGCACTGCCAGGCATGGCTGTTCAGGAAGTCGCCACACCTTCTCCCCTCCCCCTCCTCTTGCAGGGAGCTCCGGAGGCTGTGAGAGGCAGCTTCTTTATTTCTCCCAGTCCACCTCCTGACATCTGGGGTTCTGACCTGTGGTAGTTCTTATCCACGCAGATCCCACGCTCAGACGTGCTGGTGTGGTTTAGGTGTTTTTTCTTGAGTTTTAGATGTTCAGCTTATTGTTGCTTCAAGGGGAGAGATCTGAGGACATCTCTCACTCCACCATGTTTCCCAGAATCTGGTAGCTTTGCGTATTTTAAACGTTGGTGGCAGAACTGGCTAGCAACATCTATTCAAAGACTTTTGCTGCCACTTAGCGGACATTGCAGTAATAACTATACGAACGAGTTCTAAAATCAATGGTTACTGTTTTACCATTTAAAATGTTCCAAATAACCAAGATGTGTAAGCTACTAGTGGCCCAGCTTAGACAGTCACCTTGTTCTGTGAAAAACCTGATCTGGCAAAAAAACACTGCAGCCCTGGTTTTTCTAATTGTTTGCTCCTCAGACCTTGAAGCCCTACCTGTTGGAACTTTTTTCTTGAATGCTGTAAGCACTGAGCTGATCGAGAAGAGAAGGTTTAGGTGATGAGACGTCCAGTTGAAAGAATGCATGAGAGGTTAACATGAGAATGAAATGGCAGGCACCAATTTTATTGTGTGGAGTGCACTTCTGTTTGTAGAAGTACAGTTCTATTGCGGGGAGCGCAGTATTGCTCTCATTTTTCCTGCTCCCCTTCTTGTGCTCCCCTTCTGCTCTTCAAGGGCCTGCATGGCTCCATACATAGCAGAGTATAATAGTGGCATTCAGACACACATGCATGATTCAATAAGCTGAAGCATGTTTACATATTTTAGACTCAGGCGTCCTACTACACTAATGTAACAGTCTAAATCCAGGTCCTATTCCTAGCCGGGATCCTAGATAACATCCAGACCTTGGACCAGCCAGACCTTGGACCAGCTGGGCCTGGCGCCCACAAATGCCAATACACAAGATAATTTCTCACCGTGAGATCTCACTTTGCTAGCCCGAATGGAGGGTTAAGGAGAGAATGGGATGGGAAGAAATAAAAACAGGTCTGTCCACCTGAGGTCTCATGCCGTGTCCCCTTTAGATATTTAAACGTCCCAATTTTGTGCCCTTTGCAGGCATATGTTTAATAGACTTGAGACCTCCCTGGACTATAGTCGCAACCTCCTGTGAAGCTATAATTATTTCAAAATAAAACTAAACCACGCAAAACCTTTCCTAGGTGATACCACATCTACAGTGAAGAATGAAAGGTGGTGGTCTGCGAATCTTAGCATGAAAACAGTCTAATTCTAGAGGGCTAGTTAGAGCAGTGTGCTGGACCCACAACCAGGGTCTCTGATTCAGCAGATTGGGTTTAGGGCCTGATGGCTTCAATTCCCGGCAAGCAGCCTAGATGTTTGGATGCAGCAGGTCGGAGAAGCAGGAGTGATCAAATGGTTGGTCATACGTGACCCCACTCATCCTCCTCCTGAACCCTAGCTATGCTCTCCAAGAGGGTCTGAGGCATGGGGGACACAGTGGTGCAAGGAGCAGACCACTCTGGACACACAGCAGCATCCAGCCTCTGTAGGCTGGGCATGGAGGTGGGTGTTTGAGCCACTGGAATGAACTCACTGGTTTCAATGAGAGGGTAGAGACTCTGAGTGACAAGTCACATAGCAATCACTACAGTTACCACAATTGATGACAAGAAAACCCTGATCTGGCAAAGTCAGCCCACACTAGGGTCAATCCCCCAAGACTGGGCCATACCCCAGACCAATCTAACTCTCCTCTCTTGGTGTGGCCTGGCATGGGTGTTTTTGTTCGGTTTTGCTTTTCTAACTTTTCATGTGATTTCAACAGGCACACAAATTGGAAAGTGGGGCTATAAAAAAACAAAAAACTTTGTATCTGGTTAATTGATGACAGAGACCCTAGGATTAAAATCAATGACTTGGTTGTGTCATCAAAAAAAATTTTTTTTGGTCCCACGAAGGAAGTTGGACTGAATCATGGAGGTGGAGAGCCAGTTTCCGCTCAGCCCCCAAATTGCTCACAGCCCAGTTTTGAGGTGAAAACAGTCCACACACACTGATCATGGACAATGAGCCTGCCTCAAGGAAGTCTTCGAAACCATCTCCCCAAGGGGCCTGAAGACTTTTGTAGATGGGCCACCAGGGGAAGACACCAGACCTTCACAGATGGCTGGGCCCTGCCTGTGAGTTAAACCCACTCCAATGTTCTCAACATGTCCCCAGACCAACAGTATTGGAACTTGTTTTTAAAATGCAGATGCTCAGGTCCTCAAAAATGAGGGAAATATGAGAAAGTGTCACCAAGAGGAGTCTTGAGGAGACAAGATGACTAAATCAATGTGGTGTCCTGGCGGGAGAATAGTGGCTGGAACAGTGGGACACAATGTGAACACCGAGGAAATCTCAAAGCACAGCCATTGTTTCACTTCGATATACTGAATTAGCCATCCGTTGTGACAAATGCCGCATACTGGTGTGCGATGTGACTAACAGGGCCGGAATCTGATGGACTTCAGAAAACCATCCTGAAACCCTGTTCATCTCAAAATCCAGATCCTCAGGCCCCACCGCAGAGCCACCAAGTCAGAAACAGAATGTGGGGCCCCTCATCTGTAGTTCAGCAAAGCTCTCGGGGTGCTGATGGAACATTGAGGTCAACCAATAGCTAGTGGCTCAAAATGCCCTGTTGTCCATTAGTCACAGTGGAAATGGGTAGGTTGCCAAATTTAGCAAATAAAAATAGAGAATGCAGGGGGGAAATATAGAAATGAGTAGATGAAGAACAAAGGATTTTTAGAGCAGGGAAACTACTCTGTGTGACACTATAACAGTGGATAAATGTCATTATACATTCATCTAAACCCACAGAATGCACAGCACCAAGAGTGAGCCCTAATGTAAACCATGGACTCTGGGTGACAAGGATATGTCCATGTAGGTTCATCAGTTGTAACAAATGCACCATCTGATGTGGGGTGTTGATTGTGGCAGGTGCTCTGTGCAGTGGGGGGCAGGAGAGGTATGGGAAATCTCTACTTTCTGTTCAATTTTGCCATGAAACTACAACTGCTCTTAAAATGTCTTTTTAAAAAACACAAGATGCTCAGTGAAATTTGAATTTCAGGTAAATGGGTAATTCAGAACATATGTGTACTAAAAAAATGTTTGTTTGAAATTCAGATTTCACTGGTGTCCTTCAGTTAATCTGATCACCCTACTGAGATCACGCTATTTTACAATGAAATAACAGATAACAGGGGGACAACCAGCAGCCTTGGTTTAATTACAAAATATTTATCAAAACAACTAATGATGCTATTCATTGGAAGAATAGCACCATTAAAAAAAAAAACCTATAAGGAAGAGAACAATAGGACATAATGAAACAAAAAACAAAAACCAATAGAGATAATTATTCAAAAATCCTAATTCCATTTTATAGAACACTCACTGTGTTCCAGAAACTGTATAAGTACTTCACACATCATATATCATTTTTGCAACACAGGTGACGAATCACCATCAATTTCCTTCTTGAGCGGAAGGGACTTGGGCTTGATGGCAGAATCTTTGAGTGGTCACTTTCAAATGTGTTTTTTGGTGCCGTTTCAAAGTTCCCAGCTGACGAAAGTCCTGGTGGCACTGGTGACACAGGTAGGGCTTTGCCCCCGAGTGAGTGCGCAGGTGGACATTGAGGTTCCCTTTGTGGTTGAAGTGTTTGTCACAGACTTCACACTGGTAAGGTTTCTCATTTGTGTGGACCCGCTGGTGACTTCGCAGGGTGGAGTCGTGGGTGAACTGTTTGAAGCAGACTTTACAGGTGTACGGCTTCTCCCCGGTGTGGACCCGCTGGTGAACTCGGAGGTCTGAGGACTGCATGAAACCCTTGAGACAGACCATGCACTTGAAGGGTCTGTCTCCTGTGTGTGTCCTCTGGTGAACGTTCAACTGAGATTCATAATTAAATCTTTTCTTGCATGTGCCACACTCATACGGTGTCTGTCTCGTGGCTTCTTTCCTAACCGAATGACCAAATGGTCCCATGGTGATTGGTGAATGCTTTGAGTTAGACCTGAGTTGTCTGGAGAATTCCTCCGTGTCCAATGACATGGCTCCTTGAGGCACCTCTTGGGGAATGGAGGTATTGCCCTGTTTTCTTCTTTGGGGATCCCTTGGACTCCAAGAGTCTTTTCCTTTCCAACTCTGGGTCAAAACCTCTGTCTCTGAACCATGGGTGCAAGGTACGTCGGCATCCACATTTTTAATACAAGTTGCTTCTTGGAGGTTCTTCCCATCCTCTGCCCTCACAGACTCTTCTGGAAGAAAGGGTTTAACACAGAACATTTGATAAAGTTTTTGACAATAGTATCCAACACATCTGAACTAACAGTGTGTTGGCTGGGAACTTTCTCGCCAACCAACAAACTTGAGAGGTTAGACTGCAGGATTCTCTGGAAAGTCGGTGATGGAGAAGGCCTGGCATTAAGAGCCAGCTCTCCCCAGGAGATGGTGGTGATGGAAATCCAGCCCGGCACCCGGCTTAGGAAGAGTTGCTAACCCCCCTGAAGTCCCCATTTCCATATTCACCAGGACACTTTAGAGGCCGGGACTCTGGGGATGTCATCATCTCTTCCTTGTCTTCCATCGGATCCTCCTCTGAGTTCTGTGCGGGTCTCAGACTCTCCAGTTCACCTTTTTCAGGAACAGTCTCTGGCAGAACTCCCCAACCCTGGCAATGGCAACCAAGTATAATTACGAACATGTGTCAGTGGAAAGCTACAGCTTGTCTCATCTCTTCCCATCTTGCCATCTTCCTGATCAGAGATGCCAGCTTTCCTAACAGTTTTGTAGATTTGCCCAGACCTCCTTGGGACTACCCCATCATCCCTGATATAATCATCACCTGATTCTCCAAGTCTGTCATTAATCTGTACCCACCAAACCATAAAATCAAGTCCATACACCACAGTTTTCACTCTCAGTTCCCTAATGATGTACCTCTCCCTGTCACCCCAGCTTCTGACCGTGGGAGCCAAATGACTAGACCCAGGTCTCCCAACTCAGCACTACTGATACTTTGGCTAGAATCTTTGTTGTGGGGGCCTGTCCTGTGCCTTTAAAGTGACAAACAGCATTCTTGGTCTCCACTCACTAAATGTCAATACCATTCCTCAGCTGACTCCCATTTTGACAACCAAATACATCTCCAGACATTGACAAAGGTCTTCTTGAAGGCAAAGCGACTCCTTTAATTTCAACAATTGACAGAATTCTGAATATTGGTCCTTTGAGCAATTGTCATTCTATTGGTGCCTTTGAGAAAAATTAGCTTTCAGTTCACTGACCTGCAGCAAACTGACCTGGTACCATTTCACAGAAACTATCTCCTTCTCCCCACCCTTAACACAAAAAAAGCTTGAATGATAGAGGGACAAAGGTTGACAGGTCTTTATTGTCCACACTGGCTCAGAAATGTCTCTGGATTTAATGTATCCATGAGAATTGCTAGGTAAATGGATCCAGTTTTGACACTCTAGCAGCTACACCCACTGCTTTCTCTTGTACTTCCCACCTGTCCTCAGAGATCAGAGCATGACACTCACCTGTCCCCTTGACATTTCATCAATTCTCGGCACATTCTCCAGCTTTTGGAAGACCTTCTGGCTGTTCTCAGGATGTATCTCTGTCTTACTCACAGAGGATGGAGGCTTTCTGGACAAGTCTGTCACATCATCTGTGTCACTGACCTCAGCTTCAGCCATCACAACATCCGAATTTCGCAGAAGAAATTTCTGTCCTTGTAAACTGACTACGGTCTGTGGGAGAAAATAAAACAAGGTAAGAACTGGGATGTGGCCTTCAGACTCCCTGTATGCATCCCACCCAACCCCAACATTGCCAGATGCTCCCTGGGGGAGAGGTGGAACCACCCCACCCCCTGGCATTGGATAACTACTGGCCTAGATCAAGATTAGGTGGTCTCACCTTTGAATTGTCACAATACATCTCTGATTTGACTCTAGCCACAATATCTGATCAACCTGCATACCTACCCCATTTTTTCTGCCCCCTCACCTAAAAATCAGCTCAAGCTGTTTCATCCTGATACACGCTTTGTCCACCCCCGAGCTAGGAAGGTAAGATGTGGCGTGATGAAAATCTAACACTTTGCCAAAGAGATGCTTCAAATGTTTGGGGTTTACATTTCACTTAACCGGGTCTAAAGAATGCCTTTATGATTATTCCAGATTAACCTTTTTCTGTTCCTCACATCAAGTTTTCCACCATGTGGCCAAAGCTTATCGTTCCCATCCTCAGCTCACCCCTAAAGGATTCTGCCACACACCAGAGTGCACAGGAAAAGGATTGCCACATCGAACTATCTTGGTGCCCTCCTGTTCATGTACAAAATTACCTCTAAATGAATTTACATCCCCAAGACTGGAGCAAATATATGCCATGTGCTACACCAGGTTTCATCTCCACCTAGATTCTCTTGACTCTTGCTTCTTTTCCCCATTTCCCTTCCTTGACTCTTTCTTCAAAGCATGCAGGCACTCCAACTACCATAATGAAAAGTGTCCCCATGGAAGTGTTTCCTAGTCCAGGGCCCATTTTTACCTGGTGGAACATTGGGCAAAGAGCCAAGTTTTGCCATTGACACCTAGTTGGGAGAGGCAAAGGATGCTGCTAACATCCTACAGTGCTCAGGATGCCCCAGAGCACAGAGTGGTCCATCCTGAAATATCACTACTACCAGTTTGAGAAATCCTGGTCTAGTCAAACACCCACTGATATGATAACAATCAACTGATATGTTATAACAATCATATCAGTTTCTATCCCAGCTCCTTTTTCCCTCAGCATCATCTCAAGACTCTAATTACCAAAGTACGGGTGTCAGGCTCCCTTTTCCTTGAACCTCTAGAATATCCCTACACAACTGTCCCCATGAGAGGCAAGACAGGTGACAGTAAAGTGTGTAGACTCATGAGACCCATTGCCCAGGCTGAGACTGTGTCACTGTTTGGATGTATCCCGTCTGTGCCTCAGTTTCCTCACCAGTAGCATTCCCTCTGCTCCCCATTGTGACAGCCAAAAATGTCTCTAAACATGGCCAAGGGTCCTCTGAGGGTTAAACGCTCCCTTTCGAGAACCACGAATCTTGAATAAACCCCTTATGCCATTTCTAGTCCAACCCCACCTCGCGGCCCCCATACCCGCTGTACCTTCATTAAGGTCCTACTCACCCATTTCTTGGGTTTCGCATTGCTTCTTAGCATGTCCTCCAGGTCTTTGCAACTGTCTACGCCACTTTCTTTGACTAAGACCTGGAGCTCCTGTGGCATGGAGATCATGAACTGCTCCATCACCAGCTTATCCAGAATCTGATCCTTGGTGTGGACATCTGGCCTCAGCCACAGATGGCAGAGCTCTTGGAGCCTCCGCAGGTCTTCCACAGGGTCTGATTCTTCTGAGCCGGTAAACGCTCTAAAAGTGACGTGCCAAGTCTCAGCGTTGCAGTCTTGCCCTTCAGTAATGTTGAAATCTTGGAGTGGCACAGACTCTTGGGGTTTCCCATGACTCCACAAAAATGTCTGGTCAGCAGCCATATTTACTGGGAAATTTTCCAATACAACTTTGAGCAAACTTCTTGAAGCCAGTGTCTAATAGAGAAGGCGTTTGCTCTATAATGGATTCAGAAGTCTGGGGCAGGGAGGAGGGAATGAATCTGATTAATTTAGCTTCTTACTCCACGCTTGCTTCCCTTCTAAGTCCCTCCCCCTAATACTGGATGCCCAGCCCCCACTGGTCCTATCTTCAGCACCATAGAAGTTAATCCAGTTATTCTTCTGATGCCTATTTTTACTATATGTGCTGCTTTCTATGTCTGAATGGCCCCTAGGTTCTGATTTCTAAATGTAGAGGTGAGGCCAGTTTTCTCATCCGTAAATTGGGACCGTGTTCTTTCACTGGAAGTGAAATATGGTTGTGAAGTGTGAAGCTCCTAAAATCAATTTTAACAATCATATCAGTTTCTATAGCTTCTTGTCAAGAAAAGATACAGATCTTGACTGCTCATGTTTAATCACTGCATTAGTCAGGATCCTGTAGGAAAATACAGAAAAATACTTACACCCCGGGGATCCATGTGGTATAATAGCATGGGAAATATTAACATAAGGTTGTCTCCAACACATTTCCTTTGTTTGTCCCAGGGGAGGGACAGATATTTTGTTACTATGGCAAAATGTGCAAAATAAAACTCACTATTTCAGCTTTTCTAAAGTGTATGGTTCCGTGCCACTAAGTGCATTTGTGATGTTGTCCAATCCAACCTTCACTGCTTTCTAGTTCCAGAACCTAATTTTCATCACCCCAAAAGAAAACCATGTGCCCAGTGAGCAGTCCTTCCCCTTCTCTGTCCACTCCCCCCACCCCCCCTGCCCATGACAACTCATTAATCTGCTTGGATTACTGGATTAATGGATCATATATATGTAATCTCACACCGGAAAATGGATTAAAATCTAACACTCTGAGATTTTCAGGAAGCGAGATTTTAAAAGAAAAGTTTTTCACAGGTCCTAAATCTAGCTTCCAAAGGCAAGAGCCACCTTCTATTATTCTCCAGAGACCCATTTTATTCCAAGTACAAGAGTGATGAAAAATTGCAGCCCAGTGTCCCTCCTAGCCACAGGTAAGGGTCCACCTGAAGGTCTGATGAAAGAATTAGGAGGCGGGGTTGTTGGGCAAAGTCAGGGGAGAGCCAGGAGGATGAGACCCTAGGAGAGGTGTGTGTGTAGGGAGGTGGCTCCCAGAGCTTTCTGTGTTCACAAGGTGGAAAAATATGTGAAAATACATGGAGATGTGAGAAAAGACAGCCTGAAATCCTGGGAATTGAAAGAGGTGTCATGTAACTGGCAACCTGGGGAAGGCAGGGATTCGACTGGTAATTTTTAATCACTTTGGGATCTTTCACACTGAAGCAAGCCACAGAACCTCAAAAGAAAAAGAAAATCAGAGCCAAGATATGAAAGCAACCTAAGTGTCCATCAATAGATGACTGGATGAAGATGTGATACATATATACAATGGAATATTACTCAACTGTGAAAAAAGATGAAATCTTCCCATTTGCAACAACAGGGATAAATCTAGAGAATATTGTGCTCAGTAGAGTAAGGCAGACAGAGAAAAATAAATATCATGAGTTCGCTTATATGTGGAATCTAAAGAACAAAATAAACAAAACGGAACAAACTCATAGACACAGAGAACAAATTGGTGATTACCAGATGGAAGGGGTATTGGAGGGCTGGGTGACAAAGGTGATGGGATTAAGAAGCACAAATTGGTAGTTGCAAAATCATCACGGGTATGTAAAGAACAATATAGGGAATACAGTCAATAATATTGTAATAACTATGAATGATGTCAGGTATGTACTAGACTAATCTAGGGAATCACTTAGTAAATTACATAAATGTCTAACCACTATGTTTTACACCTGAAACTAGTATTGTATGTCAACTGTCATTTAAAAATAAAATTAAATAAATAAATATATATATAGCCTCAACCTGCAAAAAAAATAAAATGAAATAAAATCTGGTACACACTTCAGCATTTCACCTCTGAGGGGACTTGAGTACCAGTGAGAGCCATCGGACCAGCACCCAGCTAGAGAAAACGGCTCTGATCCTTACTGGATTAGTAGGCTGACATCAGGTCCTTCATTAAAGGTTTGAATTTACTCTGTGGATACTAAAATACAGGACCACTTTTTTAGCAATAGTACGACATGGCTACAAATCTTTTTAGGAAAACTGCACCCCATACAGAAACATTTAAAGCTAACATATTTACCTAAAATTCCTAATGGTTGATTTTTTTTCATATTTTAGACCATTTGGGGACACTTGCTCAGCTCAGGGTTGTTTTAATTTTACACTTTAGCTTTAATTAGGTGTGGTGCCTTGAGCAAATCATTTAACTCTTCCAGAATGATAATCCTTCTTGTAAAGCGGAATGATGAAACCGACCCCTAAATTGTTTGAGGATAAAATAAGAGGATGCTGATAATACGCCTGGCACATTGTTACTGTTCGTAGTCATTGATACTTAAATCAGCGGTTCTCAACGAGGAGTCCTCCTACCCAGCCCCAAGGACATTTGGCAATGTCTGGAGACATTTTTGGTTGTCACAACCTGGGCACAGAGGGAGGGGAGCCACTGCTAAATGCCCTACAGATTATTATCTGATGCTTTCTGATCTTTTTCCCTCTTAACAATTCAGATTCCATCAGCAAGTCCATGTGAATAATGCACAGGACAGGACGAAAATGTCAATAGTGCTGAAGTTGAGAACCCCTGGTTTAAAACATAAACCACACCATGTATATGTTAACCATGAGTTATACAAGGAATCAAAGTTAATACTGAGGTACAAGAGCAATCCACTGCTTTCACAAGGTCTCAGAGCTAATGCACAATGAACATAAACCTCAATCTTTCTGAAACCAACCTCTATCTGTCCTTGTTTCCAAGTGCCCTTAGACACCCCCACACATCACTTACCTCCTTCTCAGCCTCTGACTCTCAGCCTTCTTGAGTCTGGGACTGGATCTCGACCTGTGCCGTGAGCTGAGAAGTCTCTGTTTATATAGACGCTCCGGGCCTCACTTCCTATTAGCCCAGTGATTGGTTTAAGAACATGGAATGAACCATTTTAGACAATCACGTTGATTAGATTTCCCAGTGAAACCTCGCTAACAGAAACACTACGCTAGACTCAACGTTGGTTGTCTCAGTCCACTGAGTTATTTATCATACTTCTGAAGTGTCTGCAGGAGTCAGAGTCTGCAGATCCAAAAGTTTGAACCCATTTGGGTTACCCACTTTTTAAAAATTTAAGTGATTCTTAAATAATTTTATTTAAAATAAGATGGCAAGGCAAAGTGTGAGAAGAACATATTTCTAAGCAGACACTTGGAAAAGCAGAGGTCATACACCAAGAGAGAATGACAATGATGTCATATCAGTTTAGCAAACCAAGATATTGAACAAGTGAGAAGTAATTATTAAAACACAAGGAATATTAGTAATTTTAAAAACATTTTTTACCATTTTTTAATATCTTGAAATTAACATGTTAAAAGTTTGCTCAAGGTAGATTAAATAACCGGTTTGCATTAGTCAATTCACCCTTTTATAAAAACAACAGAAACCAGAAAAAAAGCATGTAGACATCAGCCGTATATTGATCCCCTCCCTCCCGGGGTGGGGGAGGTGATTTATAGAGAGACTAATGCTCTACATGAATGTTATTGATTGAATCATTGAGTCTGGGTTGAATTTTAATCAACTCTGGGCATGATTAGATTACTATCTTGGAGGGTCCCATTGTTAATCAAATCATAACAAATCCATTCAAATAGTGACTTATTTGTTTCGGGTTCAAAGCCAACTTTTTAACATTTCAGATGAATTGCAGGGTGGTTGGCTTTAGACTAATTTTGGTTCCAATCCATGGGGACTCTTAGACGAGCCTTTTAACCCCGTGAACTTCAAACTCCTTTTGAGTAGAATTGAGGGATTTTGAAGAGTACGAGACTTTCAGGAAAGGGCCTGATACAAGCTTGTTTTGCCCCGCAAATTGTGATGATTATTTTCTGATGCTTTCTGATCTTTTTCCCTCTTAACTATTCAGATTCCATCAGTAAGTTCATGCAAATAATGCTAATGCCCAGAATTAACTAGGATCTGCCCAAAACTACCATCTACCTATCCAACTTATTCAAATCCTTCATTCTAGAAATTCTTCTCATTCTTGTTTGTAGCCTTCAAATTCTTTTTAGACTTTATGTTTTTAGAGCAGTTTTAGGTTTACAGCACCATGGCTTTTATTATTTTGACCTCAGATTTGCTGTAATTTCTCAACTGAGCTAAAAATATCTAATTTGGGTAGCTGTCTATGAAACTCTGAGCTCTCAGTTTTGTTTCTACATAAATTGTATTCTCTCTCTAGATTCACACTCTTGGCTGAATGATCAGATTTGGAAGACATCAGTGCTTTGACCTAGGCATTATTTTAATTACGGGACTAGATCCCTCCTTGCTCAGTCAAAATGCTTTTATTAAATGCCTCTGAAGCAAATCTATCTTGGGAAATATTGATCTGTTGGCCTTTCTTTCCCACCCAGGATCCCTTATCTCTTTGCTCTGGTCATCCAAATAAGGTCTGTTGTTTAGTTAGTAGTTCTGGGCCATTACCATCTTCCTGCTGTAGACCATTCTACAGGGTTATGTAAGATGTGGTAACTGGGGGAGCCTGTGTGAAGGGTACACAGGAACTCTCTGATCTTCATTGTTTCTTTGGATATTTCCTCCTCTCCATTTTTATTTTCCCCTCTTTTGTGGAATCTTATTATCTCACGAATCCTATTATCTCCCAAGACTCTATATTTTGTGGCTTCTAGAAGAGTCCCCCATGTTATCTCTACCTCTCTAATTTGTTTTTCTGTTGTGTCCATTCTATCATACGTCGTAACTAATGTTATTTCACCTACTATATATATTTTTTAAACTAATATTCAACTATATTTATGTTTTTGAATTTTTATTCTTATTTCATCTGGCTAATTTTTTATGTTTATTATGCTTATTTATATTTATAATACTCATTTCTGAAAGTATCTGTAATCCAATTTTTATATTTTTTATATTTTGAATTAGTTGTCTCCTTATTTAACCTGTGAGTTCATGTCGTAGCCACCAGGCCCTGATAGACACACGGACCACCAGAAATCAGTGAGTTATAGGAAACACACTCTTTATTCAGCTAGCTGGGTCTGCCAGGGGTACGCAGACCCCAAATTAAGCAGCCCCGAAATGTAGAGGTACAGGGTTTTTAAACCCTAAATCCCTATTTTTCATCCTGTTTGAACACACAAGTCTATTTTTCTTCTTTTTACTTACTGTCAACCCACAGGTCAGTTGTGAATGCGGGGGTACAGAAGCAGAAAGTTTATTGTTAGAGTGTTATGTTCCCATGGGCAATAGCCAAGCAGTAATTTTTCAGCCAGCACATTCATATCCTTTAGGATGGGAATTTTCAGTCCAGGGTAATTTTTTGGACTGAGTGGACATTTGTGGAATATCAAGTGGACATTCTCAATGTCTAGAGACACTCTTCTTTGTCACAAATGGGGAGAGAATGCCAGAAATGCTGTTCAACATCCTACAATGCACAGGACAGCCCCTCACAGCAAAGAATTATCTCATCTGAAATGTTAATGGCGCCAAGGCTGAGAAACCCTGGGATGGGGGATTGTCTGTACCTGATGAACCTGGCAGAGTCTATTAAACCTGAGACTAATCTGTTCTAGTTTGAATGTTCTCAAGGAGAGATTAATCCAGTTAACACTCCCTAAGACCTCTGATCACAGGCCTCAAATTTAGCCCCCCATGGAGACCTACATTGAAAAGACAACTCCCTAAACCTCAGATCATCAATGATAATAGAATCACCAGGAAGCAGAGAACAAATAAAAAACCACCCATGCCTTGCCTCACCCTCAGAGACTCTGACTTCCCTGGTATAAAGTGGGGCTTAGGCAAGGATTTTTTCACAGCTTGTAAAAATGTTCCATGCCTCAGGTGATATGGAACATTATTTGGCCTTAAAGGGAAGAAAATCCTGTCATACACTACAACATGGATGAACCTCGATATTATGCTCAGTGAAATAAACTTGATGAGAAGACAAATACTGTGATTCAAAGCAGAAAATACAATGATGAGTGCCAGGGGCTGGGGGTGGGGAGTTGTTCAATGGGACAGATTTCAGTTTTGCAAGATGCAGAGAGTTCTGGAAACAGATGACAGGGATGGTTGTACAACAATGTGAATGTACTTAATACCTCTGAACTGTGTACTTAAAAATGCTTAAGATGGTAAATTTCATTTTACATGTGTTTTAACACAATTTAAAAAATTTAAGCATTTTTAAGAGACTAGTTTGGAGAATTTGATGAAAGAAGGACCATGGCCGATACATGTCCACCTCCTCCCACTTCCTCATGGGTGTCTCTCACCTGACTCCTCTGAGCACAGGAGGCATCTCTCTCCCAGCTGTTGAGTCTACTCCTCAGGTCTTGTCATGAGTCACCAGGATGTGTGAGGGCAAATTGCTCCTGGAACAAAGGTCTTCTCTCCTTTTGAAGACCTACCCCCTCACCCCCACTCCCATCTCCCCTTATTCATCTCAGCCAAGTGTGGTCAGATGATGATGAGCAAAAATGAGGCAGGCCATTTCAGGGCCAAGGCTTTTACAAAGCAGTGGTTCTCCTGACCCCAAATCCTCTTTCCTCTCCCACTTAGAGCAAACCAAAGGCAAGACCCTAAAGTGACCACTAGGTAGAAGCAATCATTACGTAGAGGAGAGCCCTTGGCTGACTTGGGACTCCCTCCCTGGACTCCTAGGTGAAGGAGAAAACTCTTCTATTATGTTTGGGTTATTGCATCAAGGATTGGCCAACATTCCATGTAAAGGGTGAGATAATAAACACTTCAGGCTTTGCAGTCTGCCCACATTCTTCTTTGTTCTTTATCGGTCATTTAAAAAGGCAAAACTGTTCTTAACTCCAAGGCTGTGCATCCACAAGCAGCCGGGCTGGACCTGGCCCTTGGTCTACAGTTTGTACCCCTTGCCTTGCAGCTCACAGCCTAGTCACCCCTCAGTGTGACACCTTCTTAAGAAATTTAGTGCTCTCAAGACTGAAATCAGAGATCCGAATTGTGTTTGTTTCCTCTCCATAGTCATTGCTCTCCCCTTGGGGAGCCCCCTGCTGGTTATCCCACTGTGCCTACCTCTGGGCCTCATGGAGGCACCTAAACACCCTGCAAATCAGAAGCCACATGTGTTAGTCCCCCTGAGGACTAGTTTCTCAGCCTGACCTCAAAGTTTGTAGATGTTCCTTGTCCCTTTGTCCTTCTCCCCAAAACCTTGCCCCTCACATGGTACCTGTCCACTCATTGATCTGGTTTCTCCCTCTGTGAGATCTTTGAAGGCAGAGCTGTGTCTTGTTTCTCCCTGAAGCCTGGCCTCTCTGCTCCCATTCTACTGTTAAAAGTCACTAAGTATCTGATATATTAGATATCAGGCAGGGATGCAGGCATGTCAGAATCCTGGATTAGCCATCCTGCCATGAAGTTGCTGAGAAAAAAATGTAAATTCAAAGGCCAATGGAAAATCAGAGGATGTGGCTGAATATCTAGCTCCAATTCTTCCATTACTATACATCTTTAACTGGGCAGTTACCCCCTGCTAAAAATGACATTTCTCAACCTCCCTCATGACTAAGAACAGCCATGCATAGAAGTGTATGAGTTACATGAGGCGTAGCCTTTCAAAGGCCTTTCTTTAAAATAATGGGCCCTCCATCCCCCATTTCTCAATGGTGGCAGATGATGCTTTCTTATGAACTCAGACATGGAAATTACATAGCTGAAGATGTCACAGCCAGCCTACCAGCTCCTATTTGCCTCCTGTTGAACTGGAGGGTGACAGCAGAATAAATTATCTTGGTGGCACTACTGTATTTTGAGGACTCTTTGTTACAGCAGCTTGTTCTTAATGAACTAAAGAATTCAACTACCTTGAAGCCATCATATTGGAGAGGTCATGTATAGAAACTCGAGTCAACTGTCCCAGCAGAAGCCAGACTTCTAGCCAGACATCAAGGCACCAGACATGCAAGGGAAACATCCAGATCTGTCCACCACCCACCGGCTGAATACTACCAGCGGCCTCTGTCAAAGCCACATGAAATCAGAGAGTCATGCAGCCAAGCCCTGCTGGGATTGCTGACTTACAAAATCATGGTATATAATAAAAGAGTTGCTGTTTTAAGCCACTGAATTGTGGGGGTAGTGTGTTATTCAGCAGTAGATACCTAAGGAGACATTGGAGTAAGACCCCATTTAACATTGTCAATAGGTTCTGTGATTTTAAGTGAAATGATATATAATGAAACCCATTTTACCAGAGGCTAGTTGACACAGATGGATGGTTGGATGGAGGGAGGGATGGATGGATGAATGGACGGATGGATGGATGGATGGATGGATGGATGGATGGATGGATGGATGGATGGAAGAAAGGAAAAAACAGACAAAAAGTGATGAAACATGATCAGAGAGAATGCTTGCATATGTGATTAGACTTATGCTGCTCCTCAGAGTTAAGGGAATGCAATAAACATTTCTAGAGTGATGCTAAGTGGATGATAAAAAATGACAGCTCCTGTATTGGACCTTTGCTCTATGCCAGGCACTGTGCTAATATCTTTAAATGGATTATCTTATTCAATCTGAAGTAGCCCTGTAACTTGGGTACTATAATGATCTCATTTTACAGAGAGGAAATCTCAGCTCTAAGAGTTGAAATAACATGCCCAAGCTGACATGTCGCAAGGGGTCAGAGGCAAGATTCAAGCCCAGCTCTGCCACTCCTTGGCTGGTACTGCTAACCACCATATTAGACTGCATTTTAGGCCCCACCTCCAGTCATAGGAATCAGGCAATAACCATCTCAACACACGGATGTTCCTACAAATTTCTGGTTAATTCATTAGACTCAAATCCAATTCAACAACAAAAGAGGTTGCCATGCCTTCTGTACTCTTTTTATTTTTCACAACTGGATTTCCACTTGCCTTTGAAGGCTAAGTCATGCTATTATCCCCGTCATTGTTGTTGTCAATCGCCAAATTCCAGGACACTCTCTCATTATTGGTGACTCTATCCCAGGAACCAGCACTCCCCTCGCCACATCATTCACTTGTGTCACCACGTGACTGCAATATCAGCATCAGTGATGGAGCAAGACCCTGACATGACCATGGTAGGCCGTGTCTTTCTGGTTTCCATGATGGTTTAAGGTCAGCTGGAAATTGGAGGGATTGCCAACTGTGATGGTGGAAAATGCAGTTTCTTCCAAAAAAGGCATATGTATGTCTTTGAATATTACCTCTTTGGAGCTAAGCAGCTTCTAAAAATCCATGCCCACTTTCTGTGTGGTGCAGCAATGTGGCATTCAGAAAAATCTCCTAGGATTTTAAAAATGCAGACTCATTGTCTTTTCAGCCTAAGCAAAGAATTCCCCTCACATATAAGCAATAAAACAATGGGGCGGGGGGTAGGAGGCTTGTACAGTTTACAAACAATTTGCATGAGAGCTTTATTTCTCTTTGCCACCTGAGAAGGGAGGTGAAGTGGATTTTCTGAATGTGGGGAAGTGCAAAGTCCACTTGGCTTGAGCAACTAGCTCTGTCCATTGTGCTGAATATTCAATCATCACCCTCAACCAGTTCTTCCTTATTTTAGACCAAAATGAAGGGGTTACAATTAGTCCTCTAGAAGACAGAGATTTGCTGTTGTCTGGGGTTGGGGTTCTGGGTTAGGATGAAGATCCCTCTCCCTTTCCTGCCCGTCATCCGCTCGACTGCAAATGAGTCACCCTCATGTAGACCTTAGACATTTCACATAAAGATCAGGATTCCTGGCTTCTCACAACATGTCAGGGGATATGTAAACACCACACCGGTCCCCAAACAGCAGCACCCACCAGCTGAGGCTGAGAGCAGTAACTTTTAACAAAGTTTGTTCTCCCAGCTCACCACAGACCTCACCAGTCTATCTTGTTACCCGAGGCCCCTTTGAATCTCTGCCCTCAAAAAGCTCTAATGCCTAAAATTGGAAGATGAATGTGAAGGGTTTTTTTTTAGTTTCATGAGAAGGAAGCACGTGCAGTGGCTTTTGGCTGGCTTCCTGCCCTGGGAGTCAGCACTTGCTCATGTCTTAGTGTCTTAGCATCACTCAGTCCTTGGCCTGTTGTGTCTCTTTCTGCCTGTTTCAAGTCCCATCTGCCTTACTCCCTGCTACTCTGTTTCTTGGAAGAAGAAAGGGACATGGGAAGGAACCAGACATGCCTGGGTTTGAATTCCAGTTCTGCCACTTCCCAAGCAGCCATCTGAGTGCCAACTTCCTCATCTTTAAAGTGAGAATAACAATTTTAAAAAATAATTAGGAATAACTTAAAATTACTTTAGAACTAATAATAATATCCTCACAGAGTTGCTGTGAGGACACTTAAAGATTGAGGACTCTCCATATAAAGCAGGCGGGGAAGGGACCCACTGTGGAAAGAGGTTTTCGCCAATGGTAACCCTATCAATAGTCAGCATTTACTGTGTTCCCAGTGACATCCTCAGGACATGTGTACCTGACCCTACTGAATTCTCCCAATAGCCCTATGACATAGGGATTACGCTCATCAAACCAACGACAAATGTGGAGGCTCTGAGACATTAAGTAACTTTCCCAAGGTTGCACAGTTAGTAAATAACCAGATTCAGAACCAGGCATTTGAACTCTGGAACCTGTTTGTTTAACAATCATGTAATTATGCCTCCTAGTAATAACCAACTCCTTATCTGTACGACTAGAGAATGGGGGCCATTATTGGCTCCAAGGTCACACGTAAAGGAGGAGGGGCAGGACACTTTGGGTCTTGTCCACAGTTCTTTTCCCTCAACTGATTCATGATCACTTGCGTCTTACCAACTCTTAGCAATGCCTCAGTCTCCTGATTTTACCCTTTCCCCTTTTTTCCACAAGACAGCCAAAATATTGCTTTTAAAATAAATACAAATAAGATGATGTAACTACAGCCCCAAACCTTCCAATGCCTTCCCAGCATTCCAACAAAAAACTTCATGCTCATTTCAGCCCTCAAGCATTCATGAATCACCCCCTTCCACTTCCCTCCTTGGCCCAGTCATGCTGGTCTGCTCCTCCCTGTGGCCTTGGTCCCGGCTGGCCCCTCTCCCTGTATCCCCAGATCTTTGCATGGCTGGACTGGCATCACCCAGGCCTCTTCTCAAGTCCCTCTTCAGAGACCTTCCCTGACTACCCACCACTGTCCACCCCCAAAATGCCCTCCTCATCCCATCGCCCTCCCTTATTTAAATAATTTATCACTATTGCAACCTCTTATTTGGGAATCTGGTAGGTTTTTTTTTTTCCCCATCTTCCTCCTTTTCCTGGACTACTAGTGAGTCAGCTGGACAGAGACTTTATTTTAGCTCATTGCTATTTCCATGGGCCACCTGACACCTGGCCAGCACAGGTGCTCAACCAATTGTTGCATAAAGGAAGTTTTCAGAAGAGAGTGTGCACTGACCGCCCTAAGTCTCTACCTCTCCCAGTCCAAGCTCTTTGCAAGTCCCTCATCAAGGGCCGGCATCTTTTTCCTCACCATCAAATCTAAGTTGGGCTAGAGCTCACTGATAATATAAGGTGGCGGTTGAGTTGTGCTGGCCTCAGAGGCCCTGCACACCTCTGCTGTCATGTCACCTTGGAACCCTGCCCCTGCAATGTGCAGAAGTCCAGGTAAGTCTGCTAGACATGGCTGACTTACTTAGTGACAACTCACCTTCATCTCTGTTCTTGTCTCTTCTTCACAGCCCAATGTCATTGCTCACAAGAGCAACTGAGCTGTGAAACAAGTTTTAAGCATGAGGGGAGGGAATGAACATGCTCACTTGACCCAGAGCAGGGAGTGATGGAAGATCGAGAGAAGGGATGGCTTATGACTATATTTTGGAATGGGATCAGAATGAAGTCTGGGTCTTGACAGAGCCACTGTGCCAGGACCCCAAGGAAGTGGAGCAGGAAGGAACCATCACTGTGGCCCAACCTGGAGCCTCCGACCACCGCAGGTTCCTACAAGGACTCCCACGGGCACCAACCTGGCTCCTTGTTACTGAAGAGGAAGGAGGAAAGATGTAGCCCAGACCCCAAAACCACAACACAGCTGTGACCAAAGCCCGACCACTTACTCTTCTGGTGCCTGTTTCCTGAGCTGTGTAATGGGGATGACAACATTGCTTGCCTCTTTTGCTGTAGTGATTGAGACTCCCCCACCCCCACCAATGCCACCTCATGTCCCTCCTAGACCCTTCTTGAGATCCTGCAAGCTGGTTTTCTCTGCCAGACATTGGGCACAGTGACACAGACCTCCCAGTGTGAGAGAATCCTGTAAGGACAGGCACTAGAGGATGCTCACACTGGGCCCAACAGTGCCAAATGTTTTGCATTTGCTCTTTCACTTAATTTCTAACAATGGGCCCAGTCCCGCAGTGCCTTATTTGTTGTCTCACGAGGTGGCACTCAGGCCAGGGGTTGGCCTCCTCCTTGAGAGTGCTTGGCACTCAAACCTCCCTTAGCAGCTCGGGCACTTTCCCACCTTATGAGTCATGGAAAGTAGGGACAGCCTCTGGCCGTAGATGCTGGACAGTCCAGGTAGCTGCTTTCCCAGACTCCCTTGCAGCTAGGGTATGGCCCATGGCCTGGATTTTACTGGTCAGATACACCTGCATTTCCCTGGAGAGAAGGAACCAGGGCCCAGCCCCCAGGACACTGTGCTGGACTGAGGACAAGTGAGACAGTATCCTGAAAAGGTCTGTACTCAACAGTGAGCCACCCCTAGCCCCCTCACCCAACCCCCCAAGGGTCCCAGACTGATAGCCATCAGGCAGGTACCCTACCCCCAGCAGGAGAATGGATTTCTCTTGGTAAAATGGGCCACCCAAAAGACCTACTCAGTGATATTTGAGGGCCCCCTATGAAATGAGTGATCTACCCCAAGTAATACTCTTAGCAAGAACAAGAACTGGTGCTCTACGACTAAGCTCAGATTTCCACTGTGTGGGTCCCAGAGAACCCCGCCCTGACACTCAGCTCCGGGAGGGTAATGTGTAGGACAGAACCAGGGCTCTGGTCTGCACACCTCATCAGTGACTTTATTACTCTGCAGATGCTGAATTGTCATTTCCCACAGGCTTCCCAGAGAGGGTATTTCTGTCCATCTCATGTTTTCCTGCATCACGGAGGGCAGCGGGACCAAGGAATCCATTGTCGGCCTCCTCTCCTGTGCCCCAAACTGTCCTGAGGAGGTCTCTAGGAGCAAGACCTAGCCCCTACCTTCAGCCTCCTCTCTATCAAAGGGCCGGCCTGCTGCTCCTGACCGCCGGGGTAAGGGAGTGGATTGTGAGGGAAGGAAGCAGGAGGGTACAATGAGGAGGTACCTTCCACGGGATGGGAGAGGCTCAGGGATCAGTAAGGAAGAATGGAAGTGAGAGCTTAACAGGAAAGTGAGGTCTGGGGCAGAGCTGGGAAAAACAGAGAACGTTAGGGCATCGGACAGTGTAAACACGGGAGAGAGGGAGAGAAGGCGGGAAGAGGAGCCGGTGCTGGAGAGACCCGGCAGCACAGCGGGAACCAAGGGTGGCTGGGCGGCTACCCCAGAGGCCAGGGCGGGAAGGACCCCCCGCCCTCGGGGCCTGGCGCACCCGGCCTTCCCGCACCACCTGCAGCCCGACCGTGGATACGCTGGTGGCGCAGCACGTGCTCACGGCGCCCGAAGCCTTTGCCGCACTCCCAACAGGCGAAGGGCCGCGCGCCCGAGTGCGTCTTGCGGTGGCGCACCAGGTGCTCGCGCCAGTAGAAGGTCTTGCCGCACTCGCAGCAGGCGTGCGGCTTCTCGCGGGCAGGCAGCGGGCGCAAGGCCGGTCCGGGGCCGCCGGGGTGTGTGCCGCGGTGGCGCCGCAGGTGCTCCTTGCGTCGGAAGGCCTTTCCACACTCGGGGCAGGCATGTGGCTTCTCGGCCGAGTGACTCTGTCGGTGGCGCAGCAGGTGCGCCGGCTTAAGGGCAGCCATTCCGCACTCGGGGCAGGACGTGGCGCCCGAGGCAGCCAGGAAGGCGGGCAGGACTGGCGTGGGTGGCGCTGGTGGGGGGCTGCCCGGTTCCTGCTTGTAGGGACGGGTGGCTTGGGCGTCCCCTGTTGCTGGCTCCTCAGCCCCCAGAGCTGTGTCTCCTGCCAGGCAAAGGTGCAGTTAGGGCAGCGGCTCTGCACCAATGGGGGTGAGTAAAACCTGGCAGGGGTGGGCCGGGGTTGACGCTGGCGTCCCGGGCAGGAGGGGCGGCCTTAGGGCCAGCTGGGAGCTCTGACCAACAGGAGACATTGAGGGGAGCTTCTCGTTCACTCCTGTGATCCGCAGCACAATGCCTGGTGCAGAGTAAGTGCCCACCAAACATGTATGGATGGGTGGGTGGGTGTGAGGGGGATAAATGAAGGGATGGGGAAAGTGGTGTAATACACAGGTGACGGGTTGAAGAGGAAATAGTAGAGAAGTCATAAGTGTGCAAGGGGATAGATGAATGGTGGATGATGGATGGCTGGGTGGGTAAATGAGTAAATGGACGGATGTGTTGGTGGATGGAAGGCTGGGTGGTGGAGATGGGGTAGTGAGGAGACAAGTGAAGGGATGACTAGGAAGGTAGACTGATGGGTGAATGGTGAGTGGGTGCACTGCACAAGGTGCAAGGGAGCAGGTAGGTGTGTGTGAGTAGGTACCCAGGTAACAAACAGTGGGTGGTAAGTAGCATGGATGGATGAACCACATATTTCCTTTCTCCCTGTTTTCTAACTGCCCTACGGAACTGCAGGGAGAAGAGCAACCTGTTTCATTTTCCACTGGGACAGGTGTGACAAAAACAGCTCGCTAACGTCTGCTTTCTCCCTGTGTATTCGGCATAGGCTGGACAGTCCACGTGGAACACCTCATTTCTACCTCACAAATCCAGTGAGGACAGGCCTGTTACCCCAACACAGAGAAGGGCACTGAGCTCAGAGGCCTTGTCCAGTGACCCGGCCCAGTCTGGCTGGCTCCCCTTCCTTGCCCTTCTGCAGAAAGTACCTTAATACTCGCCCCGCTTCTCCAGGGCACACAGGTATCCCTGCACCTTTACGGGTCCTTCCACCTGTTTTTCCAGTGGTGTTCACTGGAATGGGACCTGCTTCCAGTAAAACCACGCGTTCCCAAGCATAACTCCAGGCCTCTACTCTACCCACATTCCCAATCCTCCCCAGATCCCTTTCTTGCCCCCGGCCCCCATCTCCTGTTCTCTCCAGGTCCCTGTGCTGCTCGTGTCCCCTGTCCTCCCCATGTCCCCCATCCTCCCTGGGTCCCACTGTCCTCCCCACGTCCCCCATCCTCCCCGGGTCCATCTTGCCCAAGTCCCCCATCTCCCATCCTCTCCAGGTCCCCGTGCTGCCCATGTCCCCCATCCTCCCAGGGTCCAACTATCCTCCCCACATCCCCTGTCCTCTCCGTGTCTCCCACCCTCCCCAGACCCGTCCTCCCTGCATCCCCCATCCTTCCCAGGTTCTTGTCTTCCCCGCATCCCCCATCCTCCCTGGGTCCCTGTCTTCCCTGAGTCCTCCATCTTCCCTAGGTCCTTATCACCTCCATTTTCTCTAGGTCCCTACCCTCCTTGTGGCCCCCATCCTGCTGCCTCCATATGTGACCTTGTGATGACCCTCAAGTTTCCCTGCTGTGCACACCACGGCCCTGGCTGGCACAAGATCCCACCAGGAACCACGTACATGGACACCAGCACTGAGTCCACGTCGACTGCAGAATCACCAATCTGCCCCTGGTGGGCATCCTAGAGGTCAGTCTTCCAGGGCAGGTATGTGCCCCAGGCCATCGATTGGAACAGGGTGCGGCACCCATGGCCACAGCATCCGGACTAGGAAGAGCATGACTGAATTGGAGCCAAGGACTCATGATTCTGGGGCTCTGTCAGGCTGAGAGTGTGGGCACAGACTGCCTGGTGCAGTCCTGGCTTTGCCAGCACCTGATCTCAAGTGAGTTATTTCACTTCCCTGGGCGACTCCTGCATCTACAGAGTTTGGTAACTGCCCAACTCCAAGGGCAGAGCCATGTCTAGCACGTGAGTCCCTTGTGCTGCTGTGCGATTGGCATGACACCCATCTGCTGTGCCCTCCAGGGTGGGGGGCTCTGATTTAGCTCCAGCGTGGGGTCTGGCACATGCCAGGGACACCAGGGACACTGGATGAACAAATAAGAGAGGGGGCCTTGCTTGGGCTGGGAGACAAGGGGCCCTTGGCTTGGGAGAGCCGGCAGTGTGGGAAAGCAGTCAGCTGCTCACCTAATGGGACCATCCTACTATCTTCTTTTCCAAGGCTGACCCCGGAGCCTTCTGTCGTGTCTCGAGGGGCCCTCATCGCTGGTCCCTGAAACGAGAGACACCACATCCACAACTGAGAGACCTGAGCAATGGCCTCAATTCTTCTCCCTCCCTCCTCCTTTTAACTGGTCACCAAGTCCCATCGCCTGCTCTGGGATGCTCAGCCACCCCATGATGAGGCTCACAAGGGACCACCTCAGGATCTCCAGCCCTGAGCCGACTTCCAGATGACAGCAGCAGCTTCCTTAGAGACCCTAACCCGTAGCAAGCTCCTAACCCATAGAACCTATGTGACATGATAAATGCAGATTTTTTAAGCCATTAAGTTCTGGGTTGATCTATTACTCAAGAGCAGATAACTGATACACCCGCTTTCAACTTTGCTTTAGCTTCTTACTGCCTTTGCAAACTCCTTGACGAAATGCAGAAAAACACACAAGGTACTTTTAACAGGAAAAATGAAGCAAGTTTAGGATGTGGCTTTCCCCAGCTCAAATGGCAGACAGCCCTGAGTGAGATGGCGACAGCCAGAAAGGTTAAAGAAAAGGTTCAGAGTGACTATGCTCAATTATTGTCCACTCTTGTCACTGCTCCTCAAGCCCTCGTTCTCGAGGACAAAACCAGAATTCTCCTGGTGCTGATGGAGGATGGCTGACTCGTGAGTTACTACACCCAGTCCCCTGCTGCATTTTACTTGTTTCAAATGCTTTCAGGCTAAAGCAATTGTTAGGGTGAAAATTCAAGATGCCTAAAATTCTATTAGCTGGTAAGAGGGTCCAACAAGCAGCTGCGGAGCATTATGTAAAAGCACATGGTTTGGGACGTATCAGCAAATGCCCACTGTCTGGGCAGTGGCAGGATAATCTGGGGCCACCTTTCCACCCCAGGGGGACTATAAGTCGATTCCTGACCATTTGTGCACCCCAGGCTGTGAGGGGCTGCAGGTGCTGTTCTGTCACTTGCTTCTGCAGTGGCCCACAAGGCCCACAGGCCCGGGCCCTGCCATCCTGTCTGGCTCCACCTCTGGCTGGGTCCCTGCCTAGAATCCTAAGTACCAGGTCTGAATATACTAATATTTGGTATATTCAGCTTATGTGCCTGGACCAACCTGTCCCATATCCTTCCCCATCCATCCTGGAGATTGCTGAGCCCGTCTCTGCAACACACACGTTTATAATCCTGTGTGATACAGGAACATCCCCTATCTTGGTGCCTGTCACACTGCAGTTTTTAACGTCTTTATAGAGGCACACAGATGTGCAAATGAACACACACACTTAAAGCACATCATCCAATGAATTTCAACAGACGTACATGCTCAAAACACCACCACCAACGAGACGGTGAATACACCTACCGCCCAGAAAAGTCCTGTGCACACACACGACCTCTCCCACTCCCTTCCAACATGCAACCCCAATGTGCTTTGTCACTCCAGAGGTTTCCATCTTCTAGAACTTTACACAACTAGAACCACACAGTAAACAGGTATTCTTTTCTTTTTTTGTCCAGTTTCTTTCAATGTAATTATTTTGAGATTAAGATACTGGCCTACAGTTTTCTTTCCTTGTCAGGTCTTTAGTTTTGTTCTCAGGGTAATGCTGAACCCATGGAGCTAGAAATGGCCCCTCATCTCCCATTTAGAAAAGAGTCTATATGGAGTTGGTGTCAGTTCTCCCTGAAATGTCAAGACTGCCAATGGAGCCGCCTGGACCAGCGCACCACATTTTACAGATGGCAGGCTCCAGAGGGGAAGGGGCTGGCCTGCCTTGCTTTTGTGGTGTCCCTGGTGCTAATCTTTTTTAAAACAGCTTTATTGCAATATGAGGCATAAACCACAGAATTCACCCACTTAAAGTACAATTCAGTGGTTTTTAGTATATTCAGAGTTGTGCAAGCATCACCACCATCAGTTTTAGAATATTTTCATCACCCACCAAATAAATCTTGAACCCGTCAGCAGTCACTACTCCTCCTCTCCCCCTGGCCACTGAGAACCACGAATCTATTCTTGTCTCTGCGGATTCTGGATGTTTCGTCTAAATGGGATCATGCAGTATGGTATGTGGTCTTTTTGACTGGTTTCTTTCACATACTGTTTTCAATGCTCATCCACATTGTAGCGTGTGTCGGCATGTTGCTCCTTTTCAGGGCTGAGTAACAGCCCATGTGTAAGCATTCCACATTTGGGTTATCTGCTCCCCAACTGGTGCACGTGTGGGTGTTTCCACGATTTGGCTATTATGAGTGACGCTGCCGTCATTTACACTTTCCTGGGTATAAGCATAGGACAAATGAATGTTGTTTTCTGCTGGGTCCCCACCCAGGAGTGGACTACTGGCTAACAGGGCGGGTAAGTCCTCACTGAACGTCGTCGGTAGCTTCTGCAACTTCAAGCGAAATGACACATAACGAAGCCCATTTCACCAGAGGCTGCTTGACATACGTGGTAGTTAAACTCCTTCACGCCCCATCAATGCTGAACGAAAGGCGACTCCAGGACCAGCTATAGTTGTTTAACGTTTTGGTGGAACTGCCAAGCTGTTTGCCACCTTGAGTGCCTGATTTTACACTCCAATGCCTGGTACCTCTTACACTAGACGCTAAGTGAGTGGATACCTGCCTTTGCCCTCAGAAAGAGGCTCGGACACAGGGGTGCAGAGGCATGGGGCAGGGTTCAGCATGAGGCTGGCCAGGTCCCTGGATGCCTCCAGCCACAAACCTGCTCGTGGGACCCCAAGTGAGTTACCTCCCAATTGTCAGTTCAGAGGATACTAGGCAGCACATGGTCTCACCCAAGTCCCCACTGAGACAGAGCATGGTCGAGTGTACAACATGGTCAGCACACCTGGGGGTGGAGACCAGGAAGCCACACTACCAGCAGGCTCTCCCCATGACCCAGGGCACACCTGAGCCTAAGAATCTGCACTCCTCTGCACGACTCCACAGATGTCCTGGGGAATCTCTGGTTTGGGGTCACAGACACAGGACGCTAAGCCACGCAGAGGCCGAGTGCCATCCACAGGAAGATGTCCAGGACAGAGCAGCCATAGCTGCTCAGGAACTAGAAGTAGGGATCTAGGGCCACAGTGCATTGGCTCCATCCCTCCCACCACCCCTAACTAGATGTGTGACCTTGGCCAAGATGCTAGACCTATCTGAACCTTGTGTCTTCATCTGTGAAACAGAGAGGACCACAATGCCCAGTAACAACCCCTCAGGGCTGCATGGAGTCGAACAGGCTGTGCTACTTACCCGGGGGACTTTCAGCCGTGCTGCATAAGCTCGCCCTCCAGACCTGAGACCGAAGTCAGCCATGTGACAGTCAGCCATGCGCATGGGTCTGACCCCCAAGGAAACCCTGGACACTGGGTTCAGGAAGCCTCCTTGGTGGGCCATACTTGGTGTCCCCTACTTGACCCCTGGGAAGAGGCTGGAAACTCCATGTGTGGAACTCCCTGGTCCCTGCCCCTGTGCCTCCTCCTTGAGCTGACTGAGTCTGTGTCCTTCCGCTGTGATAAACCATAACTGTGAACACAACAGCTGCCCCCAAGTTCGGAGTCCTTCTGTTGGACTGTCAAACTAAGGGTGCTCTTGGGGACCCTCGAGGGAGTGTCAGGAGAGAGGGTATTTGGGGGCTGTTCCATCTAACTGTACCACTAGTCTGATGCTCCCACTTGCTCTCCAGCATCCCTATGCCCATCACACCCTTGCTTCTAGGGTGCATGGAACTTGCTGCTTATTTGCTTCTGTGTGGAGTATCGCTCCCACAAGCTGAGGACTGCGGGCTGCAAGGGGCAGGTCTGTCTCCAACCATGACCATGGAAAGGTGGTGGAGGGATGTGGTGCTAACTGCCCTCTACCCCCACCTGCATGTGCATGCTCACCCAGAGCTCCTCCAGCAGGGCCACCGCCTCCTCCCCACTCTGCGGCCGCCGGCTGCACACCCAGGCCTGGACATCGGCCGGGAAGGCACTCAGAAACTGCTCCAACACCAGCAGCTCCAGCATCTGTTCCTTGGTGTGCACCTCAGGCCGCAGCCAATCTCGGCACAGTGCACGCAGCAGGCCCAGTGCCTCACGGGGACCTGGCGCGTCGCCCAGGTGGAAATGGCGGAAGCGGTGCCATGGTGAGTCCAGGGCCCGGCCCTCCTGCTTCACAGACGGGGCAGACGGGGCCTCCATGGGGGCCTGCGAGCCCGGGGAACAGGAGTACCTGCAAGGAGGAAAGTTCCGCACATAAGAGCCAGCCCAGTCATTCCAAAATCCACCGCCTTCCATGTGAGATGACACGAGAGCAGGGTCCCCATCTAAGAGTGTGTGACCTGGAGCAAGTAGAGTCACCGTTCTGTGCCTCGGTTTCCTCCCAAGAGACGAAGTGCTCACCTGCCTGGTGTAGCCGAGAGCTGCCTCAGAAGGCTCCTGAGAGGGGCTGCACTCAGTACTCAGTAGATGGCAGGTGCTGGAAGAAGGGGGGCTGTGACTCCCTCCTGGGACAGGACAGGTTTAAATCCTGGCTCAGCCCCTCCCAGGGGTGACCTGGGCATCACAGGACCTCAGCCTCCTCCCTCGACCTCTGTGAGAATTAAACAGGAAAACACACACAGGACTTGGCACAGGGCCTGGCACACAGCAAGTGCTCAGGACAGTGTCAGTTATCGCCAGCACCACCATTCTCATGATTGTTTTGCCTGATTACACACCAAACCCTGTGTCCCCCATGCAGACATCTTAGGATAGCAGCTCAAAAGCCACCTCTAGTATCTTCCTTACTAACTGCTGCAGACTGAACTGTGTCCCCAAAATTAGTATGCAAAAGCTCTAACCCTCGACTGTATTTGGAGATGTGAGTTTTTAGGAGATAATTAAATGATGGAGAATGTTGGTCAAAAGGTACAAAATTCCAGTTATGTGACAGGGATATAATGAACAGCATGGTGATGGTGGTTAATAATACTGTGTTGTATACCCAAAAGTTGCTGAGAGAGTAAATCTTAAAAGTTCTCATCAAAAGAAAAAAATTTTAACTATGTGACATGATAAATGTTAACTAGGCTTATTGTGATCATTTTACTATGTATCTACGTCAGCTCGTTATGTTGTACAATCTAAAAACAATATTATATGCCAATTATATCTCAGTAAAACTGGGGTGGAAAGATTAAATAAAGTTGTAAGGGTGGGGTCCTAATCTAATAGGATTAGTGGCCTCATAAGAAGAGGAAGAGAAATGTCCCTAGGATCTCTCTGCCAGGTGGGGACACAGCAAGAAGGCTCCACATATAAGCCAGGAGGAGGGTCCTTACAAGACTCCAAATCTGCCTGCACTTGGTCCTGGCCTCCAGAACCATGAGAAGTAAATGTCTGTTGTTGAAACTGCCCCTCCATCTGTGACATTTTGTCGTGGCAGTCCAAGAGATGGTGACACTAACAGATCCCAATCATGTCTGGGTATTGAGAAAACTGGCAGACCCTAAGAGCTCCCCGATACCCACTATCCCCTTTCCTTTTGTGTAATCACCCCACCCCACCCTGGAAGAAGCCGTGAGCCCTCCACTTCCTCTTCCGCTTTCCCAAAGGAAAAGAACACAGACGTGGCAGTGACTTCAGTATGAGGATGACACAGAGCCCAGTGCAGTGGTTCTCACAAAGGGTAATGTCACACACATACACACACATCCCACTGGCACATAAAAATCTGGAAACATCTGAAGACATTTCTGAATGTTTGGGGGGTTGGAGGCTGAGACTAACTCTAAGACATCATAATTATTCTCTGTGTCCGGTGGGGTCTTCAGAGGCTGATGGCCACAGGAGCAGACATGAAGACCTAGCTGTCTTCTTTTAAGTTCGATACTGGAGAGATTTTCAAAAAGACACCACATTTCCAACTCTCCATTTTGGAAAACACTGTTGTTTTTCATTTTTAAAATGTAT
Source organism: Pteropus alecto (assembly GCF_000325575.1). NCBI lineage: Eukaryota > Metazoa > Chordata > Mammalia > Chiroptera > Pteropodidae > Pteropus > Pteropus alecto. The sequence goes on from NW_006438873.1 coordinate 884,802, forward strand.
TAATCTTATGTGAAAAGTTGATTGCTGCTTTTTCTAAATACATTAATATATACAAAATTTCTCAGTCTTGGTTTCTTATACGATACACACCAAAAGCTCTAACCCCCATAAACAAAAGTGTTTTGGGGCCTTCAATAATTTTTAGGACTATAAAAGGGTCCTGAGTCTGAATCTTTTGAGAATCCCTAGCCTGAGACTGGGGTCAGCAAGCAGCTGCCTGCGGGACAAATCTGGCCTGCAGCCAGCTTTAAAAACAACGCATGTCAGATTAATTAAATGGTTAAGAGACGGGCTCTGGTGCTGGGCTACCTGGTTCCAACTTTCAGCTCTGCCACTGATCTGCTTGTGACTCTGGGCACCTGCCTTGCCCCCTCTGGCCTTAATTTCTCCACTTTTAATAATGGACTAATAATGGCTCACTCCCCACAAAGGGTTTTAGAAGTGGGCCAGCACTGAGTAGGCGCTGGGTAAAGACCTGTCTACGCCAGCTTTCTTACCCTCAGCACTGGCGGCATTTGGGCTGGATGATCCTGTGATGCGGCAGCCAGCCTGTGACACGGAAAACACTGATCAGCATCCCTGGCCTCTTTCCATCAGATATCAGTAATATCTCTCCACTTCTGACTACCGGAAATGTCTCCAGATGTTGCCACGTGTCCCTTGGGGGCAAGGTCTCCTCTGGTGGAGAGCCACTGGTCCACAGGACAAATATTTACTCAGCACAAGGGCTCTGAAGCAAATTCTGGCTCTGCCACCTACCAGCTATTTGTCCTTGGACAAGGTACACGGCCACCTTTGACAAACCGAACCTCCATTCCTGGGCAGTAAAATCATTCTAACCCAAGAGTCGCAGCAAGAATTCAAGATACAGGGAAACGAAGGTGCTGAGAACAGCGCCTGGGCTAAGCAAGCCCCCAACTAGAGGTGGTCACTTAAATTACTGTTACTTTGTGAGGTGCAGGAGGTGCCGGTTTAACAAAACAAGCACGTGCATTTCAAAGTTAGCTATAAACTAGAATAGGCGCTAAAAGACGGTGATTCGAGGCTGATTAGGGTTGATGCGGGGAAGGGACCGCCTCAGATGACAACAGCAAACACAGCCTGGAAGCACTGGACCCCCATTAACGAACTTAACTCCTTGCAACCAGCTAACGGGGCAGAACGAACTTAACCCCTTGTATCAAGCTAAAGGGGCGGGTGCTCTTCGAGAAAGAAAGAAAACCAGGCAACTCATCTCACCCTCAGGAACCCACAACTTATAAAGGTGAAACTGCACTGGTGGAAATGGCGCACAAACGAACCACCTGCGCCCGACTCCGTCGGAAAGATAACCTGTCCCCACAACCCATTTCCCCAAACCTTTCCAATGAGGTTGGTCCCGGCGCCCGCAGTCTCGCCGAGCCCCACCCCCTCGCTGGCCTCCTCCCC
>NW_006438873.1:886409-897684 GCF_000325575.1 Pteropus alecto
CATCCCCCTGCCTCCAGCCCCCACGGAAAGTCGTCCAACCGACCCCCACCCCTCCCTCCTTTCCCTTCACTCACTTCACTCTCCCAGGCGAGGCCCCCCGAGCCCCCTCACCTCTTCGCACTTGCGCGCAAAGCTCACCGGGACTCCATGCCCCGGCAGGCTTTGCGCCAAACTCCTCCGTCCTCCTCCCCCCTCAACACTGTCGGAGACCCAGGCGTCGGTTCAGCCGGACAAGCCACCACCCCCCCGCCCAGCCCGCCGGCCTCACCGAGAACTACATTTCCCAGGAAGCTTCGCGGCAACGGCAGCTTCCCATTGGCTCTCGCTCTGGAGACCCGTGCACGTCCCCAAACGGCTCCTCCAGCGCCAGAACTGCATTTCCCAAGATGCATCGAGCCATTGCAAACATGGCCTCTCTTAGGGCGCCAGGCTTTGGACTACATTTCCCAGAATGCATGGCGACATTCGAGCATGCGCAGAGGAGCAGCCGGGGGCGAGGCCAACACTGAGAGAAGGTGGGGCCAGGGCAGCGTTGTCCTCGAGACCGGAGGAGGCCGGGCGTTCGGGAAATGGGGCCCCTAGACCCGGGAACGGGCAGGCGCAGAGTCCTCGAGGAGCCAGGGCCAGAGTTCCGCGCCAATCAGCGCCTGCGTGGCGTCTCCTTGACAACGGGTCGTCTCGCGCCCCGCTCGAGACGGGGCAGAACTAATGAAGTCCAGGTCGGTGCGGGCTGTGGTCGTGACGCCTGCGTCTCCGGCGGCTCTCCGTCTGAGCGAACCTGGCACTCGGCCTCTGGCTTCAGCCCCATCTGTGAACCGCCTGCTACGCGCCCTGCACATACTCGGACACGGCCATGGCCTCAGGTTCTCCATCTCAGAAAGGGGAGCGTATTTGGCTTCTAGAGCGTGGACCCGGAGAAGTTGTCTCCGTCTTCACCCGCGGTTCCTCCTCGGCACGGTGAGGGTCAGATGCCTATCCCACCTCCACGTGATGCTGGTGCAAAGTGTGACAGCAGTGGCACGTGACAAGTACTCCCCAGGGCACAATGACTTTCCCCTGCTTTCACAGGCGGTTGGCGGCTGCGGCAGAACTTCTTGCTCCAGACTGGGTGACAGCCAACTGCCTTGCTGAGGCCACCTTTCTGCCCCTCTTCGGTCTTGCCTATTGTGTTCCAGCCAAGAACGTGCTGATCTTGTGCCGGCTCACAGCCAACTGCCCACTTGAAGGCTTCACTTGTACTTTTTTTTTTACAGCTGACATACAGTATTATATTAATTTCAAGTGTACAGCGTGGTGGTCGGAGGTTTATACACCTTACAAAGTGATCCCCCCAGAAAGTCTAGTGCACATCTGACACCATATGGTTATTACAGTATTATTAACTGTATTCCTTGTGCTGTACTTTACATCCCCATGACTTTGTAACTGGCAGTTTGTACTCCATCACTTCACTTTTTCACCCCCCCCCTCTCTGAACACCCCTACCTGGCACCTGTCAATTTGTTCTCTGTATCTATGAGTTTGTTTCTGTGGTGTGTTTGTTTCCACCATTGCTCTTCATCATATCGCCTGGTCTCAGTCTCTGAGACTCACCTGAACAACTGCTCGGGCCTCCTTGGGAGTGTCCTGCTTCTGCACTGGCCTCCTCCCACCCCTACACCCCACTCCCTTCTCCACACAGCAACCAAAGGGATCTTTTTTCTTTTTTAATTGTGGTAAAGTGTCCATAATATAAAATCCACCATTTTAACCATTTTAAACGTGCAACTCAGTGGTGTTAATTATATTCACATTGTTGTTCAACCATCATCCCTATCATCATCTCCAGAACTCTTTTCATCATCTCAAACTGAAAATGACCATTAAACACTAACTCCCCGTTACTCCCTCCTTGGCCCCTGGCACCCACCGTCCTACTTTCTGTTGATGCGTTTGATGACTCTAGGGACCTCCTGTAGATGGAATCACACGATGTTTGTCCTTTTGTGTCTGGCTTATTTCACTTGAGCATAATGTCATCCAGGTCAATCCATGTTGTAGCAGGTATCAGAATGCCATTCCTCTAAGACTGAATAGCATTCCTTCGTGTGGATGGACCGCATTTTGTGTATCTGTTAATCAGAGGGCTCTTCTTAAAACTTAAGTAGGATCATGTCACTCTTTCTCTTTAACACCCTCCAGTGCAAACCCTTGACCCTGGCCTATGAGGTCCCACATAATTGTGCTCCTTCAGATCCAGGGTCCCTCTAGCTTGGCTGGTGCCTTTGTGAAAATTAGAAAAGGGTGCCACGAGAAGGGCCTCAGGCCTAAGCCGGGCACGAGTTGGGCAGGTAGATGGGGAAGAGGGCTTGGCATCCACATCCTGCCTGGCTGGGTCCCTGTAGGTAGGGTACAAGGTCCATCCCTGCCATCAGCCAAACACCACTCCCCCTCACAGTTCAGGTGCTCCACCCCGCTGGCCTAAGGGTCCTCTAACACAGTGTTTCATAAAGTCAGGGCCCCAGATCATCACCTGGAAGCCAGTTCAAAATACAAATTCTCAATCCCCACGGGAGACCTGCTGAATCAGGAACTCTTGAAGGGGGTGGCCTGGACCTCTGTTTGGATGAGGCCTCCAGGAGATTCTGATGCACGCTCACGTATATCCATGCATCTGGTCGGCACCTTAGAATAGTCAGCACTTCATGGAGTTCTTGCTGGGCGTCCTGGGTGAGTGCCTAGCACTCAGCACACTGCCTGGCAGAGTCAGGTTTTGAGAAGCATTAGCTGGTCTTTACTTGACCTACAGCTGAGAACTAATAAAAGCCCGGGCCAGATGCAAAGTTGCCCCACCACCACCACCTTGTAATGAAAATTGCTTATTTTACCACATAGTGCCCACAACTCAGCACTCGTTTCATTCGCATGTCCTGGGCACCCATCAAGAGACATGTTGGGCAGGCTCAGAGGGTACAGAATCCACATCCATCCTGAGTTCAGGTCACCACACAGCAGGTGTGTCAGGGTTCAGACCACTACCCACCACCTCACAGCTGCGACACTCTGGGCAAACAGCTAATTAGTGTCTTCATCTGAAATGGAGATGATACAGCCCTCAGATCAGAGGTTTTTCCCCATCTCTTAAACAGGAGATGAGCAGCAAGAGGTGTCTTTCCACATCATCCTGTCTTTGGGTGACACTAAACTGGCAGCCACCAGGTTGACATGAGGGGCGACATGGAGATCCCACTTAGGATAGGAGGGAGGAGTGAGTAATGGAGGAACCAGCCCTTCCTGGCACAGATGAGCTGCAGAATTAACCCACCCACCCTGGAGTGCCCCTACCTCCAGACTTCCCTTTACAAGGAGTAAAAAGTCCCCTCAAGGCTTTCAAGTCAAATTGAAACCAGAAGTGACAAAAGTCCACACATATCCAGGGCAGGTTCATGGGGCTGCAGCCTGGACAGTTGCACAGGGTCCCACACTGAATTTAATGCTCTCCTGTGGCCATCTTGACATTCTTAACACTTTTTTGTTTTTCTTTTGTCAACATTTCTGCATTTTTCTTCTGCTCTGGGTGCCACAAATTAAGTATCCATTCAGGTTTGTGCAGTGTCCACACATCAGCGCTCTGTGTCTGGAGTTCAAGTACACCAAGAATATTAGTGAGGAGTGGAATGAAGGAATGACCCCCTGGATGTTCTCTCTCCATCTCTTCACTTGGCAACATGGTTCATCCCTCAGGAACCAGTTCAGACACTGCCTCCTCCAGGGTCCAGGGAGCTTTCCCAGACCATTCCCACCTCAATAAGCCTGGACCAAGTGCCACATCTGAGCTTGTGCAGTACCCATTTTCTCTCTGTCTTGTGCCTGGACTATTTTTAGGTGTCCAACTCCATACCAGAAGCCCAGCTGCTGCCAGCTCTGAGCTTGGGGCCTGCGGGTTAATGAGTAAACAAGGATTGAGGGAAAGTGATTCCCATCCTGCTTCCCAAGCCTGGGGGTTAGAATTCCTTTGGCAGCAAGGTTAGGCCAGACCTCACCAAAGCTTGTTGGCTCCTTTGTAACACCGCTATAATTATAACCTTAAATAATAATTAACGTTTCTCTTTGTGTGGAGCTTTCAAGCAGGCAGACCCGCTAGGGCAGGTGAGGATCTGGGTTATCTCTGGGTCTCCAGCCTGTGGCACCTGTAGGCTCAGGTGATATTTATTGGATTAATGGATGATGGATGAGCAGGTGAAGGTGAGAGGTGACAGTCCGGGAATGAGTGGCTGGCGTGTCCCTGCAGTCTGCACCACACAAGGAGGGCTTCTAGGGCTGCTGGATCTGAGTGTGAGTCATCTTAGTCAGGCCTCAGGAAATACTTGAGAATGAATAATGAAATTGTTAATGAATTGCTTAATGATGGGCTCTCACTACTTGCTATGTTATTTCACCCTCACACTCACCCCGGGAGACAGGCAGAGCAGATCAAAGCATCAGCCTGGTTTATAGGTTTACAGTTGGGACAGGTGAAACTCAGCAAGGTTAGTGCACCTTCCCCAAGTGGTATGAGGAGAGAAAGAGAGGTGGGGCCAGACCAGGTTATACCACCAGCAGCAGGAGTGGGGCCTGGTCTCCCTCCTGCAGGTCTCAGGCCAGCCTATGTAGCGGATCTTCCGCTGGCCAGAGGACCCTCTCCCCTGGATGCACAGACAGTGAGCATGCCCTGCAACAGGAAAGAGTCAGGTAGAGCTCTATTGTCTCACAGTTCTGGAGACTAGACGTCCAAGTTCAGGGCGTCGGTACGGTTGGTTCCTTCCGAGCATTAATCTGGGGGTAACAAATTTTAAAAGTAGGCAAACTCGCAGATATGGAATCCACATATAATGAGAACCGACTATTTTCTACCAACAACTTCCAGTTCTTTTGTCAAGAGAGAATCCCAACCAAACCTTAAAATGACTTTCTTGTATAAACATGAACTACAGGTCACTGTGTGACATGGCCTTTTCCCAAGGCCACTTATTCTGGAATACTGAGGACCTCATGTGAGGTGTGGTGTTTTTCCACAGAGGCTCACAGGGGTTCAAAGGCTCTGTTTCCACCACATTGTTCAGCAGAGAGAGAGGGAGAGAGGGAGAGAGAATTCCAACCTGAGTTCAGGGAGTGCCCCATTGTAAAGACTGGGCCCCACCTCTCCAGTGGCCCCTTTGGAGGGCTAGGGAGATGTGAGGTCAGATGTGGAAGCAGCAACCCAAGCATCTTACATCCCTATGATAATGTCAGGAAAAACCATCCCAGATAAATAAGCGTTTATTGAAGCCCTGCAGCAACAACAAGAAAAGCACTCCCATCCCTTCACAACACTAGGAGTTCATGCTGAAACTTTTATAGCTCTGAGAACAATCCACCACCTGAAAGAAAAAGTGTAACCAGTTTTACAGTTTGTTTACACGACCAACACCACTTAAGACCTGACCTCTCTTCAATTTTCTCATGACATTTGTAATTGCCAAAGCAGGTTTGTCTTGACATGAGCTGATCCCTGAAGGGATCATATATTTTTCTCATTAAATAATGAGGATCATAATGTATTTGAAAAATTAAGTTTATTAGAAGCTTATTAAGTTAGCTTTATAGTTAAAGAAGTCTTTGAAGGTTTTTATCTCTTGTTTCTTAATTTTGTTTTTTGTTTCATTTTTGGTAATCCTCTCCTTGGGTGAGAAGAGTTTTGAGGAACAGAAAGTGCAACATGTAGCCAATTCAATCTCATTTGGGGATTTTTATTCTTTAACACATGTCCTTAGGAAAGCATTCTAGTGAGATGAGCATTTCATGCTTAAGAAGAAATGCGTGTTCATGCTTTCATATTTCCTTTCGCGAGGTCTGAAAGTTTGTGTCCTCTCCCCAAATAATTCATGGTGAAATCCTAATGCCCCACGGAATTGTGTTAGGGCGTGGGGCTTGGGGAGGTGATCAGGTCATGAATGAGATTAGTGCCCTGATGAAAGAGGCTTCAGAGAGATAGATAGTTTACCTGCGTCCACCACATTAGGATGCAGTGAGAAGCCAGCCATGAACCAGGAGAGAACCCCCATATGAAAGCGACCGTGCTGGCTCCTTGATCCTAGGCTTCCAGGCTCCAGAACTGGGAACCATATATTTCTGTTGTTTATAAGCCACCCGGTCTGGTGGGATCTTGTTATAGCTGCCTGAATAGACTAAGACAAAAGTGAATACTCACATGTATATCTACATCTGTCTTCCATGTCTAGCACCTGTTTCACGGGATTCGTGCAAGGATAAAATAAGATCATATAAGTGAACAGGTAGTTATTATTATTAACTCTTGGGATGGTGACTTAGAAGGTAGCTGGTCTTCATTCAGGGTTCCTAGCCCACAGCTCTGAAAACCCTCGGAATTTCCTAAGTGTGGAGAGGGACAAAGGTGTCTTTTGTTATGATAATGAGGTGGTTTTGGGTGGGGGCTAGTTGTCAGGAGAACCAACCATTAAATTCCATCAGGGTTGGAGGTTGAATTCATTACCAATGGCCAATGACTTAGTCAAATATAACTTGTAATGGGAGCTGCCATAAAAACCCAGGACAGTACCATTTTTCTGCAGGCTTCTCCATTTTGGGGAACCAGAGCACTTCCAGGTGCCACCATGCTGGGCCCCAAGCTCCACGAGGATAGAAGCTCCTTCCTTCTGTACCTCAACCATACTCTGTAATAGCCTTTGAAATAAATCAACCGTCTAGTGAGTAAACAGATTTTCTTGAATTCTTTGAGCCATTCCAGCAAATTCACTGATCCCAAGGACAGATGGTTGGAACCTCCAATCTATAGCCAGTTGGCCAGAAGCACAGGTAAGACCCTAGACTTGTACTGGCATCTGAAGTGTGTGGGGAGACCTTCAAGGAAGCCTCGAACAGTGACAAGACTTTCAGGGTTCCAGTCTCAGCATTGCCCTTGCTTACTGTGAGTTCAGGACAAGAGGGTCCGTCATTATAGGGGGGGTGGCACAGGAAGGGGGTGGGAGCACGGGGGTTTACCCAACCTGCTTGAGTCATGAAGAACAAGTGGGAATTAGTTAGAGGAAATGAGAGAGGGTGGCAGGTGGAGAGGACAGCTGGAGCAAACACCTACCAGTGAAGAGCTGGCAGCACAGCTGGGAGACTTCCCGTAGTTCCCCATGGCCATAGCCTAGTGTTACCTAGGGGGTCGGTGGCGGGGGCTCTGAGATCCGAGTCTGGAACAGTGGGTCTGATGAAAGGTCTTGAGGCTGGGCTGAGCAGCTCTGACTTCCTCCTTGATCAGAGAGTTTTGGACAGGAGTAGGTTGGTCATAATGGGGTGTTAGAAAGCTCTTTTTGGGCTGTGTTCAAATCCCAGCTCCACCACTTGTTGTGTGGCTTTGAGCATATTACTCAACCTCTCTGAGTCTCAGTTTTTTTTTTGTATGAAACTCGGACAAGAGTCTCCCTGGCTTCTTTCAAGCAACGTTGTGAGTCTGAAGATGCCTCAAACACGTGAGAGTCTTAGGTGTCTCCATGAGTAAGGAGCTTCCTCATTTGGGTGACCAGGGGAGTGGCTATCAGCATGGCCTGGAACTAACAAGGTTTTGGGCATGTAAGCTCCCCTATTCCATCACCAGTTTCCTCCTGCATGAAAAGGGAGCAATGATAGCCCCTATCCGTATTCGTTGGGATGCACTCAGTTACAGGCCCTGGGAAACTCATCTCCACTTGCTCAAATTCAAGAGAGGATTTGTTGGTCAGCACAAAAGCTCTGAGAAAGGGACAGCTCCATCATGGATTTGATTCAGTTGTTCAAAAGTGTCACCAAGGGCCTGTCTTCTTTCCTACTCTTCACTCTGCTTCCTGTGGTGTGGGTCTGTCCTCTGGCTGGTATCCCTCATGGTGGAAAAAAGAATGCCACCATTCCAAGCATCATACCCTATATCCTGCCATCCAGAAAGAGAGGCAGAGTGAGCCTGTTTACCAGAACAGCACTCAAAATCCTTCTCTATCACATCAGCGCCAATTGGGTCACATCCTACCCAAAGATAGAGACCGTGGGTATTATTTTACCTTGACTGGCTTGACTCTAAGACAGGTGTTACTCCTGCTTCTTAACACCCAGGAATAGAGTTGTCTCCTCCCTTCCATGCACTCCTCAGCAATTGGGATGCATGAAGGAGGCATAGAAATCTGGGGAAGTCAGCGAAGAGACGAGGGTGGATGGGGTTACAGAACAACCCACGGTGTCCGCTACCCAGGATTGCCAGATTTAGTAAATAAAAACACAGGATGCACAGTTCCACCTGTATTCCAAATAAACAACAAGTAATTCTTTTGGTTGAGCATCAGGATGTTCTCACATTAAAAATAAAATTATTCATTGTTTGTTGGGAATTCAAATTTAGTGGATTGTCCTGGAGCTTTCTGGCATCAGCACATCTCAAACTTTCTCGAGGTCAAGAAGTACTTTTGAGGATTGGGTGAAAATGCAGATTCTGACTTGGTGGCTAGGAGTGGGGCCTGGGACTCTGCATCCTCAAGGCTCCTGGGGCATGGGGAGATGTTAACTGAAGTAAAGCACTCAGCACTGTGTCCAGCCTGTGATGAAAACTCAAGAGATGATTACATCTGAAACTTACTGGATTTCGTTAACTAATGTCACCATAACAAAAAGAAAGAAGAAAAGAAAGAAAGAAAACTCAAGAGATGGTTACTATCATGATAATGTGAAAAGTGCGATTTTGTGATTGCATGTGTGTGTGTGTGTGTGTGTGTCTGTGTTTCGGGGGACTTCTTAGTATTTGCATTTCAACAGCTGCAGACTCTCCATCTGCCATCTGGCTACCGTAGATGAGATGTCATAAGAGGACCGTTTGAGAGGGTTGTAAGGGCTCTAGCTGTTCCTTGTCCCCTGCACTGTGATTCCTGTGAGCATAGCCACACCAGCGACTCACACATCACCTCCTCCAACCCGTCTTCATTCAACGCACTGTGGGCGACCTGGGGTTCTTTGGTTACAGATGACTGAAACCTGAGTGGAATTAGCTGAGGCCCAAATGGGGATTTTTCTGGAAGGGGTCTTAAGGGAAGAGCTGGACATCCAAACCTCAGGAGGCTTAGGGGTCCCAGAACTCAGTCAGGTCACTCTCTTTTCCCTGTGATCTAATTTGGTTCCATGACTTTCAATTACATCTAGGTGCTAACGAATCTCTGAAGGGGAGTCTTGTCATTGCTTTTACTACCTAGCGTTTGAAAACCCTGTATTAGCTAGCATAGGGGAAGCTTCCAGAACAATGAAAGCCATGTCTTAGTCTGTTTGGGCTGCTATAACAAAATACCACCAAATGAGTGGATTGTAAACAACAGAGATTTATTGCTCACAGTTCCGAAGCCTGAAAGTCCAAGATCAAGTTACCTTCTGGTGGGGGTCCCCTTCCAGGTTCATCGCTGGTGAGAACCAATCACAAGGTCACACTCAGATACCAGGAGGACTGGTCAACGCTGACCCTAATTGGGGGCAGTGCCCCGTGAGTAATTCCACCCTTTGGAAGGGAAGAGCAGGTTTTGGTGGAGAGTTGGCCATCTCTGCTGCAGCCCCATTCTATGTTTGGGAAATGTCCCAACTTTGGTTTGGCTAAAGAGAGACTCTGAAAGACCCATGGCTTAAATCAGAAAGTCATTTCTCACGTACTACGTCGGGTCTGTCTTGCTCCTTGCAGCTTATTGATCCACTGTCTTCAATACACAGCTTCCAACATTGTGATCTGCTCCAGATCTCACCTTTAGGTTCTCGCTTTGGCCAGCTGGGAGTGGGGCACAGGAATGAGGACGAAGCTGTCCCTTCTCACCTTTGGGCCACTGCAGACACGTAAATGATCGGATTCAGAGGAGCACAGATAAGTGACGTTTTTCATAAACAAGTTTCGTGGTGTAAACTTCACACCCATAATAATAATGTGTTCATTATTGTCATAGCGCTTTCCCTCTGTTCTCAGATGTATTGAAACATTTACCTTTGTGATATTTCTGAAGGCCAGACAACACATCTTGCTATTTACATGTACCCCTTAGTACAGTCTTGCTTTACTTTCTCTACTGAAAGATGTTAAATCAACAATGCACATCTTATGATTGATGACTGCACTGAAAATTTAGGGTATACTCTCCATACTCTAGAATTTAGGGTATACTCTAGCACCCACAGCAGTAGAAATATTACTACTAATACTAATAACCACCGTTTTCACTGAGAGCTTACTGTGAGCCTGGAGTGGAATTAAGCAAATTTACGCAGATTATCTCGCTAAATCGAGGCTGTAAAAGGTGTTATTCAACGAATGAACTGTATACCCGCTCTTTCCAAATCTCAACCTTGGTGACTGCAACAACGCGGCTGTGATCAGATATTCTATCCTGGGAGGCAGTGTGACCAGCCGCGGTTAAAACTGGGAGCCAGATTCCACAGGTTCGAGACCAGGCCTTGCACACTAGGCATGTGAAATTCTGCGAGCGCCCCGAACTCTGTCCCTTATCTGCAAACTGGGACTCGATTATAGGTCGTTAATAGGACCTCATGCGTGAAAAGCCCCCTGAGGCACACAAGGTTTTCTTACTTTAGAAAGGGGGAAACACACGGACTTGGGCCGGCGCCGGAGGCCAGCACGCTCTCTGTCCGGTAACGCAAGGTGCGGAGTCGCAAAGGACTGAGCCCTCCAGCGCAGGCGCCGGCCACTGTGGGGAGCGTCGGCAGGGAACGGGTTACAGCAATAGAGACGGCTGGAGGACCCGGGTGGCACGAGCGGCCTGCGCCACTATCTGCACAGCTCCAGCCCGCGACCGGAGAGGGGAGAGGGCTGCGCAGGCGCGAGGGCCCGAGCCCCGAGGGGAGGAGGGCACCTCCCCAGACACCGGAAGTTTCCGCCTAACGGGTCGGGCCCGCGCCTCCGGTCCGGGGAGGGGGCGGGGCTGCTGCCCCTCGGCGCGTGGTGCCATAGAGCGCGGGCGGAGGACCCGCGTCCTAGACGTGCCCGGAAGTGGCTCCCTGGACGCCCACCCGCTCGCACCATAGAGCAGGGGGCCGCGGCTAGGGGGGTTGCGGGCTCGCTTTCCTAGAGCGGCGAGGACGGGGTGGCGGCCGGAGTGGGGGTGGAAAGCGGAGGGGGGAGCGGCGCGGGCGGAAGCGGCCAGGAAGGTCACTTCCGGCCTGGGCGCCCGTCCCCCTGACCCCAGGGTCTGAGTCGCCGCTGCCGCCGCTGCCACCATCGGCGAGGGAGGCGAGAGGAGGAGGA
>NW_006438873.1:898034-903528 GCF_000325575.1 Pteropus alecto
GGCAACTCCTGGGGGAAGTTGAGGCTCCGGTGGGGGAAGGGACCACTCGGGCCGAGTCCGCCTGACCGGAAGCGGCGGCCCCGGGGGGCCTGTCCAAGGCCGGGCCTGCCCCTCACTCCCTCCCCTTTACAAAACAGCGGGCCCGTTGCTGCCCCGGGCGGGCCGCGTGCGCTCTTTGATCCAGGCGGTAATTACCGGCATTCCAGCGGCAGAGGCTCATTCATTCGCCCGGGCGGACAGGGGCAGGAAACGCGTGCGCCCAGGGGAAAGCAACTGGGCCAAGGTCAGGCCTCGGGTGCCCCACGGTTCAGGACGAAAACGGGGACCGGGCCCGCTGGCTACCCCCGAGGCCTCCCAGGCGCCAAACCGCGCCCTTGTACCCCACCCCCTTCACTCCCTGCGACAAAGGGGAACATCCCAGTTCGTGGAGATGAGTGCCCTTCGGACCCGTGAGGTCCTGCATGCTCAGGATGGCGTGATAGACAGAAAGGTGACCCACAGGCGCCAGAGCAGGCAGCGAGTGTGGACTAGGCTCTCCCAGTACTGGGCACCAAAGATGGGGGTCTGGAGCAGTAGCATAGACGCGCACTCGGAAACGGCTTCCGCCGGGACCAGGACCGGCATGGAGAGGGCCAGGGGCTGTGAGAGCTCAGGGAGGGCGCCCATCTGGCCAGTCCAGAGGACAGTCAGAGTTAGGGAGGGAGTGACTTGGCCGGTGTTTTCCTGTTTCCTGGTGCCAGGTCCCTAGTTGGGCAACTGCAGAGGATCCAGCTGGGAGGCAGGTCTGTCCTGGCTCGCGGAAGCACAGTTGCTGTTGATCCTGGCTTACGTCCTCCCTAAGACTGTAAGCCTCTTTGCTAAATGCAGCTGGCGCTTGCCTGCTGCCACTACTGCGGCCCCTCGGCCCTCAGCCCCAGAGAACATTCAGATCAGGTTCCTCCTTGTGTTAGCTCATGTCTTTGCCCTTTTCCTTCTGGAAGCCTTCCAGGCCTAACCCTCACCCCCACCCTTGTGGAGCTGAAGAATGACAGTGCCTGGCCCACAAATGGCACTACTGCCTGTTAGCTGAGAGCTCTGGGATTACCCAGATCTGGATTCGAACCTCAGCTCCACCGCTCATACTGTTGTGACTTTAGATAGTGGCTTTAACTTTGGATTCCACTGGGTAAAATGAGTGAGATGCCAGTGTTGAGCTTGGTAGGAAGGCTTGTGGTGCTTTCCTTTCAGAACCAGGAAGGGATGTGTACAGTGTGTGGAAAGGGCTCAGGAGACAGGTGTTCCTAGGCCTCCCTCAGTCTCTCTCCTCTAGCACCATGACCTTGGACCTGTTAGCTCCCCTTTCCCATGCTCGGTGTCCTCTTTGTCCCCTCAGGTGAAGAGTGCAGTCCACCACTCACTGAATCAGCCTTGTCCAGTGCTGGGCACATGGATACAGTTCCCTGCTGTGGGGTAGGAGAGGAGGGTCAGTTGGCACACATTTCTTGAGATTTCCCTGGGCCAGATACAGATTGGGTGATGCTGGGTGGCATTTCCTTTCCTGGAGCAATTCACAGGCCTGTGGGGAGAAACACACACAGAAGCACCAGGCAGAGGGTGAGGGGATGGGGTTGCAGGATAGCCCCCAAGAGTTGTAAGAGCTATAGGTCATGGAAGGATGTCTGGGTGTAGTGGCATGTCCTGAGTCTCAAAGGACAGAGAGGAATTGGCCAAGAGGACTCTGGACTCCAGGGAGGACAGTGGCGAGCTCTGGGCAGGCAATGGCAAAGGTCTGGCTATGGCCTCTAGCGACTGCTTGGCTGCCTGGGATCATTGGTTGTCACTGCTGAGCACTCAGCTTTCAGGATACCTGTGCTCAGATGCATCTCACAGCCCCTAATTTGGCTTGTTCCTTCTCAGTTTTGCCTGAGGCCTCCAGAGGTCAGCTGTGGCCCTAACCTCCTGGTGGAGGCTCACTGCAGATGTAACTACATGTGCTGAGTACTCGGCAGGTGCTTGCCCTGTGCCCTTGCACTCACTCTCCTAAGCCCTGGACGCCCTGGGGTGGAGGTGGCACTTCCATTTTAGGGAGATGGGAATGAGCCCCAGATCCCACAGCAGTGTCTAAGCAAGGGTTTGGCATGTGATTCTAGAATTTGGACATTTACCTTAATGCTGCCGTCTCTGGTGACTTGTTTCTCTTGGCCAAGGCTGGGGTCTGGGAAGACAGAGGCTGTTCTTAGGCCTCTTAGGCATCAGTCATTGGGCTGGGGTCCCTGGGCTCATCTGATGGGGCACAGGGCTGCTGGCTGGCTCTGGGGACTCTGAGACCCAGCCTTTCATTTCAGGTGTGATTTTCACAGGTGGCTGGGACGCGGGTGGCAGGAGGGGGAGTTGGGGCTATTGTAGGAACACAGAGCCTTGGGGCTTCCTGGTTCTGTCTGCCCAGCCTGTGGGTTCACAGAGCACTGTCTTCTCCCCTGTGGCCTTGTAGTGGGTGATGCAGGGGACCCAGAGAAGTGTCAGGTGTGGTCCTGGCGTTCACGCCCAGGCCAGGGGCAGGTCAGTCCAAGCATCATAGGTTCTTGGGGCAGCTGTGTGGGGTGTCTCTGCTGGGGGCAAGTCCCTGTCCTCTTGGAGCTTGGGTAGGGATGGGGGGCCTCACCAGGTTGTAGGACTCACCTGTAATAATGGTGGCTATAGGGAGCAAGTGCCAGTGTGCAGGAGTGAGAGGAGAAAGGCCACCTTGGAGTCTGGCCAACCCAGTTTGTCCTGGTCTTGCTGCTCTGGCTGTGTGACGTTGGGTTGGCTAATGAGCTGGCCTGAGGCCCAGCATCAGGCTCTAACAGTCCTGGTCAGTGTCCTAATGGCACAAGCAACTTACTGGGTACCTGGTTCCTCGTAGAGCACCTCACATGCACTGTCTCACTGATCTTGACACCGGGGAGGAGGAGGGGAAGTGCCTTGCCCAAGGTAATGTGGCTGGTGGAGTTCATGGGAGAGGTGGCCCTTCGTCCCCGGGTGGTGTTTGGGTCAAGACTCTGTGCCCACAGTGCCCTGTGTCTGGGATCTTTGATGTAACTGTGCTTGACAAATGCATTCTGCTACTTGAGAGGACAGTTGAATTGAGGGAGGGAGAAGTCTAGAAGGCTTCCTGGCGGAGGTGCTCTTTTCCCTGGTCTGCAGGGAGGAGATGGGTGAGGTGGCAGGAAGTGTCTGCAAGAAAAGCCAGGGCGGGAGACTCACACCCACCCAGAGAATGAGGGGTCCGGCCCATCAGCCCGATTGAGGGGCGACAGCTGTAAGGAGGCCTGTGAGCTCGATCTTTTTTATTTTTTTGGCCCAAAGAACATTTTTGTTTGTTTAAATCAGCGGTCCCCAACCTTTTTGGCACCAGGGACTGGTGCTCCCGTGAGAATCTAATGCCTGATGATCTGATGAAGAGCTGAGGCAGTGATGCTAGCGCTGGAGATCGACTACAAATACAGATGAAGTTTCACTCGCTTACCTGCCGCTCACCTCCTGCTGTGCAGCCCTGTTCCTAACAGGCCATAGACAGGTACTGATCAGCAGCACAGGGGTTGGGGGCCCCTGATTTAAACAATTACCAACATTTAAGAATCAGGAGCATCCACAGGCATTAGAAGGGCTGGGAACATAATGGTGGCCTGTGGCCCAGGTCGGGGGTGGAGGGGTGGTGGCTGTTTTGCTCCCGCCACTCCCAGGGGGGCCAGCGCCTCAACAGTAGGTCAGGGTGCTAGGAATTCTAGAAACTTTTCTCTTGTGGAGAAGGTGGGGAGTGGTGACTGGGGCCACACATGTCTACCCTGGCTTTGCTTGTTTTCTGGGCTGAGGAGGCTAGAAGATGGGAGTAGGGGTGCTGATCTGAGGATGTGGGGAGGGTGACTGGAAGTGAGAGGGGGTCCTGGGAGACTAGGTGGGGAGCTGCTGCAGTGGTCCTGGTGTGTGTGTGGGGGGAACGGCTGCGGCCCCAAGGGACTTCTGGGCACAGCTCTGTCTAAACACATGGGGAGCTGAGTGAGACGCAGGGCACGGCCTAGGGAGACACTGCTATCAGCTGACTCTAGTCGGGGTGGGGGATCTAAGCAGACCAGCTATCCTGGGAGAAACAGAAAAAGTTCCAAAGAGGGCTCCTCTCTGAAATGGAGTACGTGAGATCCCCATGGAGTGGCAGAGACCACAGGTGAGGGCCCGCAAAAGGTGGAGCTAGGGCAGGATGGGTCAGGCCTGGACTGAGGGGAAGCTGCTCACAGAAAGGGGAAGGAGAGAGGGGCTGGCCAGGAGGGTGGAGGGTTTTTGTCAGCAACCCTGTGGGACTACTCGGGGGAGGGTCTGGCTGTTGGCGGCACCAGCTGGGCTGAAGAGGGATCGGGGGCCCAGGTGGTCTCTGTTGAGTCAGCAGGTTGTGAGCTCCAGCCTGGCGGCCTGCAGGGACCTTGTGTGGGCAGACCAGCCCCTGAGGAAGGAAATGAGGAAGACTTCTGGACGGTGGGGGTGCCGGGAAGGAAGTTGGCCCTGCCATGTGGTGTGGGGTGGTCTGGGTTGCCAGGGAGGTGACATTTGAGTGGACCCTTGAAAGGCCAGCAGCCCAGGCAGGCGGAGGACTGTGGTGAGGCTTTCTAGAGGAGGTAGGCGGTGGTCAGTAGGGGTGAGGGGCCAGGGGCAGGGTTTGGATTTTGGCCTCAGTGCAGCGGACATGTGCAGTGGGTGGCATGCAGTGGGTGGCTTAGGTAGGGACAAAGCTTTCCTTAAGCAGCCAGCGGCATAATAGAGATGTAGGCCCCCAACTGCTCAGTCCACTGGCATGGATGTACTTCATGGTGTCACTGTGTCCACAGGCAGGTGTGACTGTCAGTGCGCTGCTCTTAGGACATTTCCGTGATCCCGAAAAGCAACTGTACCCAATCCCACCCTGGGGACTGTAAGTTATGTTCTCTCTGGACTTGCTGTCCTGGACCCTTTGTGCAGGTGGACCACACTACGTGGTCTTTCCTTGGCTTGTTCACTGATACTGACATCCACGCCCACCCGTGACACAGCTCCCTCACTGCTTCCTTCCTCTGGTGAGGCGCCTTCAGCGTGTGGCTACTACAGTTTGTGCCTCAGTGTGTCTGCTGGTGGGCATTTGGCGGCTCCACCTTTTGGCTGTTGTGCTTTATGTGTCTGTGCGACGTGTGTACAAGTTTTCGTGTGGCCGTGTGTTTTCATTTCTCTTGGGTAGGACCTGGAAGTGGGGTTGCCGCTGGCTGCGGGAGGATTAGGGGCTGGCTGCAGAAGAAAGAGCAGGGGTGCTGAGGGGTCCAGAGGAGGCGGGTGGGATCTGATAACAGTAACTTGTCTGCAGCATGACCACTGCTGGGCCTTTTCGGCTGCACACTAATTGGATCGTTCAAGAGCTCGGATCTGGGTGCGCAGAGAGTGGGGTCCAGCAGGGTGAGGACATGGCTGTATGGCAGTCAGCACTGCGGTGGGGCTTTTGAGCTGTCAGCTGAGAAGT
>NW_006438873.1:903576-913001 GCF_000325575.1 Pteropus alecto
GAGGTCTGGGGAGGTCTGGGTAGGACCCACTCTCAGCTGCACAGGTTTTCTGACACTACATCTGGAATGGCCCAGGCCTGCTCCAGGGCTCTGGGGATCTTGCCCTGTAGGGAGCTGTAGGCCTGCAACCCGTGTCGGGGCTGCACAAGCCACAACCCTGGTGTCCTGTCTGCACTCAGCCCCTAGGTGAGAGGGGCTACAGTCTGGGCTCTGAGATCCTGGGGCACCACGGGCCTCAGCGGCCGTGTGTATATGAGCCGGGGAGGAAGGACCTGAGTCAGGCTGCTGGACTCCCTCCTCGACACTTGAGAGGGCCCTGCAGTGCCCACCAGGTCCCTGTATGCAGAGGCTGGCGTGTGTGCAAGGCATTAGAGTATGCAGGCAGAAGCGTTCTAGCTGTTGGGCAGGTTCAGTGGGTGGGCCTCGCATGCGGACTCAGACGCATGCACACTGTGTGTGGGGATGTCCCGTCTCCTGTGTTGGCTCAGGGCTCCTGGCAGGGACTGAGAAGCTGATTAGAGAAGTCTAAAAGCTGTGTGTTGCAGACACGAAGACTCACAGAAGTGACCAGGCCTGCCTGCTCGCACAGCAAGTGACAGTGGCAGGTGGTTGTCGCACCCGGGGCACTAGAGGAGGAGAGACCGTTGAACGGGATCTTTCCCTCCCTCGACCCTCGTGTCTGAATCAAGCCCGTTTCTACCCTGTGTGGGGGAAGGGGGTTAGGCACCTTCACGCAGGGGTTTCATCTGCTTCAGCAAGAGAGGGAGTGGTGTGCCCTGCCATACCTGTTGGTGCCCTGAGCTCAAGATAACATGGCAAAGTGGCCTGCTGTCCTCTCAAGACCAGCCCTACTGCCGCATTCTCCCCTCAGTCTTCCTGGCTCTTCCCGCCGTGGAAAGTGTGTGTATATGTGCATGTGTATGCGTGCAGGCATGTGTGTTTCTCTGTTGGTTCCCCCTCTGATGTCTCCTGGGCAGTGGGGCTCCTGGCTGCTGTGAGCACCTGCTGACCCATGGGGGTGCTTTGACATGTGCATGGGCAGTGGGACAGAGCCCTCCTGCTGCCTGGCCCAGGACTTCCCAGAGCCCCGGGTTTGCTGGGCTGGCCATGCCCTCCCTGCAGGAAGCTGAGCCTGCAGCTTCAGGCTCAAATGGGACAACCCATCTGCTGTGACTTTACACACCAGTTGTCCAGAGGAGCAGGCTAACCACCTGGCAGACAAGTTTGGACAGAGACGAAGGCAGAGGAGCAGTCTCTTCCTCCATGGCGCTTGGCTTTTTCAGTGTCATCACAGGACCCTATACAGCATTTTAGTCTATTTACTTTTTAATTTGACACACAACACACTGTAAAATTCATCTCTTTAATTATAGTATACAGCTTGGTGGTTAATGTATTCACAAATTTATTCACCACCGTCTGGTTTCAGATGCTTTCATTACTCCAAAACACCTAGGAGCGGTCACACACACAAACATACTGCCCAGGAGCAGCCCCTCAGCCGTGCCCCTGACAGTCTCTTATCTCTCTCTGATCCTCTCTGTGTGGCCCTTTGTGACTGGCCCCTTTCACAGAGCCTTTGAGTTGTCTCTGATTTTCCTGCTATGAGTGACACTGCTGAGAAAATTCGTGTGCGTTTTGTGTGGACGTGTGTTTTATTTTGGGTGCACAACTCAAGTGGCATCACTGGGTCACCTGCTAACCGCCTCTCATCTAAGAAACCGCCAAGCTGGTATTCCACAGAGCTGCTGCCCTGGTTTCCACACCCTGCGATTGTCCCATTGTGATGTGTAGTCTTTGTGGCCTTCAAAAAAAAAGTCAACTTGTGGTCTTTTTTCCCTTACTATAGAAGTGGTTATCTATTATCATAAAAAAAAAATTAGGAAAATGAAGATAAAAAAGTTACAGTCACTTTTTTTGTTATCCAGGGGCGGCCACTGGCTGTTGTTTCTGAGACTGTGACACCCTTGGGCCGTGTCCACTTGATGTCCTTTCATGTTCCTCCACGGTGCTGACGTCGTCTTTCCAGTTTTCCCTGCTCTCATTCTTGCTGTGATGAACTTTTTTTTTTTTTTTTAACTGCAGGAAGCATTTTTTTAGGTTTGGATTTTCCCTTCAGTTGAGCTGCAGGAGTGGGGTCATCAGGCAGGGGCCACCTTGCGATTGTGCCTGTGTCACCTGGACTGTGCAGGTTCACTGCCCTGGCCAACCATGTTACAGGTGCCAGGCACTGAGCAGGTCCCCAGGGGACTGGGGGTGAGGGTGGGGGACTGGGAAGCTTCTCTGAGGGCAGAGCCCCTGCAAGCCCAGAGGGAGAGAGCTGCAGGCAGGCGCATCCCTTGCTCTACAGGTTGTGAGCTGAGCGTCTGAGCAGGACAGTGCCCTCATGTCCTGGCACCACCCGAGCTGAGTGACCCAGCTGCCCTGCCCGGTTGCTATTTTCCAGGGGTCCTTGCTGCGTCTCTGAGCCCCAGTTTCCCCATCTGTAAAGCAAGTGTGATGGTGCGTACCTCAGAGGACCCTGCATTTCAGGAGAGTCTGCCCACATGTGGCCTCAGCTGGCCATATGGCCGGCTGGGGTCTGCCAGTGTCCCTGCCCTTACACTTCTCAGGCCGTCGCTGGGGCGCCGCCTTTTCAGAGACCCTCCCAGGCCTCCCTAACCTTCTTCCTTTTGTGCCGTGAGCTGTGAAGTGGGACTGGTCTCTGCTGGTCGCAGTGGTGCTCCTGGTACTGCAAGACTTGGGATGTGAGGGTGCACAAAAGGGCCAGGCCTGCATGCTGTGGGTCCTCACACATGTTGGACAGTGGGCTGTCCCTGAGGTGGATTGGTGCTTTTGGGCGCAGCCTCTGCACAGTGGCTGCAGCCTGTGAGCCATCCCCCCAACCCCCATGGTTGTGTTTTGGGCTGGTCCTCTGTCCAGTGGGGGAAGAGGGCCATCCTTCCACCATCCCTCAGGAAACTGCTGCCCTGCGCCATCTGTCTGCGGGCCGAGCTGGGCACTGCAGGGTGGTGGTGATCGGGCCACCACATGCCCACCCTCCCAGTCCTTATGTTTGTTGGGCCTCCTGTAAACTCTGTCCCTTCGTCCCGTCCCCTTCTAACAGGGACCCACACATGGAGCTGCGGGAAGAGGCCTGGTCTCCGGGGCCACTGGATTCCGAAGACCAGCAGATGGCCAGTCATGAGAACCCAGGTGAGATGGCCTCGGGTGGTCCTCATCTGACCGTGTCCTCCCTTGGCTCCTTTTGCCTCCCCTCCTGTGGCTCTGGGACTGCCTATCCTTCCTCCAGAGGCTCTGGTCACTGCTAGCTTGAGCTTGGCCTTGGCCTTGCTGCCTCCAGGGCTGGGGAGTCTCCAAGTTTCCTTCCAGCTGCATGTCCCTGGGGGCCCAAGGGGCCACTTTGTTGAGGGTGCCCCTGTTTCCTGTGTCTCATGGCCCAGCTCCTGCTCCCAGCATCCTGGGCAGAGGCCCTGCCCCATTCTAGGTGGTCTCTTGATTCTCCCAGGCAGGAGACGCTTTAGACCAGGGGTGTCAAAACCAAATTTAGCAGGCTGGGATGCAACGGGGTGCGATGAGCCAAGACATGTGGGAATGACAGGACCACAGAGGGGGCTGGGCTGGCTGTCGGGGAAGCTGGGCATCTGGGCTTTCATAGAAAGTCTTTGAGCGCGGACAGTATATTCTCTTGAATAAATCCCAATAGAACTCATCCCTCAGCAGCTGTGCTGCCTATTTCTAGAGCTTTTACGCAGGGTACCCGAGAAATAAAGTGTGGACTTTTTTTGTGCTGTCGATGCGTCTTCATGCTGGCATCATGCTGGCACTGTCTTCAGTGTTTCTTATCGTGAAGGGCCAGAGTGGAATATTGTCGGCTTTGCAGGCCAGAGGTCCTTGCCGTTCAAAGCAGCCATTGATGGTCGGGAAAGGAACGGGCATGACCATGTACCAATAAAACTTCATTCACAAGACAGGCACTGAGTTTGCCACCCCTGTGTTATCCCAGACAAAGGCAATGAGGCCCTGGAGAAAGTTGGGTGGCTTGTGATTCTAAGATCCACCAAGGGAGAGTGAAGAGCAGCTTCCCGACGGCAGGGCCAGGTGACCCTGGTGGCAGGGAGGCCAGGGGACTTAGGACTGAGTGCTGGCACAGACTCTCCCCACCCCCAGCGGTGAGCACCCACCACCCATCCTTCCCAATTTTGTCCCAGGAGTTGTACTCTCCTCCTTCCTGTCATAGGACCTTGGCTTTGTTGTCTTTTAAAATTAACTTGGAACTCTGGTTTATTATGGAAATTTCAAACATAAATTAAATGGTGTAAGAACTCCGTTTCCAACCTTCCCAGCTTCAGCAGTTGGCAGCACTTGGCCAGTCTTATTTCACCATTTGTGCCCCTAGTTCTGTGGGGTTTTTTTTTCCTGTAGGATTTTAAAGAAAATCAGACATTGTATCATTTCACTCATAATTCTCCAACAGATAAGGACTCAAAAAAAATACAACTACAAAATGTATACCTAACAAAATGTTTCTGCTTAATATCGTCTAGTATCTAGTCTGTGTTACAATCTCCAAAATTGTCTCCAAAACATATGTTTGCCTTGCAGTAAATTTTTTATGTCATCAAGTCATTGTCTTTATAAAAAACACATAAAAAGCACAGGTGGGTTGTCCCCCTTGTCCAGCCCCGTACTCAACCTGTTGTCCCCCACTGAGAGTCTGATGGAAACCTGTGCTGAGGTGCCACCACCTTGCACGTCTCCTTAGCTGGTAAGCCATGTGGCCTAGATGCCTCCAGGTGCTGTACGTCTGCCCCTTTGTCCCAGGCCTGCCACATTTGAGGCTCCTGTGATGACACAATGCTGGGCTGATATCCCTGGGAAGCAGCAGATCTTGGCCCGGTATAGCTCCCTGGTCTGTTTCCGGAAGTTTTCCTCTGGCCTGTCATGAGGGGCATGGTGTCTTGGGTCAGGGCAGACACCTGGAAGGGGCATGTGCAGTGGACAGGCTGGGCTCCCATCCCAACACAGGGAGCAGCCTGGCCCCTCCACCGCTGCCGCATCCCTGGCTAAAGACATTTGGGTCATTGTGTGTGGCTCTTGGTGGCCCCGCAGGGAGGACTGGACAAATGGAAGGAGGGAAGACGGCTTGTGGAGAAGAGGAGGCAGTGCTCTGAGCCCTAGTGGGTGGAGCGGAGCTGAGGGACTGCCAGTAGGGCACAGACGCCCTTCCAGGTGCCAAGTTTCTGTGTCAGACCAGGTGTAGGCTATAGCCTGGAGAAGAAGGTAGGCAGGTGCCCAGCCCAGACTCATAGCTACAGCAGGACAACCCTTGTGCACCCTGGCGCGAGGCCTGGGACACCATCTGGAGCCTCCTGCGCTGGCCTGCGCAGCCTGAGCCACGCCACCCTGTGCATCTCATCTCAAAATAGATTTCAAGTAAGGCTGGTTCACCTGCCAGGCTCCAGCTGATGTCTGAAACTCGGATCACCAGTGGCACTGACCTCCCCGCTGTCCCTGCATCTATCCGTGTCGTCCACTCTTATCCACAGCTGCCAGTATGAGCCGCTTTAATTGGAGGCATGGTCCTGGCTCGCCTGCAGTGGTGCCCATGCCCTGTACTGCTCACCTGGCCTGCAGCCATCTGGCACAGCGTCCCTAGCACAGATGTGGGAGCCCAAACTTATTCAGTGTCACAAAGGGGATTCCAGCAAAGACCCCCTCTCTGGGGAGGCCCATCTGGTGGGGTCAGCACAGGCCTCACTGAGGGAGGGGCTGCCTGCTGGAGGGGACATGTGACAGGATGCAGAGGCCAGTGGCCCCACAGGGAGCTTGAGGAAGGAGATGAGGCAGTGTGTTGGACCTGCAGGGATCCTCTCAGCTGCCCAAAGAACCCACTGAATAGTGGCTTCAACCAAACGGATATTGGATGGCTGGGTAGCTGCTGGAGGTGGGTGGTTCTGTGTGGTTAAGTCAGCTGTCTCTCCATGAACCACACTGGTCCAGGCCCTGGTGGCCTCTGCCATCCTGAGGTGGTGCCCCAGCTGCCTCCACCTCCCTCCACCTCCCTCTACCTCCCTCCTAGGAAGCTACCAGAAGCGGGAGGACAGGAAGGGCCTAGGGAGGGGGCAGGGCCTGCTTTTCGCATCTCCCTCCCTCAGCCCCCAGCGTGGGTCTCACTGGTCATATCAGGACACATGACAGGGAGGTGGCCTTGGTGTCACCAAGTTTACCCCCCAACCTGCTTGGGCCTTTCTGGCCAGGAAGAAAGGGGACTGACTGCGCAGGCCCCAGCAGCGCCCCCACATAGAGAAAGGTTCTGCGGGGCCTCAGGAGAGCATTGGTAGCTTCTGTAGCCATTGTGGTGATGGACGCTGAACCCAGGGCCTGTTGTCCTTCCTTGGAAGCGGCCAGCCACTTGTGAGCTGTGGGTACCCTCTCCCCAGGCCAGAGCCTTTTTTGGCCCAAGGCTCCTTCCTCAAGACCAGTGGCTTCGCAGTTTCGGCATTCTTGGAGACCGTGGTCAAGGACGTGGGCCTGGTGGATGCCAGTATAAGGTGTCTGAAGTTTTCAGCCCTCCGTTCCCAGAATTTTGAACCGTCCCACCTTGATGACAAGAAGGTACCTTGAGAGACATGGCAGAGTGGACACTGTCCATCATCTGGAGCAGGCCCCGGCCCTCTCTGTTCTGGTGCACTGGCCCTGGAACTCCCACGTGTGTTCCTCTTGCTGTCATTGAGGCCCGAAGTCATTCACATGGTCACATCCCAGCCAGCCGTGTGTTCACATGAGACTGAGTAGAAGTTTGCAGGACAGTCCTCATGCATGGAGCACATGCAGCGTTTTCTGCTCCCACTAAATGGAGTCGGCCCACTGCTGGCTGTTACCTGCAGTGACGCTACTGTGGCACCGTGCTGCCCTGTTCAGTGACCAAGACTGAGAGGGACTAAGGCAGAGTTTCCTCTTGATGAGATCGGTATCCCCAGGGCGTTTGGGAAGCCTCAGGCATGTCATTTTCCCCCGCATGGGAACACTGGTGGAGTGAGTGTCCACATTCCCTGAGCGGATGCTGTGAGCAGTGGCCCACTTGCTATGTAGGCTCTTCCAGGCAGGAATTGTCACCACAGCCTGAGGGGTCAAGATGTTGGGCAGAGGCTACCGGGTACCACTGAGGGGGTCAGCAGCAAGGACGGCAGACCCGGGGTCCAGGGCTGGGTGGTGGTTCTGGGCCTGCTGCCACCAGGCCCCTTCTGGTCCAGTCTGGAGAAGTTGGGGGGTGGGGCGGGCACATCCAGGCCCATCTTGGGGCCTCAGATACAGGTGTTCAGAAAGAAGCGATCCAAAAAGTGAATAAACAAAAGACGTCCTGATTCTGAGGATGGAGCTCTCCTCACAAGAAATGTCTACTGATGTCTTGGAAAACACCCCTTGGGTGGCCGATGTCAGTTCATCTTTGTGATCCAGTGTGCTTTGGAATCCTCCAAGGTCACCTGGGACACCGCATCTGAGCTGGGATGGGGAATCCGTTGACCTCTGCAGACCCCTCACAAAACGGCAACCATTTGTCAGACTCATCTCCCTTGGGCCATGCTGATGATGACATGCCTCAGGTGTGAAGATGACCCCCCCATGTGCCGAAAATACAGTTGCATGGGGACAAACCAGCGGCCACATGTCTGTGATACCAGTGCCCTCTGTACATCACAGTCCTCCTCACATGTTCACCCACATTGCCTCGGGACAGTGTCGGTGCTTTGTGCCCTGCTGTGTGCGGTGTTGAAACACAGGAACCCCTGCAGCCCACGTGGAGCTTAAGGTCTCGTGAGGAGGCTGCCGGGGAGCATTGCTAGAGATTTGGGATTTAGGCTGAGAAGAAACCTGAGGGGAGCTCCTGGGAGCAGGGCTGGGGCAGGGCCAAAGTGCAGGGCTAGAGGTCGAGGCGCTGTGCCCTCAGACTCTGGGCCCAGGCTTCCTGGGAGAGCAGGGGTTGTGGCAGGAAAACACAGACCAGGGTCCAGGCTGCATGGCTGAGTAAGAGGTGGGCTTGTTTGTCCCAGGACAGTGCAGGGCCAGGCGGGGTGCAAGTGCGTGATAGGTCTCTTTAGGCAGCCAGTCACTGGGGGTGTCCTCAGTTTGCAGATGGCAAGACCAGGGCCCCATTAGGCAGACAGGACCCATAAAACCAGGGACCAGTGTGAGGATGGCTGTGATAGAGGCTACGTTATTTGTGGGGGTGCCCTCCCGGTTAATGGGGCCATGACTCCCATGCTAGCCTGCAGCCCTGTTAACCAGTCCTGTCCCCTTTCTCTCCCTACTCCACCCTGTGGCCAGGATTGTGTCCCAGAGCCCAAATAGGACATCATCACTCCCAGACTTGTACACCTTTGAGATGCTGCTGCCTACTGGCCCTGCGGACTTCTCCCTCTCAGCGAGTTCTCCCCGGAAGCCCTTGCCCCTGCCTGGTGTCCCTACTGTGTCCCAGGCATTGTCCCATGTGGGGAGAAGTCTGCAGGATGAGTAGTGAACAGTTGACTGTTTTGTGAAATGCCAGGGAGTGATGGACTTTGAGGAAATAGGGCGGGTAAGGTGACCAGTTGGACATCTCCAAGGGCCAGGTCCATGCAGAGCAGCGCACTGTCTTGTCCCAGCTGTGGACCTTGTCAGGAGCCTGCGAAGGGGCACACACAGGCAGGTTGGAGAGCTGGGTGGAAGCCCCTGGCCCAACCTAGGGCCTGAGATCCATGGACGGGCCCTATTTGGAGCTGTGGCCTCTCTGACACCTGTCCCCTCCCACCTTCTTGCCTTGTAGTGGACATCCTCATCATGGATGACGATGACGTCCCCAGCTGGCCCCCGACCAAGCTGTCCCCGCCTCAGTCGGCACCCCCGGCGGGCCCCCCGCCCCGGCCGCGGCCCCCCGCCCCCTATATCTGCAACGAGTGTGGCAAGAGCTTCAGCCACTGGTCCAAGCTGACTCGGCACCAGCGCACGCACACGGGCGAGCGGCCCAACGCCTGCGCTGACTGCGGCAAGACCTTCTCGCAGAGCTCGCACCTGGTGCAGCACCGGCGCATCCACACCGGCGAGAAGCCCTATGCATGCTCCGAGTGCGGCAAGCGCTTCAGCTGGAGCTCCAACCTCATGCAGCACCAGCGCATCCACACGGGGGAGAAGCCCTACGCCTGCCCCGACTGCGGCCGCAGCTTCACGCAGAGCAAGAGCCTGGCCAAGCACCGGCGCTCTCACAGCGGCCTGAAGCCCTTCGTGTGCCCACGCTGCGGCCGCGGCTTCAGCCAGCCCAAGAGCCTAGCGCGCCATCTGCGGCTGCACCCAGAGCTGTCTGGCCCCGGCGTGGCAGCCAAGGTGCTGGCGGCTAGCGTGCGCCGGGCCAAGGCGCCCGAAGAGGCGGCGGCGGCGGACGGCGAGAT
>NW_006438873.1:913548-973598 GCF_000325575.1 Pteropus alecto
ACCTCCCTCGCGGCCACAGGTCCGCGCGGTGCGGCTGCCTCGGGGAAGGGCGCTGGGGGTGCTCACCTTGCCTCCAGCCCTTCCCGCACCCTGCCCCTCTGCCCGGCCTACCCCTTCTCGGTTTTCAGCCGAGCCCGAGATAGACGATGCGAACTGGAGACCAAGAGACAGCTGAACCCACGAGCGAAAGAACGTCCCCGCTTTCTCTTTCTCCACCGTTGGAGGTGGCGAGGACTGGGAAGCAGTCGGGCCCTTCCGGTTAGGGGGTGCCCAGAGAAGGAAGAGAGCGGGGTGTCCTTTTCCCTTTTAGAATTTAATTTTAATCGTGCCCACCTGACCCTGCCCACCGTTATTTTTTCCCTTCCCGTGGGTCCCATCCTTTTTTCTTGCCTGAGCTCTTCCTACCTGCCCTGGGTCTGGAGGCGCAGGAGTGCGGTTGCAGAACCAGCCCTGGTTCCAAGTGCGCACCTGGGAGATCGAGGTCGTCTCTATTCCGTGGCCTGGGTGTGGCGGTAGAGAGGTGCGGGGGGCCAATAAATGGCACTAAGATTGTCCCTGTGGTGCGTGGTTCTTGAGGAGGGAGAAGCTAAGTGGAGGGGTACCCACCAGGCAGTGGCTGTGTGGGGGACACCGACCAGGAGCAGGCAGTCAGCTGACAGGTCCATGTCCAGCCTGGGTGCAGACTGGGCTGTTCTGGAATAGTGACCCAATCAGGTCACCTGCAGTGGGTTCTGGGCTGCAGAGGGGTGGTCCTCACGTGTCCAGGCTTAGGAAGTGAGGCTGTGTATTGCTGCTTTTTGAAGGACTCCCACAGTCTGAATAACAGGCCTTACCTGCTTATGAGACAGAGGCAGGTGGTTTTACTCCACCAGCCCTGAGGCCCCTCCCTGCATCCAGCTTTTGAAAGACTTAGCCTAGAAATGCACCTATCTCTTCTCACATCCCCCTGGCAATGGGGGACAGTGGAGGGGGTCACATTTCCCTGCAGAGGAGGCTGGAAGTGACCCTGGCTGCTACTTCTCAGTGACAAAGCTGCACTGTGGAAGGAGAAAGAGGGACCAGTGGGTAGTCGGCTGTCTCTGCTGCACAGGTCCAACTGTGGGAGTCAGTGGGGGTGGAGGAAGAGCATGAGGGTACTGGCTCTGACCAGTGGCCTCCTGTGTGCCAGGCACTGCTCATGTCCACATGGTTCCATGCAGCCATCACAGCGTCCTGCCAGGTGAAGACTGCTAGTACGTTCATCAGGGTGGGGCCCTCCGATGCCAATCCCAGTTTCCTGGGACCCACAGCCAGAGTCCTGGGGACCCATATCCCTGGTTGTTTGGGATGTCCTATGAATGAGAGAGCCCTGCCAAGGGGTACTTTCAGCCTAGCTGCTTGGCTAGGGTTGTGCAGAAGGGGCCTGGAGGAGGGGCGCCACGTTCCCATCACTTCCAAAGGAGGGGTTGACAGAGAAAGTGCTGAAGTTGAGCCTTGAATCTGCCACCTGGCACTCTGTGTTCTTGCAGGCCATGCCCCACCTCCTCCTCTGGAGAGGCTCAAAACCAAGGTCTGGTGGCCACCTGGCAGGCGGTGGGAGTGGGGCTCAGAGGATATAACTATAGGTCGTAGGTCAGAAAGGCATGTTCTCCAGTGACCATCACCTTGCTTGGAAATTGGTGAGTGCAGTTCAGTTTATTTTGAGATCCCAAGTCACTTTAAAGAAGGGAGGGGTGCAATGTGTTTCCAGAGAGGGCACTGGGACTCAAGGAAGGGGACAACATTGCCCAGTGTTTGTGGGGGCCCTTCTGTCCCCCACAGAACTTGGGGTGCTTGTAGGGGAAGGAGAGAGGGGCTGTGGGAGCTCAGGTGGCAGGACATGCCTGTCACTCAGAAATAGCAGCTGTGTTTCCTGTGCCAGCTGAGATTGGAGCTGGGGGATGGGACAGCGAGAGTCAGCTGTCACACCTGCCTCATCCTTTCCTACCAGGAGGCGGTGGCAGGAGCTGACATCCGGGCAAGAAAAGTTCAGGGCCACTTTCCACTGCCGTGTACAGGCTGTGTGACCCTGGGTGAGTGCACTATCCTTTCTGACCCTTGGGTTTCTCCTCTGTGCACGGATCTTGCTTGTCCTATGTGACCATTTCGAGGGCCAACCCAGGCATCTAAGGGCCTGGTTCTCAGTCCATACAGCTGTTTTATAAAACCCCTAGTGAACCAATCTAAACATATCTGTGGCCCATTTTGGCCTAAGGGCCCAGTGTCCAGTTCTCTCTAGCATTCACTCGAGAGAGTTCTCAGTGGAAACAAACATGAAATACACAAGGTGATAGATGTGCTGAATAACTAGGTGGAGGGAACCCTTTTAGTGTATCTATATGTCAAATCAACCCAAGGGGCACTTTAAACATCTTACGATTTTATTCATTATGCTTCTAATAAAGCTGAAAAAAACACACACAATTAAGGTTTTGGAAGCCCACATCGGTAATACTTTCATGATCTTGAACCAGAATTTTAAATTGGAAGATGTTGCATTAAAAAAGGCGGATTTTTGGCTTTTTTTGGAACAATCAGACGTCCTGGCAACACTGGGGCTTCATATTGCACAAGGCAGTTGGCTGAGGTGTGTGTGTGTGTGACACCTTTGAAGTCAGAAACATTCCAAACCCAAGGAGAGGGATATCTACTGTTCTCAGTAACAGGATCCTGAAGCAGGGAGTCTTTATGATGGGCAGACCCAATCCATTTTGGGTTTCCTTTTTAGCTGGTAGAGTTGATTCTGGACACCAAGGATTTTGACTCTGGGATACACTCTATTGCAATGAGTAGGAAATGTAGGTTATATGCAAATGCTATGTCATTTTATATAAGTGACTGGAGCACCCACGGATTTGATATTTGCAGAGGGGTGTATGTGTGTCCTGGAACCATTCTGTCTCCCACAGATACTGAGGATGACTGGGTATCTTTGTGTGTGTATGTTTTGTATGTGCATATGTGTCTGCATCTGCATGTGTCTGTTGTTTGTGTGTGTGTTTATGTGTGAGAATCCACTCATCTTTTTCCTTTCACTTTCCAAAGAGGTTGTGGGTGGGAGGGATTGTTTCTGGCCTCACCCACTTTGCCTCTTGTCCCGCCTGGACGAACAGTCTGCCCGCCCCGTCCTGGCCTCCCCATACCACCCGCAGGCCTTTCAGCACCGCGGACAGAGCCTGACTCCTAGGTCTCGGTGACAGCGTTCAGCGTCAGCCCTGCATCACCTTCTAAGGCTCCCACCCATGTCATGAGGAGGCATCATCCCTGTTTCGCAGATAAGGAGATGGGCTTATACGAGGTGGGTATTCCCCCAGTCTCCCAGCCACTAAGTAGCAGAGCTTTCAAGTCTGAATCAGAGACACCCACGGTCGTGTTGGCCTACAACTCATGGAGTGCTTGTGGCTGGATGTGGCAATGAGCTGGCAAAGCAAACGAACTGTTTCAATGGATAAAGTCATTACGACGGACGGGGGCTGTGACATGGGAATTTGGGTCAGGAATTGATGGGTTTGGTCACAAATAAAGACTTTCTAAAGAAATAGTTGGAGGAAAAGACTGCTTACTGAGACTAATACTGATTCCCAGATTTCTCATTCCTTCCCCTACATTATTCTTTGAGATTCTCTGTGAATATACAAGTGCCTTTTAAAATTAATCTATCAAATAGGAGCATATCATGTGTACTGTTCTGCCATGTGTATCTGTGCATTTGTTCCTATCATCTATGTATCTCTCCTTGTATCTATTTATGTATCTATGTTTGTCTATCTTTATATCTATCCTTGTACTTATTTATCTGTCTTTGTATCTATTTTTGTATCTATTTATTATCTATCTATACATATGTGTGTCTAGCTACCTATCTATCATCTATCCATATCCATCCAAGATTGTTCCAGAGAGTACCATATACATCATCTTATTTCCTTTAATATTTTCCAAACATTTCACTGTGGGTACAACGTTTTACTTACCTAGGCCCAGTCTGATGCACAGATAATGGTTTTCTGCCTTCTGCAACTATAACAAGGCTACAGAAAAAGGTCTTCATTCTTATCCTGGCGTTCAGGGGCTGCACAAATGGGAGTGTGCATTTGTATTCTGACAGAGAAAGCCTCTCCACAGACACCAAGAGTGTATGAAGTGTTTCCGCCTCCCCTCCCCAGTGAGGGGACATACAAATGAGGGTGTCGAGGTGGCCACTATCTTGAGAGCCTCTGGGAAGGGAGATATGGTTCGATGTGCACCTACTCTGTATCTGGCACTTCACAGATACCATCTCACCAGATCCTCACACTAACTGTGTGAAGTAGGGACTGTTTCTTCCCCCAGACAGAGAGAGAAGCAGCCTCAGATGGGTGACACAGAGATGCTGGGTTTCAGCCATTGGGTTCAGCCACATACCATGTGGATGTGCCTGGATTTTCTTAACTTGTTAAGTGAAGCCACTCACCCAAGATCTGTTGAGGTATTGTTACCAATGGGATGCAAATACTGCCCAGAAGCCATTTTATTCTGAAGCTTCCTTTATCTGACCTGCTGGTCCTCAGCAGCCTCCCTCTCTCCTTAGCTGCATTCACTGCTGTGGATAAATTCAGAACAGTTTTGCGACGGCCTTCTGTGCGCCAACACTGCGATCCGTGCAGGGCAGAAATGCTCCCTGCAACCAGCAAGGTAATGATTTCTATTCTAGAACTTGGGGGGGCGGGGGAGGTGCGGCTAGAAAAACGCTGGTCTCTGCTGCCACCATCTGGATTCCTGAGAACAGCGCAGTGTCTGAAATTTGGAAAGATAGGTTCCAGATCAAGAAGCAGTCTGTTTTGCTTTTTCCAGAATGTCTTAGAGTTGGAATTGCACAGTATGTGGCTTTTCATATCAGCTTCTTTCACTTAGTTGTATGCATCTAAAGTTCCTCCATGTCTTTTCATGGCTTCATAGATTCTTTCTTTTAAGTGCTTAATAATATTGCATTGTCTGAATAGAACAGTTTACTTATCCACTCACTTCTTGAAGGGCTTCTTGGTTGCTTCCAAGTTTTGAGAGTGATGGATAATGCAGCCACACTCTTGGGTGTCTAGTAAGCAGCTGCCTCTCCTATGGAAGAATCAAGAAGTGGCTGGTACCATTGGCCCTGTGTTGGAAGCCAGCCGACAAAGTAATTGAGGGTACCTGAAAGGGGAGCATGGACTGAGGAAAAGAAAGAAGACAGACAGAATTGCAAGAGGGAGCACAGATTCAAGCTGTGTCCCCGAGTTTATTTAGAACGCACTACTTATAGCATCGCAATGAGAAAACAGCAGTCAAGACCCAAGGTCAGCCAAATTACTTATCCTGCAAAACAATGAAGTTCTCACAACTCAGAACTCTCTGCTAAACTGTAGCAAAGAATTTGCAGTGATTGCTATGTGAACAGTTGCCTCCCAGACAACCTCCTTAAGTACACTTGGTTTTTAACCCCTGACATTGTGCAGCGGTTCTGGCTGTGGCTCCCCACAGCCCTGCATGCTGATTTTGGATTGCTGTGAACCAATCTGTCCAGTGGTGTGCAGAGAAAGCTTCTAGGGGAGGTTCCCTGCTTAACGTGGAGTAGGAATTCTCAGGCGGGGTGGGATAGAGTGGGGTTGCGGGGGGACTGTGTCTCGCAAGTAACATCTGGCAATATCCGGAGTCAGTTTCAGTTGTCACTACTGGCATCTAACGGGTAGAAGCCGGGGATGATGCTCAGCGACCTACAGTGCAGCTCCTTCCCCAGCAAACGGTTGGCCCCAGATGCCAGCAGTAAGTGTGGTGTGAGAAAACACCACCAAATGGTCCTTTCTCCTCCGTCTTTTCTTTATAAAGACAAGGATGGTGTGCTACTGCCACCCAGGGGGAATTCAAGAGCATTATGGAGAGCAGCATCCTGATCTTCCTGTGATGATGAATTAGCTAACCCCACAATTATCTACCCAGGGGCTGCTACATGGGAAATGGGAAGCTTCTGGTCAGTGACTGCAGTTAGGTTCTCTGTTACCTATGAGTTAGAGCAGTGGTCCCCAACCTTTTTGGCATCAGGGACAGGTGCTCCTATGACCATCTAATGTCTGATGATTTGAGGTGGAGCTGAGGCGGTGATGCTAGTGCTGGTGAGCAGCTACAAAAACAGATGAAACTTAGCTGGCTCACCCACTGCTCACCTCCTGCAGTGTGGTCTGGTTCCTAACAGACCATGGACCGGTACTGGTCTGCGGCCCGGGGGTTGGGGACCCCTGGCTTAGAGCATCAGAATTGATATGGCTTCACCTATTTCCCTTCCCCATCTGCAAAGTGTACAGGGTGGGTAGAGGTCAATTCTTATGATGTGACACCAAGAAAGGGTCCTATTGGAGAAAATCACAAGTGAAGAGCCCAGAGTCAGTGAGGAGGCAGCTCCCCCGCCAACCTGGTCCCCACCCCACAATAACAGTACCAGGTCAGGGCAATGCCACTGAACTTGCCAGAGGTTGCCCTCTGGGGAAGGTCCCTGTCCTATTGGGACCTACCTTCCCCTGTGCAAGCATAGAGATAAACAGGTAGGCAGGGGCTGGACAATCTAGGCCTGAGCACCTGGCATTCGGACTGTGAATGTCAGCTCTTTGGGGAAGAGTCTGATAACCCTAGACACACCTTTCCAAAGCCAGCTCTGGCTGCCAGGTGAAAGGACCTTGTCCCTGTGGGAGGGAGGCACTGAGGATGCAGACCCAATTGTTTTGCTGACAGAAAACCTGCAGTGACTTCCCAGTGTGCTCAGAATAACCCCCAAGGCCTTTGCCCTGGCCTCCCCTGTTCTCATCAATCTGGCCACACCCCTCTCTGCCACTTGCTATTCCTGCTCCAACCTCAGGATTTTTCGCCTACTGTCCCTGTGCCCTGACACCCTTCCTGATATTCAGCTCCCTCTTGATATTCAGGTTCTGCTCTTACTATACTCCTTGTATCAGTCAGGGTCTTCTAGAAAAACAGAACCAATAGGATATATAATAAAATACAACAATATTTTCATAATATAAACATGTGACTTAGTGTGAGCCATTTATTATGAGCGATGATGGAGGCTGAAGAGTTCCACCACCTGCCATCTGCAAGCTGGAGTCCCAGGAGAGCCAGTGATACCATTCAGTGTGTCATTCACATCGCACAACTCACAACCCATGGATCTAATGTGCCAGCCTGATATGTGAACTAACTCTCCTGGAACATGTTTAAAAAGTATTTCTGCAAAGAAACTGCAGATTGAAGATAATGTGAATAACATAAGCCCCAGTAGACAATGGGGCTGACGTTTCTCCTACACCTGGCATAAATCTTTCATTGGCCACATACAGGGGCAAGGCAGAGCAATCACCATCTAATTTGATCCGATGGAGAACAAGCCTAAAATATTTCCAGGTTTGAAAAATGATGCTTGAATATGAAGGTTGTATGAGATAATTTATAGGTAAGTGCGGAGAACAAAGCCTGGCACACAAGGGCTCTGTATTCCCTGTGTATTACCTTCCATCATCATCATTATCATGGGTTAGAGAATATAAGAAATCATAAAAAGTACATATTGGTAAAAACGCAAGAATTTCCCACACTCCTGGGAAGAGACTGATTGTTCTGTACCCATGGTAACAAGCAGCTGCCCAAATGGGTTTAAACCCTTTCACTGGATCCAAGACAGCTTGCCTCAGCATGCTTTTCCAAGCCAATGAATGACTCAACTCTAGCTTCTGAAATTCAGCCAGTAAGGAAGGATCCACTTTGATGAACACACCTGTGAGTGCCAGTGTCTCACCTGAGTAACTACATGTCAACTCATTCTGAAGATACACTAATCCCTAAATTCCATGTTTCCCCCAAATTTCTATGTACATAAGAACAGCAGTTTGCTCTGTTCAGGGAGACAGTGATAGACCAGTTATCCTTTATTACACTAACCAATAAATTTGTTTATATATCAGATATTGAATACTAGTCACATCATTCTTCGATGTCCAGATATATGCTTTTAAAAAGGTGACTTTTAACACCAGCAGAGTTGTGTTATCAAAATTTGGGGGTAACTTTTAAGGACCTAAGTCCTGCTACCTCTGCTCTTGAATCACATCACATCCCCACTGACAAAGAAGGGCACTTGACACCTTTTCCAAATGCTCAGTGTTTATTTGCTTCCCTCTGTGTGCTCTGAGGTGGGACAGACATTTCATAGAGACTGAGATTTCGTGACTTGAAGGTCACAAGCCTACATCAGAGGCAAATGCAGTAACCAAATTAGACTAGACACTTAAGGATCACTACCAGCGAGGGCATTGTGAGAATGAGAGATCATTTTCCATCTAAGAACCCCGGGCACAGCTCTCCCCAGTAAGACAGCATTTACAGTTTTTCTGTCAGTGTGGATGTGGGTGGGAGGGTTGCTCATCTTCAGTTTTTCCACCAATACCGGTCATCTTCGTCCAAAGAATACCAACCATCATCAATTACAATATGCGGCTTGATTAGCTGCACGTGCTCCAGTAGCTTTCTTATTTGAACAGGATACTGCCATTTCCACAGCCTGTGGAGGAAAAAAGGGAAGTTGTGATGCTGGAAATTTGCTTACTCTTGTTCCTTCCTCAACACTCCTGGAAAACCCATCGAGGATCTGAAACCCCTTCCTGTACTGTTGAGGGCAGGTTGTGTGTATTCCACATAAAAGTCCCTCTATGTAAAGGGACTCTTGGGTGTGTCAGGTGCCACACTGAGCTTTTGTGGGCAAGTGCCCTCACAGCAAACCTATGAGGCAGACGTGATTAGTCATCCATCTATGATTTCTTCCCAAGAACTGACTTTGAGCAGGTCCTGTTATAGTGTTTGGAGGGACTGTGATGAACAAGGTGAAACCCCCACCCTCACACATCTTATATTCTAGGAGAAGAGAGAGAAACTGGTATTCAAATAGACACATGAGGACACAGGCTCTCAGAAGGCCAACTAGGAAAAGTCAGGTTTGACTCATCCATGCTACTTCAACTATGAAGTCCCTTAGTCACAAGCTGATTTTTGCCTAAGGCTATACTGCATCATGAGTCATTGAAACAAACATGCTCTCTCTTCTTTCAACCCAACTTTTTAGCTCATTTGATAAAGTGATCGCTGTAATATTTCCCTTTCACGCATCAAGATCCCCAAATCCATTGAGCCATGCTTTCCAATCCCTCCTTCTCCTTCCATCTCTTCCTCAGACCCCATGCTACCACCATTCTGTGGTCTTTCTGGTCACGCCCATCTGCCAAAACTCGACCCTGTGTGAATCTGTGAGCTGGACCATACAGGAAAATGCAGTTACTCAACTGGGAAGGTAGCTACTGAAATAAATACATCATCACAACCAACCTCAGTAGGCTGTCCATCTTAACTATTTGTCAGTTGCAATTCAGTAGTGTAAAGCACATTCACACTGTTGTGCCACCATCACTACTACCATCTCCAGAACTTTTTCATCTTTTCAGCCTGAAACTCTGTCCCCAATAAACAACAGCTCCCCATTCCCCCTCCTCCTGGCGCCTGGCAGCCACCATTCTCTTCTCCACCCCTATGAATTTAACCACTCTAGGGACCTCACATAAGAAGAATCATATAGTATTTGTCTTTTTGTGTCTGGTTTATTTTACTCAGTACAATGTTCTCAAGCTTTCACAATTTCCTTCCTTTCTAAGGTTGAATAATATTCCATTGTATGTAGATACACATTTCACTCATCCATTCACCTGTCAACAAACACCTGGGTTGCTTCCACCTCTTGGCTGTTATGAATAGTGCTGCTGTGAACGTGGAGGTGCAAATATCTCTTTGAGATCCTGCTTTCAGTTCTTTTGGGTGTGTACCCAGAAGTGAAGTTGTTGGCCCAGATAGCAATTCTATTTTTAGTTTTTTGAGGCTAAACATTTTATTTGTATGTTGTCTTTCTACTCTCCCAAACCCACCACAAAGTAAACCCCACAATATATGGACACCTTGCCTCTGACTCCCATATCCTTGTGTCCCCAGCACCCAGCACGGTGCCTGGAACATAGCAGGCATTATTGGTTGAATAAGGATCTGGTTGCTTAGCCACGATCTCACCTTCTGTGATAAACTGCTTTTCTGCCAACTAGCATGTCTGCAATGGAAAAAGGTTTATGTCTCAGTTGATGATTGCCAGGGACTTACCCAACAATCTGTAGATTAGACCTGGGATGAGCAAAGGCCGGACACAGCTTCATCATTCCTTCTGGACTGAAATTGTTTCGCATCAGGTTTAAGCTGATCAGGCACTGGTTGCAGGAGAGAGCCAAGGAGAGGCCCTCACAACAATCAGACGTCAGGTCACATGCCTCCAACCTGCAGGGCCAGGACCCCCAAGAGATAACGCCAACGATCAATGATCTTGACTGATCCTTCTTCAACTTGTTTGACTTCCACTTCAATGTTCAAAAAAACAGGCTCTACCCCTAGAGTTCCTGGTTCAGTAGTTTTGAGGAAGACCTGGAAATTTGCATTTCTAATGAGTTCTCAGGTGGTGATGCCAGTTGTCACATTGAGAGCTGCTGGACAATTCATAAGTTGTGGAAAGAATGAAAAAGAAAGGTTGAGAGAGCCTCTGATTAGAGAACAAAGCAAGGAGAAAGACTTGCTGAGAAAGGGACTTTTCACCTAAAACTCAAAAGATGAGAAACTCAGTGAATGGGGGCCCAAAATAGTGATGCATGCCTAGGAAACTGCATGTCTGCTGTCCTTGTGGAAGGAAGGAGTGGGCATATCTGAGACACAGACTGTCAACTAGATGGCCAGAGTGAGTAGTGGCAGTGGTGTCAGATGAGGCTGGACATTTTAGGTCATAACTAAGGATTTAGGATTTTATCCTGAGAGCAGTGGAAAACCAAAGAGCCTTGTTCCATGTAATAATGGTTCTGTAGTAATATTCTTCTCTTTAGAGATGCACACTGAGGTATTTAGGGGAGGATTGTCAAAAATCTATGACTTGCTATGAAGTAGTGTACCAGATAGATTGTTTATGCTAACTGGTGGTATATAGGTTTTAGATATCCTAATCATTGCAGATTTTGTGTATTTGGGAATTCTTATGCTAGAGTAAAGAGTATGGATGGCTGGTGCTCAATAAATGGGTCACATTTTATGATAATTCACAATGTCGTGTAACTACCACCTCTGTCTAGTTCCAACAGATTTTCATCCCCCCAAAAAGAAATCTGTACCCATTCAGCAGTCCCCCCAGTCCCTGGAAAACCATTACACTACTTCCTTTCTCTATGGATTTGCCCATTCTGGACATTTCCTGCAAATAGCATCATAAGACGTGATCTTTTATATTTGTCTTCTTTCACACAGCCAGCCTTCAAGGTTTGCCCATGCTGTTATGTGTCAGGGCTTCATTTTTTTTTTATGGCTGAATGATATTCCACCGAAGGCACCAGTGCCCTGTTTTAACAAGCCTCCTGGGTGATTCTGATGCTGACACTAACATTTGAGAACCACCAATGTCATCACTTGCTTTTCGGTCCATCTTTCTCACTAGACTATATATTCTGCAATGCCCATATTTATTCACCTTGGTACCCCACCACTTGGCACCATGCCTAGCACTCACGAGTTGTCCTATAAACTTTTACTGAGTGCTTACTACCTCCAAACAACAGTCTCAAGCACCTGCCATTTTACTCATTCCATATATTGGAGCCTGGTTGGAATTTATGTCTCAGGTTGTTACTCTGCCAATGTTGTATTCTGCCTAATTGAATGGAATCAGGAAAGTTGGAACTTTGTCTCTGTTTAAGCAACGTCATGCTTGGATGCCCCTTCCTCTGAGCCCAGCCCTAAGGGATGATCCTGGGAGCTTACCCAAGCCTCCTCAGAGAACTCTTCCTTTGCTTCAATCCCTCGCACAGCTCTGCCATCCCACTGTCACCCAGGGCGTTGGCAGCAAGATCCAAGCTCCTGAGGTGTTTGCTTCTTGTGATCATGTAGGACACATTCTTGCAGCAGGCGGCAGTGAGGTGACATTGCACCAACCTGCAGACACAGCGAGAGATCATCCACATCTCTTGAGGAGAATGCTGCAGTTGGATAACATTCAGAAACATTAGTGGGGATTTACTTTATTCCTTCCTAACTGGTCACCTTTCTGTCCCATCCCTATGAATGGCTGAGACTGTGCAGAGTCCATTGGCTCAGGAGACAGATGGCAGTGGAGAGTGGGGAAAGTGTTTGATGGGGCTGGAGGTAACTTTAGAAAAATAAATGAGCGCATAAGAACTTGCTTCCCGCCTGGAGGTAGGAAAAAGATTCTCCGTGGTGGAGGGGGAGAGAGAGAGAAAAAAAGAAGGGTGAGTGGAAGTTGGTGAGGTCCCTGAGAGGGAGAGAAAGGATGACAGAAGTCACTGAAATGCTGGGTACGGCTTGGAATCCAAAAGGAGATTCATCGTGTGCTTCTGTTCCCAGGACGAGTGGGGGAGGGTGAGTGGAAATGGCCCCTGCAGTAACAACTGGGTACTTCATTTGAGTAGAGATGATGGAAACAGCTTCAGAGTCTCGTATCTTCAGGTTAGTGTGCTGAGGACATAATGGCCCCATTGGGGATGAGAGAGTCTGTCTTCATGATCCATTCATGACAAGAATGAGGAAGGACCCAGCTGCGAGGGCTTGTACCTGAAAGTTGGGTGAGAAGGACCAAGTCTTTGGTGCCAGCATGGATAAATGGTGGTGGTGAGGGCCAGGTAACCTGGCACTTAAACACAATCCCCAAAAATGGCATCCCCAATGACTAAGCTTAAGTTTCCATGCCATGCAGAAGGAGGGTTTGAAATGCCAATTTCATGAAAATAGATGAATTCATACTTGGGGGACAGTCAGAGTTTTGTGGATTATAAGCTCTATCAATCCCTTTCTTTTGTTTATTTTTGGGAAGGGAAAAATCACATAATGGTCCTACTTTTTGATTCATTAAATTCTATCCTTGTAATTGATCATAAGAAAATTCTATTAAGTACAGAAAGATTGATAAGGTACACATGACCTGAAGCACTGTACACAAGCTAAGTGTCCAGCTTTAGGGGATTTAAAAAGTATTCCATGAAATGAAATACTGTACCACACTTCATTTACTATTATAATCTGCATACAGGGGTCCCCCCTTACCTGTGGGTTCAGTCATTTGCAGTCAACCACAGTTTGAAAATGTTAAATGGAAAATTCCGGAAATAACTCATGATTTTAAAATTCTGAGTAGCGTGATGAACTTTCACACCCAGGACGTGGATCATCCCTTTGCCTCCAAACTGTAATCGCTACCTACCGGTTAGTCACTCAGTAGCTGTCTGGGTTATCAGATGGACTGTTGTGGTATCAGTGCTTATGTTCAAGTCACCCTTATTTTACTTAATAATGGCCACAAAGCAGAAGGGTAGTGAGACTGGCAATTTGGTAGAAATGCCAAAGAGAAGTCATAAGGTGCTTCATTTAAAAGGTGAGTACAGGACAATAAGATATTTTGAGGGAGGGGGAAGGGGAGAGAGAGACCACATTCCCATAACTTTTCTTACAGAATATTGTTATAATTATTCCATTATTATTGTCATTCATCTCACTGTATTTAATTTATAAATTAAACTTTATCATAGGGATGTACATACAGGCAAATACAGTTTATATAGGGTGCAGTACTATCTGTGTTTCCAAACATCCACTGGAGGGTCTTGGGATGCATCCCCCATGGATAAGGGAGGATGACTGTGTCTTCAAGGACAAAATGCGAGATCAAAGGCAAAATTTTGGTTCCTTGGGAGTTCTAGTCCCCACCTCCAGTGTGTGGTGGCTGAGGACCACTTGAGACTAGGTGTGCACAATATTTAGAGCCCTGTGCCCACTACGTGGTAAGAATGCTAGGACACATTAAATGCTACTTATGCCACCAGGAGACATCTACGAAAATATTAACAGTGATCATTGCTTGGTTGTGAGATTAGAGATTTAGTTCTGTTCACTGAGATATCAATTTTTCTACAGTTTGTTTAGTGATAGAATATTTCTGTTAAATAGAAACATTCCAATAAGGGGTGAAGAAATTGAACCCAGAGAAAAAGGATTAAGAGATAAGCAGTCCCTCCTGTCTCCATTCCAAGCACAGAACGAGGAGCTGAAGATTAACTTTGGGCAAGAGGATGTGTTTTGAGATGTAAACAGGTTTTGGAGATCAAGGATGATCTAGTCCTCCATACACCCTGCCATGGGGCTCCTGTTCAGAATGATTTCTGTCCTTGTCACACTTGTAATGTCAACATACCAACTTACCCAGAGTGTCCACTGGACCAAATGAGGTTCAGTTGACCCCAGAACTAATTTTTGGTTCCAGTACTCTTACTCATATCTCCTGACCTTCAGGGAACCTCAACCCCCACTGTGGTAGAGATGACCCCCAACAACCATGGGAAACTTACTCCAAGTCCTGGAGGTGACAAGATGGTTCTGCCATGACCTCACACAGAAGGTTCATCCCATTATCTCCCAAGGGGTTCATGCTGAGGCTCAGATGTGTCAGATGTTGGTTGCCAGTAAGTGCAAGAGCAAGAAAGCCACAGCCAGCGACATCTACATTGCATTCATTTAGTCTGTGGGACGCATGTAGGGGAAAGAGGAAGATCACACTCATGACTCAATGTGACCCTGGATGAGCCACTTCTCTTGGCCTCAGCTTGCCCCTCCTCTGGGAGAGGACCATGTTTGTATTTAAGAAGACTGTCAGGCATACGTGTCAGAATGACCTCGACGTGTTAGGTGCAATGCCTAATGCCCGTGCTGCATGCTGATCAAGATCCTCTGTCTGTCTCCTGTTAATTTGTCCTCATACTCAATGTACTAGTTCCCTGTTGCTGCTGTAACAAATCCCCACCAATGTGGTACCCAAGAACACGTGTGTTTTAGTACGGCTCTGGAGGCCAGAGACTTGCTGTTAGCAGGACCATCTCCTTCTGCAGACTCAAAGAGAGAACTATTTCCTTGTCTTTTCCAGCTTTTATTGGCTGCCCACATTCCTTAGTTTCTGGTCACCAGCCAGCAATTGCATCACTGACCTCTATCATCTCATCTCCTCCTCTGACCCTCCTGCCTCCTTTTTTCCCTTACAATGACACTTGTGATGACATTGGGCCACCCATGTGATCATGTGATCTAGGATCATCTCCCCATCTCAAGATCTTTAATCACATCTAAAGTCTCTTTTGCCATGTAAAGTCACATAATCACAGCTTTCAGGGGTGAGGATGTGGACATCTTTGGGGAGGGGTGTCATCATTCTATTATCTTTTCTTG
Organism: Pteropus alecto; assembly: GCF_000325575.1. Lineage (NCBI taxonomy): Eukaryota > Metazoa > Chordata > Mammalia > Chiroptera > Pteropodidae > Pteropus > Pteropus alecto. Next base: position 928,915 of record NW_006438873.1, read on the forward strand.
TACTCAGTATCACCCCATCACTTAGTCACCAGAGAACCTTGGAATGTGTCACAAGATAGACTTATTAAAGTTCTATTCTTTAGCAGAATTTCTAGCTGTAGGCCTGCCATTAACTCATGTCTATTTTTCACTCACATGAAGTTATTGGTGGACTAATTGGTCAAAGAGATGAAACGATAAAGCAAAGTGATCCCAATGGAGCAAGTTGACAGTAGGGGGAGAGGAGTGACAAAAAACTTTCATTCTCACCATCAAACCAAAGATGTAAAATAGGAGAGCAGTCTGACAATATGAGGAGGCAGCTGTTAAAATGGTGATGTGGACACCTGGTGGGACAATAGCAGAGACATAGCATCCAACAGCTGTGTGCCTGATCTCCCTGGAGTTGTGTCACACAGCTTTTGTGGCTGCTAGCGGTGCATCACCAAAACCCCATCTAAAAACCTCATTTACTTATTATCCAACTCTCCCCTACTGGAATTTAAGCTATATAAAAATAGGGACCCCGCCCATCTTTTATCTGTTATTATGAGCAGCTAAGAATGTTAGGGACTTCATAAATACAGTGGATCCCCATTATTCATGGATTCTGTATTTGTGAGTTTGCCTGATCACCAAAATTTACTGGTGACCACCTAAATCAATACTTGTAATGCTCATGGTCCTTCATGGGCACACAGGAAAAAATTTGAGTCACCCATTGCACACATTACCAGCTAAGGTCGAACTCACTTCAGCTCTTATACTTTTGTAAACAACAGTTCTTTCTGTGGTCCAGTTAGTACCACATTTTTTTCACTTCTGTGCTTTTTTTGGTTGTTGATTTCATTGCTTCAAAAGTAGAGCTGAAGTCCTGTTCAGTGTGTTAATCTCAACAAATCTGTAATGTGCCATATGGAGAAAATACATGTGAACCACACAAAATAAGGTTAGCTATTGACCCCTTGATAAAAATATTGTTACCAGAGGATACAGGACCCCTAACCCTCTATTCTTCCCCCTGCAACAGGGACCCTGGATTAGTGTCAATAATTCAGTGTTCTCGGTGACTTTATAGAACATAACTGCTACAAATGAGAATCGACTATTTAGATGAATGGCAACTTTCCACTGTAAGAAAATGCAAATGAAGAGATAGAATTTTTCAAGGAATTGTGAAATCTATAAGGTGATAAGTAGGGACAGGATACAGCACACAGCAGGTCCCTTCATCCTGTCCATTTCCACGCTCCTTGCTCTTCAAGAGAGGCACATGCTATTTGTCACAAAGCTACAAAGTCCTCACAGGGGATTGAGTTGGACTCACATCAGCCTCTGTAGAGCACAGCTGAAAAGTTTTAAGGCTCGACACAACAGATTCACGCCTTCACTCCCCAGGCTGTTGGTTGACAGGTACAAGTGTGTCAAGCTCTGGTTCCCAATGAGAGCCATGGCCAGATCCTGGCAGCTGGCAGCTGAGAGGTCACAGTTCCCAAGTCTGCAAGGAGAAGCCCCAAAAAGGAAATGATGAGGTCTAAAAGTTGCACCTTTCCTTTGCAAGGAAGGGAAAGAAACATCACCCCAATAGCTGACATGCCCTTAGAGATATACTGCATTGTCACACCGTGTCTGCATTGAACTTGTGAACTCAGTGTCAACAATGATACTCTAAACATTGTGGGTGGTTATGTGGTGGTGACCACAATGGGAACGCATGAGTAGTGTGATTCTACTGTCTGGCTATTTATGTTCCCCACATGTACTATGGAATGAGATTTTGCCGAAATGAGTGACCTTCCTATTTAAAGTACATACATTTAACACATCAGGACCCCTAGATATAAGCAAGACAGTCTACCTGTTTCTCAAAGCTTAAGAAGTGGTTGTGCTTGAAAATAAGAGTTAAATAGTAACCCTCTTATGGGGTCGTGACAAAGTTAAGTGAAATGACACATCTAAAGTGCTTAAAGCAGGGTATTGCATTTAGCAAACATTCCATAATGTGGATGGTGATTTTTTTCAATAAAGGAAGGAATGCTGGTTGGGTTGAACTTGAAAGGGGTCAGGATATGCTATCCCAAAATATGCCACTTTGCATTATTTTGAACTGATGGCAATTGAGACAAAGCAGACACAGAAAGAGCTCTCTGTCATCCCTCTATCTTCCTAAAAGCAAACATTCGTCCCCCCTGTTTCTGTATCAGGAAAAAGACAATCTCCTTTATCACTAGAGATGGAGATGAGTCTTGATATAACTGTTTTCTACCATTCATTCCCCCATACACTTCCTAGTCACCTTCTCATGGTTTCTCAGCCCTAAAAGCCAAAACTCCCTTTCCTTTATCTCCTCACTTCTCCATAATTTATTACCCTTTGTTAAAATGGAATAAAAGATCCCAAGTCTAATTGCGTGTTTGGGTTTTTCACTTCCTTTCTGAAGCCCTCCTGCCCTTAAAAAAATTAACATCAATATAATTTGTATGCCCTTTCTCCTGTTAAATTGTCTATTGTCAGTTTAATTTGCAGGTCCCAGACACAAAACCTAAGAGGGTAGATAAAAAGGTGTTTTTGTTTGTTTGTTTGTTTGTTTTTTACCCTTTTACAGACTGATGGAGAGAAGATATGTTGTCTTCTACTGTTGCTTCGACTATTACCTTCTAAAAAGGGTAATTTGTGCTATTTGGTTTTCAACTCTTGCTATGACTTTAGAATCAAACTCTTACTGAAGTCCCCTGCCCCTCCCTGATTACTTGGACGACCTCAGTTAAGACAAGATAACTCTGGTGAAAGAAAGTGCAACTCACATCAGCTTCTTCAGGGTGCACTGTGAGACTTTCAAGGCATCACAGAGAAGTGTGATGCCCTGGTTTGTCACCTTGTTTCCCACGAGGCTGAGAGATTTCAGGCAGGTGGATGTAACCAGGATTTTGGAAATTGCCAGACAACAGGTGTGAGTTAGTCCACAGTGATCCAACCTGCAGACACAATGTAAAACTCATGCCTATCTGTCCTCCAGAGGCAACCCAGTCCCCTCACTCACCATATGTCAGCCATTCTGGCCTTTCTGCTGGTTCCTGGACACTGCTTGCTCTGGCCTTGGGCTCTAAGCATCACCATTCCTTTGTTTGCATCATCCCTCCTCATCCTTAACCCCAGGTCTTTATGTGGCTCTATTTTTCATTCAAGTCCCCTGAATGTTACCTCTTCCAAGTAAGCCAGTCTTACTACCTTACAGAGCGGACAGACCTCCGCTCTGTCCAGCATTATTTCATTCACAGCAATGATCACCAGCAAACATTTCCTACATTTATATGTGCACTTCTTTATTTTTAATTGAAATATATCTAACATACAACATTGTGTAAGTTTAAGGATAAACATGTGGATTTATTTAGATATTGTGATATGATTGCAATTGCAGCAATAGTTAGCTCCTCTATCACTGTCACATAAGGGGTTTTTGTGTGTGTGTGTGTGGTGGGAATCATTAAGATTCAGTCTCTTAGGAAAACAAGCAGTGATTTCCTTTGCAAAGAGAGGCCAGGAAACCCCTTCCTCCAAGAAGTCCTTCTCAACCTCTCTTTAGTTGCTTTCCAATGGGTACCTTACTGCTTTTAAATTATTTTTAGTTAGTAGAGTGGGTTAATCTTAATACAAAACTTTTACATTCTTTTTGCTTACAGAATATAGAAGCCTTCGCAAAGAGAAATCCCGTTAATACATATTTGTATAGATTCAGCTGTATGCAAATATTTCTGTGCAATTTATGTAAATTAAAACATAGTTGAGTACAAAAAAAAGATGTAGTCTTTCAGCAAGTTTGAAGTTTATGATACAATATTGAAGCCTATAATCACTACATTGTATGTTAGATCTCCAGGACCTATTTGTGTACGAGTTGCAAGTTTGTGACCTTAACTATCTCTCCTATTGTCCCAGTAACCCTCATTTGACTGTTTTTACAAATTTGGCCTTTTCAGAGTCCATGTATAAGTGAAATCATACAGTATTTGTCTCTCTCTGTCTGGCTTATCTCACTCGGCACGATGCCATCAAGGGCCACCTATGTTGTTGCAAATGGCAGGATGCCCTTCTTTCTCACCGCCGAGTAATCATTTGTAATTATTTATTGTCCATCTCTTCCCTAGGTCATAACTGCCATGAGGGAAGGTGTCTAACTAACTTGGCTGGCTCCCTGCTGTGTCTTCAGCACCTACACAGGAAGCACTTGAACATTTGCTAAAAGGTGCAAACTCCTGAGAAAACTGGCAATACTTACGAGAATTGAATGTTGTCTACCCCATGACCCTCCTACCCAATTCTACCACAAAGCACATCTCCAAGGTGTGACATATCAATCTGCCATTATGCTAGTAGCGTCTCACTACACCCAGGCTCGTTACCCTACTGGCAAAGCACCCAGAGAGAACCAGCAGCTGCTTCCTCTTTGTTCTCAGAGACGATTGTAAAATCACTTGGCATTGGGTAAACACCTCTGCACCTCCATCCTTCAAAGACTTTCATGATTCAGCTGACTTCCTTGGCTACATTCTTTAAAGTGAAGCTTAAGAGTTAGAGAACACACACAGGGCACAAAGCAAATCAGTCTCTCGCACTTACTGTATGTCTGCGAGCAAAGCCCAAGACAGGGCCCATGCTTCTGTGTCTCAGGTTACCCTGGGCATCCCAAAGTAGTGCCTTCAGACCAAGCCAATTGAATCGACAAAACACATGCACAGGACTTACAAAACTGTGGTAACAGCCCCAAAGTGGAAATGACCAAAATGTCCTTGGATAGAAGAATGATTACATCACTCAATAACATTCAGCAACAAAAAGGAACACACAAAATGGCCTTGATAGATCTCAAGGGCATCTGCTGACTGAAAAAAAAAAAGCCAATCTCAGGTGGTGACATACTGTATGATTCCACCTAAAGAGTATGACAAAATCACACCTCTCTGTGATGCCAAATGACAAAAATTAGAGATGAAAACATGAATTGTTGTCAGGGATGAGGGTTGGTGGGGTAAGGAGGAGTGTGGCTCTAAAGGCTAACACAAGGGTGATGGCACTTCTGTATCTTGTTTGCTGTGTGGTCTCAGGAATCTACACATATCCACATTTCATGTGATAAAATGACAGTTTAGTGGCAATAAGTACATATACACTCTTGTGTGACCATCATCACCATCCATCTTCAGACTGTCATCCTCCCAACTCTCTAACATTTTTGAAACTTACTGTGCATTATTATTTCAAAATAGAGATTAAAAATAACAAGAAGAAACCTGAAATCAAAGAAATGAAAAATGAAAACCATACCCAGGACTTACCTCAAAGACTGCAACAAACATCTAGGGTGTCTTAGTGCTTCATATGCTATCCCTATATCTTCATCTTTCAGGTGAGTGCCTTCTAAGCTCAGGTATTTAACATTACAGTTGGTGACAATAGTGTTCCAGAGATAATGGAGACCAAAGGTAATCTGTACCCTTTTAAATCTACAGAAGACAAACAAGAAAATATGCATTAGGCACTGGCGATAGTCATAGCGTAATTTTTTCTTTTCACACTTTTCCCATTCCAACTCCCTCTTTCTCATTATTTGCATTTATTTAATTTTAAAGCATCAAATACTTAAGCACCTATGATGTGCCAGGCACTGGGAATGGAGTATTAAACAATGCTAATATTCTATGCTCTCAGAGTTTCATCTGGTGGGGGGATGCATTCAACAAAGAGTCAAACAAGAGAACTAGGCTTAAGAGTGAAATACAATAAATGAACAAACAAAACAGAAACAGACTCACAGATACAGAGAATATCTGATGGTTGCCAGATGGGAAGGGGTTGTAAGGGTGGGTGAAAAAGGGGAGGGGATTCAGAAGTACAAATTGGCAGTTACAAAATAGTCATGGGATGTAATTACAGCACAGGGAATATAGTCAATAATATTTTAGTAACTATACATGGTGTCATGTGGGGACTGGACTAATTAGGGTGATCGCTTCACAAGTTATATCAATGTCTAACCACTATGCTGTTCACCTGAAACTAATATAATATTGAATGTCAAATATAAATGAAATAAATTAAAAATTAATCCTACCTCCACCAAAGAATGAAATACATATAGTCCATTGAGAATAGAACTACACACAGATATAAAGTCCAGTTCAAGTTGAAGAAAAAAGTCAAATGTCAAAACAATACATATAATGTGATACCATTTGGATTAAAATTATTCTTACACCAATATATACATATAATTGCATATAAAATGCATGAGATATGAAAGTAGTTAGGGAAGTAGGAAGTTGAAGTGGTATCAAAGGACTTAATACCATTTGTAATTCCTAAATCTCTTTGCCATTGTCATGTATTCCTGTTGTGTTACAAATACAGTGATAACATGAGGATTAAAGCAAATTATAGGGTATAACAAGAATTTAAAACAGAGACCAAGTGGAAAATATGAATCTAACTGCTGACAGAGGAGTTTGGTATAGGACTTTAGGTGAAAGAGGCATTATTTATTATTCTGAGATTACCAAGCTCCTAGGCACAGCCCATTTTAAGGAAAGTACTGAGAGAACAGAGAGGAAAGGCAAGAAGGGGAAGACTTTTGCAACCAAGAACATGACTTGCTCTAGCCTTGGTTGTCACCTGTGCTTTGCTTGGTCTTGAAGAGAAGAGCAAAGAATAGAACCTTTGTCTGAAGCAGAATTAGTACTTTGTTTGCTACTCCAGGGGCCTGGTGAGTCCCTGGAGTCTACAACAGATCCAGGAACTTATTACATGTTCAAGTATTTGTTACCTATGAATTAGCCTAAAAGCACTCAGCACTGATTTAAAGCCTCCTGTAAATCATGCACTTTGATCTTGTCATCGCCTCAGGCTCTACCACTTGCCTGAATGAGCCCCACCCATCCTATGCTTTTGGGAACTTGGTCCCTGTACCTCCCACAGTACTCATCCCCTCTGAATACATTATACAGATTGGTCTTCTCTCAGCAGGTAGGAGAGGAGAGCTGTGACATGGCCATGAAAGGGCAGGTACCAGAGCAGGGCAGGCTTACATCAGGTTCTGTATTTTACAGGTTGGCTGTCTCAGTTTGATGCACAAGGTCTTCATGGCCCATTCATTCAGAATGCTGCCACTTAGATCCAGCTCTTGTAGGCTTGGGTGGGTGCCGAGCATGAAGCAAAGATTTTCCCACCAGTTGTCAACCAGGACCTTGAACTGCATCCTATATTGGAGAAGAAGACTAACATTTGTTTCCACAAAGTGGATATTAACACAAGCATCAGTGCAAGAATGTCAGAGTTGAGGGACCAGAATCTATTGGGAAGAGACAGGGATGGCTTTAGAGGCTTAGAGGCCAGCTTAGTGACATCACTTTGTGCTTTGCACGAGCAAGCACTTTCATATCCACCCTTCGTACTGAGTATTTGGTACCCCAGGGGATATGCTAGGAAGACTTGTAGTTGCTGGCTCTAAAAACGGATTTCTGCTTAAATTCTTGTTCCCCCTCAAATGCAAAATGGTGTGGCCAGTATGGAAAACAGTATGGAGTTTCCTCAAACAATTCACTACCATACAACTCAGTGATCCCACTTATACAAAGGAATTTAAATCAGGATCTGAGAGATATTTGCACTCTGTTATTTGCAATAGCCAAGATACGGAAACAACCTAAATTTCCGTGAATGGATAAAAGAAAATGTCACACACATGTACATACACATGCACACACACAAGAAAGTGGTAGCCATATGAGGTGGCAGATATGCTAATTATCTTAACTGAAGTGACTATTTCATTGTATGAAAACACCAACATCTAAAGACGAAAGGCAAAGAACTGCAAAGTGGGGGACTCACCCTTGTGGAATCACAGGCCATGCCTCAGTTGGCTCATCTTCTGAGAAGATCTCTTGGACATCCATCCTAATTCTCCGCAAACAGTGGCAGTGCTGGAGACAATAGGAAGACACGAGCAAGTCCATTCGCCGGTTAACTGAAAGCCATACTTCTTGGAAGCCATTCAATGCCAAGCGGACAAACTCTTCATCTTGAGTCTCGAAAAGACAGTAGAAGGAGTCCAGGAAGTCTTGTGGGGCAGCGGTGTTGGCCCGCTGGCCCAGCAGACAGACCCAGTGCAGAAGTACCCGCTTCACCACCAGGGGCACAGGACACCCAAGCAGGTCACCCAGTGCCCTTGTCACCTCTTTGTTCATCAGGCCAAACAAGAAACGCTTCATCTGCAGTAAGTGGACATTGATGCCAATCTGTTTGAGCTCCATTAAAGTCCTAATATTCTCCGTGAGCAGAGGGTGGGGGTCCCAGTCGCTCTCCAACCCTTCTAGAATGTAGTACAAGGCAGCACAAAACTCTTGGAGGCTGACATGGAGGAACGTGTAGCAGCTGTCATTGTGGCCATCTTGGTGAAGGATGTTCATGTGAAACAGAGTGGAGAGCTTCGAGTCTGTCAGGCCATGAACACCCAGGTCGTCGTTGTAGAACACAAACTTTGTGCCCCATACCCCCTCTGTGGCCATCTGGCACAAGCCCTTCAAGACAACTCTTTCTTCCGGGCTGAGACAACGGCCGAATGCATCCTGAGGGGTGAGCTGATGGACCACAAAGGTGACGTACAAGCCTGTGAGGACTTGGCAGGTGCATGGCAGACTCTTTCCTGATGCCTCTTGGATCTGGAGGGCCTGGCAGATAAGTGACAAGATGACAGAGCCCTGGCATTTGTCAAAGAGTGGATGGTTGTGTGCCACTGAGTGCAAGACTTGTAGTTGTTGGTGCTCACTCTTTGTGTGCTTGAGAAACAGCTGAGCCCTCCCTTCTACCGACATGCCTTCAGCTAAGAGGTAGCGGGGAGACGTGACCATGGCCTGGAGCTTCTCCACACCCACGTCTCTAACTGTGATTATCAAAGAGGACCTGGGGAGCAGCACCTTCTTCAGCAGACTGTGCATCAGGACTGCCACGGGCTGCTTCTCAGCCCAGTCATCGCAGAGGTTCATATCATCATCCTTGAAGGCAACATCCAGGTCATCAAAGCCATCAACCACAAACAAGAGCCTTTCTGGTTGGGCTGTGATCTCCATCATGGGAACCTGGGATTCTGGCCACTCCCCAGAAATTAACTCCATGAAAGTGCTCTCCCTCCTTGACTGTATCTCTCTGGCATGGAGAAAGAAGGCGTAGGAGAACATGCCGGAGTACAGCTCCCCACGAGCCCAGTGCAGGAGGACCCTCCTGGCCAGCGCCGACTTCCCAAGCCCTGACTCTCCATGTAAAACCACAGTATGGGGCCGGAAGCCCCACTGGTCTGGGTTAAAAGCACCTGACAACACTTGCATTTGCTGACAGTCAGAGGCAAAGCTTTCAAAATCACGGCATGTGTCTGACTTCAAGGCGAATCTTGTCATCACATGACCTTTGTAGTGCCACTTGTCACCTTCTTGGCCTAAGTTGGACAGGAGCGAGGAGAAGAAAAACAGGAAGCAAAGTCTGGAGAAGTCTGGATTTCAGACAGTCTACAGACATGAGAGTTTTGTCTCTTCCCAGCAACATGCTGGCAACAAACCCTACCCCTCCTTCCTCCATTTAAAGGCCCCATCCTCAAAAGTTTGTGGACTTTCTACAAAATGACTCCTTTTGTCCCGTAACCCAATACCTCTTTTCAGAACTTCATACCTGACACATTGCATTTTTATTTGCTTATGGTGTATCTCTCCCCAGTAGATGCTACATTAGACTTTTAAATTTATTGCGGTATCTTTGGTATTTATCCCAGTACTTGGCACCCTGTGGACACAAGTGTTTTCTCAATGAATAACCTATACCATGTGAGGCCTCTGAAAGGTGGAGGAGCGTGAGGGAGAGGAGTACATGTATGCATGGCCCCAAGTTCTACACCTGCAGGGTGGGCTTGCATCTCCAATTCTGTCCTGGTAGGTCCAGGCTGCTATGGAGATGCATGTCCATGTGACAGACACAGAAAGGCATGCACAGCCCTCTGCTGTACATCATATCCCCATGACTATTTTGTAACTATTTTAAAGTATTTGTACTTCATCCCTTCCCTTTTTACCCAGCCCCCAACCCCCTCCCATCTGGCAACCATCAGTTTGTTTTCTGTATCATGAGTCTGTTTCTGTTTTGTTCACTTATTTTGTTCTTTAGATTTCACAAATAAATGAGATCACATGGTGTTTGTCTTTCTCTGTCTGACTTATTTCACTCAGCATAATGCCCTCTAGGTCCATCCATGTTGTCACTAATGGCAAGACTTCCTTCTTTTTATGGCTGAGTAATATTCCATTGTACATATGTACCACTTCTTTATTGTCTTTTGATGGACACTTAGGTTGCTTCCATACCTTGGCTATTGTAAATAACGCTGCTGTGAACATAGAGGTGCATATGTCTTTCCAAACCATAATTCTTTCACATTAACCTGTTTTATTTTTATCCCAGTGTTTGTCATAAACTACAATGCTTTAATTATTGTCTAGCCCCTGGCTCACAATACAAGGTTCATGATAACCTTATTATTTTATCTCCATACCTCCAGCCTCTGTGACAGTCTTGGACATCCAATAGGTACTCAGTAACATGAAAAATAGAAACCTAATTCTGGGTCCTTACATTTTCTGGCATCACAATGATCTTTTAAAAAGATAGTAGGAGTCCTGTATGTGTATACAAGATAATTACTGGCTCTATATAAGATCTCTACACAAAAGTTCTAAATCTTACCTTTCTTTATTTTGTATCATGTCTATGCTTAAGAGCTCCAAACCTCTCTCTCTGGTGCTGGTTTGTTTCCAAAATTCTAGGTTCTGGTGTCTAACTCACTACCTTCAATTGTCATGGAGACCTCACATTCAATGCATCAAAAACTCATTTCATCTTTGACCTCCAGCCCAAAACTTCCTCCTCCTAAGTTTTCTGTAACTGATAATTAGAAAAAAGGTAGTTGTGAACTTATCTTGGAACAGGTATTTGGCTCATTGTTTTGTACATAAATCTAATTTTAGCCTCACATCAACCATCTACGGTAGTTTGTTCATCTGTAAAATGGGGATATTCTTTATGAGACTGGTTTAGAATGCCAGTTATAAAATGTGAAAACAGTGAGTGCCTGGCCCTAGGAAGTACTCTAGAAGTGTCATCAACATCAGTACTAAAAAAATGGACAGTACTGACAGCCATCAAGTTTTCAAATATTTGTCCAACAAATGACTAAGTAACTCATGCTGTGCCATCATGCTATGTTGTACAGGTAGGAAAAAATGCCTAGCTTGAAGCAATTCCATAATTCGAGATTTAAATCATTGATTCTTGGCATCACCATCCACCAGTTGTCTCAGTAGAAGGTGGGAGCCATTCATGCAGCTTTTTATTCTGAAACTCCAAACCCTAAATTCTATTAAATATCTCATAAGTCCAATCACTTCTTTCCATGACCACTTCCTTGTATATGAACATTAATAGCAGCATTATTCATAATAGCCAGAAAAATGGAAAGCACCCCAATGCCCATTGTTTGATGAATGGATAAAGAAAATGTGGTCTGTCCATAGGACAGAATATTATTCAGTGCTAAAAATAAATTAAGCCTATATGTGCTACAACATGTATGAACTTGGAAAACATTATACTAAATAAAGGAAGCCAATCACGAAAGGCCATCTACTGTATGAGTCCATTTATATGAAATGTCCAGAGTAGGCAAATTCATAGGGACATAAAATAGATTAGGACTTGGGGAAGGAAATGGGAGTGAATGCTTGTGGGTCCAGAGTTTCTTCTTGGGGAAACCTCCTGGAATCAGATACTGGTGGTAGTTACACAACCTTATGAATGTACTCAAAACCATTGAATTGTCCACTTTAAAAGGGTGAGCTCTTTGGTATATGAATTATATCATAATTAAAAAAAGCCTCAAGTGACATTTCCTCAGAGAAGCCTGCCGTCACTTCCTTGACTGGTCAACTGTCATTTCACACCTGTGATCTTGTCTTCATTTTATATTGTCTGTTTTAATTAACATATAACCCTGGACTGTCGACAGTATGAAGGCAAAAAATTATAACAACAACAACAACAGCAACAACAACAAAACACCACTAGCTAAGTCATTTTGAACCAAGCACTTGACCTCTTATCTCTATTTAGCTCCTGTCAAACAAGCTTGTCCTTAATGCCCACGGTCTCCCCCATGAACTTGGGAATTTGGAATTTATCTTCATAAAAATGGGCTGCCGATAATCACAGTGAACATACTATGACTCTGTCTGTGGTGATGATGTCAGGAACTTTTAAGGAAGGGACTGACGTAACAGAGACAAACGAGGATGAAGAAAGGGACAGTGGACTCCCCAGCCATCTACACTCCATACACAGCCCCTCCCCCAATGTCATAATTTAAATGTGGTAATAAAATATAGGAATAAATCATTTATTTACCTTGATCTTTTGTCTCTGCTGCTGTGGTGCCATCTTGTTCCATAGCTTGTGACATTTCTGCAAAAAAAGAGGAAATAAGGATAAACTCCCACACATTTAGGTAAATCATCCAAATCAGAGATGGCACAGACCCATAGAATAGCTAAGATAAGCTCTGCAATGCCAGGTTCATTTTCTGACCTGTTTGGCACATGGCAACCAAGGGCTCAGCTGGAGGGATAGAGTGTACATAAAATGAGCACTAGGTTCAAAACCAGAAGGTATGGTTTCTGGTCTCATTTCTGCTCTTTATCCTTGGAGACTGCCTGGCAGGTCATTAAAATGAAGGGTCAAAGCTAGTGGTTCAGAACTAAGGGTCTGGAGTCAGACACATGATTCAAATGTAGATTCTGTCACTTACCAATTGTGAGGTGTTAGTTAACATACTGAACCCACACATCCTTCTGTTTGTTCATCTATAAAACCATAGTTCCTGTGTTGTAATGTTGCTCTGAAGAATGCATGAGGGGATTTGGTAAAACATCACATAGCCTCTATGATGTAATAGCTCACACTTATTGAGAATAGCCATCATGTGTACTTATTAGGAAATAGTTTCCTAGTGCCACTATGTACATATTTGTCTTAGATGATGTGGGGAATAACCTTGCCATATGTAAGGAACAGTCTCAGCCATTGACAGAGATAGAAAACGGTGGAGGCAGATATATAGAAAAACACTCTACTGGATAATAGCAGAAACATGTTCTTCTAAAGTTCACCTGTCAGCCCATAAAACATGTTCCCAATTTAAAAGGGTGGAAATCAAACAGCATATGCTCTCTTAGCATGACAGAGTAAAATTAGAAGTCAATAGCAAAAGGAAATTTGGAAATTCAGAAATATGTGGAAATTAAACAAGGTGACCATAAATCATCAAAGGATCAAAGAAGAAATCATGAAGCAAATTAGACAATTATCTTTGAGATGAGTGGAAATGAAATGCGACATACCAAAACAGCACACAACTAAAGTGGTGCTTAAAGTGAGATTGGATATGTCTATACAAGGAGAGTTTTGGCCATTTAGCCTGTGGGTATCAGTTACATTATTGGACAACTGGAATGACAGTTACTGCCACATAGGTAGTCTGAGAATTTGGAGAATTATGAGATAAAGCACTTGGTACAGTGCTGAACCCATATGGTCTTGGTGAGTGGTGGTTCTCAGATACAATAATAATTTAGAGGGATTTCCAGAAGTGGCTGACAATAAAACTCCAGCTTCTGTCAATTTTGATTTGGTCCTACTGCCAAGATTAGTCTGTCATTGTCTCTATGTCATACCACCACTAAACTGTCACTTAGTAATCTTAAACTTTCACTTAGTAATCTTAATTACTCTTAATTAATCTTAAACTGTCACTTAGTAATAAGACACAATTTTATCACTGGGAAAATGTATAGCCAAGAGGACTTCCCCTGGTAAGCTTAGATGTCCATTAAACTTGGAACAATTTATAACCTCTGGAATTCTGGAACTCTGACTCATATCAATTCCTCTGACTTGAACATTAACTTTGTTTCCTATCCAGAGCCTGAACAATGCTGCACTAAAATGAGGTTGGTTTCATGATCAGTACTAATGTCTGGAAGATTCACCAGATACAAGTGGTAGTGTGGGTAATAGTGATGATTGCCTGCCATCTACAGAAGCCTGCCTCTCTCCTTCTGGGTTCTGGCTTCACTGGTTAGATCTTATTTGTTGGCTCATCTCCCTTCTTCCCTACTGAAGTGTAAGCTTCATGAACATCTATGGATGCATCACAAGCACACAGAGCAGTGCCTGGCATGTTGTCAATGCTCATGTTTGGGAAATTGTGTCACATCTGGTTTTGTGCTATCTGGTTCTCTCTACAAAAGTCTTCAAAGCAGATTACGAGGGGCTTGTCTTGGTAGGATCATAAAGTTGCCCAAACTGAAGATGGGAACCCAATGGATTGTCATAAAGACTTAAGACCACAGAACTCTCTTGGACTTAGACTAAGAGAGACAATGATTACAGACCTTCAGAACCTATCCAGTCAGCTAATGATAGGATGTTAGACTTGAAAGAACATTAGATAATCAGCAGTCATGGTTTCAGTCCATTTCTCCACCACCCTCACACTGACCTGGCACTTCTTCCATGCTTGTTCCATGGTCAATCTTCATTGGTGTAGAATCTTCTGGTATTTTGACCATAAAACATTCTACAACACAGAGTAGATGAGAGAACAGCCTTGATAAAGTCATAGCAATTATTCAAACCAGGGACAAGAGCACTCCCTGCCCAAATTACTGAGGGGAACTAAGACAAGCCCCAGGATATCATGGTTTGTCCCACGACTAGCCTGTAATGGAGATGATGGAGTCAGATCTAAGGGCTGCCATCAGAGAGACATAACAGAGATGTACAGTAAAGAGTGCTCTGATCTTGAACTTGGAAATGTACATTTCAGTCCTTTTTTTGCTGCATGGCCTTGAGTAAGTCACATAATGAGGCAGCATGTTATGGTTATTAAGAATTTATATTCAAGAGTCTTTGAACTTCAAATGAGTTAACTACTCATTAGATGTCTGTGGGTTACCCAAATAGAGGTGTCTTCAACTCATGAGGTCTCCCATTGGTCTTCCCTGATCTATGTGCTACAAAACACCTCTTTCAGCATTTCCTGGGATGAGGCCATGGAGACCTATCCACCCAGTTTCTTATGGCAGAAACTTGTATATTATCCTTGATACCATATTCTCTTTTTGCATGAAACCCTCAAAAACTGCTGTGTGTGTGCTTGTGAAACAGCTTCCATTTTTATTTCTACTTCTTTCTCTAACTGCCATGGTCACTCCAGTCCAAGCCACCTCCATCTCTCCCATGGGGTACTAGCACAGCCTCCCAACTGGTCTCTCCACATCTATTCATGACTCTGTCTGGCCCATTCTGGAGCAATGCTGAACTGCAAATTTGATTATTTCCCTCCACTCCTTTAAAACTGCAATTGCTTATGCTTTGCTATTAAAATTGTTTTCAAGATGCTGTGTTCATCTCTCTATTGTCACCTCCTTCCACAGTCCTTCCAATTCTCTGTGGTCTATCTGGGCTCTTCCGTGGTTAAAGGCTTCATAATGCTGCATCTCTTGTTCAAAATATGCTTCTCTACCATGTTAAGTTAGCTTGGATAACTCCTTTTCTTCATTTTTCTCTCAGCCTGAACCTTACTTCTTCTAGAAATTGACTCTAGTCTTCACTTCCCTCTAATCTGAAGTGGAGACCTCTCATATTTTTCTACACCATCCATTAAAAAAATGCCCATTTATCCCTCTTCCTTACTGCACTGAAAGCTATAAATAACTCTGGCATGTGACACATGATGATTTATAGATATGCTAGATGAATGTTAAATAATGAGCCTCATATTTGTTGCATGTTAGCTCATGAACTTGTAAAGTTGTGCGACTTGGTAGAACCTCTATTTTAGCTTCTGCCATGGGGAACTTATTCGTTGGGTGGGTTTGAGATGCAATGGCAGGGCAGCACATGTCAACACAAGGCCTAACCTGGAGTAGAACCAACTCAATAAACATTAGCTATTATCTTAATTTTTACAATCCTCGTTTCCTATGAATACCAACATGTATTCCACACAGGGCTTCTTTGAAGCCCAGAAGGGACAGCTTCTCTTAAAGTCCTCTGTAGCCACATATGCTAAGTCGCATGCAGGCATGGACCATCTGTGGTCTTTAGGGCCAGTTTGACTGCTCACATGTGGGACTCTTTTCTAAGTTTACTGTTCATGGTTGAAGAAAAGAATTCCTTCAGTTAAGGAAAACTTACTTTTTCCCTACTATTTTTCTCCCAAACACCCTAAGATAATCCACCCTTTGATCTAAGTACATCACTATAATATGGCATCAACATCCTGTGTAAAGTCAGTCCCTACAAGAGTTCCTTGAACCTTAGTCCCTCAGCCTGGGGCAAAAGTCAGGGAGACATCCACTGTACAGCTACCACGGCATTTTCAAAAAATGGACTCAGCTTTGTTAACCATTTTCTATACATTACCAAACCTTCACAACAGCACATGTGAGCTTCACAGGTACTGTTGCAAGATGTAGAATACAAGAGTCAGAGCAGAAGGGGTCTTGCCCAAAGTCACACATGTAGCCAGTGGCAGCTCCAGACTCAAGCTTAGTAGTTATAGCTCTAAATCCTGTTAATGAACGTCAACCAAATTCTGTCCAGGTAGAGGGTCTTGTGCCTACTTCTTCTCCTTCTTTGTTCCACAGGCTAGATACTGCGCTAATTTCCAGCTGGGGAGGAATGGTCCATGAGTCAATTTTCAGGGTTTAGACTCATGCTATAGGGGCGGACCCAACGAGAAAACAATGGTGTCCTCCCTCCCATTTCCATAGTAACTTGAGGTCCCCCAGCTTCTCTCCTACCCTTGGATCTGCCCCATGTCTTACTCACTTTCCATTTCATCCCTTGCCTTCTGAGAGAGCATAGGCAGGTTCATCTGTTCAAAGATGGTCGTGGATATCTTCCAGACAAGGGGAATTCTACAATGCTCATGCAAGAGGTAGGCCAAGTGTTCCACACTGGCCTTATCCACTTCAACCCATGGAAAAGAGCACATGGCTAGTTCTGAGGCATTTTCCTTTAGTAAGTCCTTGAATGCCTGAAACTCTTCTTCACCCAGCTGCTTGAAACACCACCACAGTCCATAGCTAGAAAAGGAGGGTAAGTTGGCTTCTTCCATCTTAATGCAAGGCTGGAGGCTCAGGTGTGGATGGATGAGTAGTTTTGGGTAGTAGGGAACAAATGGGACCTGTGGGAAGAACGACAAAAGGGAATCACATTTTAATGATCATGTTCATCCAACCAACCTCAATCAACTTAATAGATGGAGCAGCATTTCTCTAGGCTTTTTGTGAAACATACCAAGAGAAGCCCAATCCATATGTAAGAATTCTTCATAGACTAAACATCTCTTGACACTATATCTGTCTATCTTGTCATTAGACTGTAAGCTGTGGGCTCTTTTCCTGCCTGTGTCCCTGGTTCCTGGAACAAATTCAAAATTTTTGTGAGTATACTTCGGTAACATGCCATGCTCATAGTGTAGAGGTAGCACTTCATAGACAATGGTCCTGGACTGACCAACTGCCTAGAGAAACAAATAGTTTCCCCCCCTTGTGGTCTTCCATTTTTTCTTCCCACCCAGACAGTGTTTTGTTTCAATGCTTTGCTAATGATGGTATTGTGGCAGACAGCAGCTGGATTTGTGTGTTCCTGGTGCCAAGTCTGAAGGTTCAGAGTCCACCGAGGTGGAATCTAAGAAAATCAAACTCATAGATAAAGAAGATTGGTGGCTGCCAGGAGCTGTGGGGGAAAGGAGGAGATATTGGTCAAAGAGTATAAAGTTTAATTATAAGATGGATATAGCCACACATCATGGTGATGACGGTTAACATTACCATGTTGTATACTTAAAATTTGCTGAGAGTAGATATAAAATTTTCTCACCAAACACACAAAAATGGTAACTATGTGAGGTGATGGATGATGGTGGTGATCACATTACAATATATACATATATCAAAATGTCACATTGTATACATACAAATTTTATGTAAATATATTATGTATGCAAATATAAACAAATATGTGTAAACATATGCAAATATATATTTTGTTTTTTTAATATATAATTTTTATTTGTCAATCTTACCTCAATAAAGCTGGGGAAAAATATACTACATAGGTAATTTGATTTTAAGGTGGGCGGGTGTATACTTCTGTGATCGCAAGGGCTCCCAAATCAGAAAGATAGCTCCAAGCTCAACTCCTGCTCCCATAACTTTTATCATACGTCCTCAGGGGCAAGTAACCAAACCTCCCTGAAACTGGGGCACTTGCTCCTCTGGAAGGTGGGAATCAGACCTCATTTTGGAGGGCTTTTGTGAATTTTCAGGGGAGTAACACGAACTGAAATCCTGAGTGACATCTGCTCTAATAATTACATGGCAGGAATGAGACTTCCTAAGCAGAATAGTATGACATATAAGCAATTACTCAGAGTCACGTTTAGATTTAGGATTTGCTTGTTTGATTTGTGGGTGTGTGGGTGAAGCTAAGATATTTCTATATTTTGATAACTCTGGAATGTCTGAAAGTCAGGACACGAGGCATTTGAGGCCAATCTAATCCAGTCTTTGGAATTCTTAATTAATTTTGTCAAAAGAGAAAAGATTTCTATGAACTTACCAACCCTCTGAGGAAAAGAATTGTCTTTTTATGTTACCCTGTTTGCTATTCACATGATTAAAACACTTATAAGTCAATAATAATCACTTCCCCTCTCCCAATGTGAAACAGAAGCCACAATATGTCCATAAACAATAAATGCCATGTTTTTTACTAAAACCAGATTTCTTTGTGTTGTTTCGTATGCACGAATGACCTCAAGACTAAAGCATCGGTAGCACCTCTTTGCACTGTAGCCATTTACCAATATTTTGTTGCATGAAAGTGGAGCTTTGTATTGAGAAACAGACTATGTATAATCCTCCATTTAAAAAAGCTGCATAAATGGACAGGTGGAAGTGGTGAGAATTAGGGCTAAGAAAAAGTAGCTGGGAAAAAACACACACACACAAAAACAAACAAAACCCCTAAAACACACACAGGACAGTTTCTACTTAAGACAGAGAGTCACGGCCATACACATGCATAGTAGAAGAGAAACACTTTGCAAACTCCAACTAGATAGCCTTCAAAAATTAAAATTTTCTACTAATAAGGAAATATGCTCAGTGGTAAAACACTGATATTTTAAAAACACAGCAGAGATCAGCAAACTTTCTGAAAAGAGCCAGCTATGTTAGCCTTTGTGGGTCAGTCTGTTGCAACTACTTAACTTGGCTCCAGTGTGAACATGGCCATCGACAATATGTAAACAAAAGGAGAAACATGTTCCAATAAAATGTTTGCAAAAACAGTCAACAGGCTGACTTCACAAAGATCCAGATGAAGATGTCAGTCATCAGCATTTCTACTCAGTTTTGTATTCTCTCCATAATTATTTAATGTATTCCATAGCAAAGTAATTGGGTGAAAAATGAGAAGTATAAAAAGTGGCAGAGAAAGGTAAAATATCAACATTTGTAGGTGGGTCTGTATTACCTAATAGAGCCAAGGAAATCACTTTAAAAACTATTATAAATCACAAGTCATCATTAGATTGGGTTGGTAACAAATTTGACACCCTAAGTAAAATAAAATCCTGCCCTAATTCTAATAACCAGTCAGAAAACATAAGAGATCAGATTAACTGCAGCAACTACAGAGACAAAAATGTGTAGAATTTAGGAAAGTGAAGTGCCCATTTTGAAAGCTTTAAAATGTCCCTGATAGATAAAAACCTTGATGGGGAAAGACGGAGTGTATATTTTCAAAATATCAATTCTCCTTAAAGTAATCAGTATGATAACATCCCAGAAGTCCTGCTGATATTTTTATTAGGGTTAGAAGCTCATTAAAGTTCTTATAAAAAGCCAAAATAGACCATAAAATTCTGGAGGGAAAAGTTTATTTACTCTGTTGATGTCAAAGCTAAACCATATCCTCCATGAGAGAAGGTTTCCTAGGATCTAAGATAGAAGATACATTACATTCAAAAACATTTGTTTGTGTATAATTCCTACTTCACACATAATAATTTGCAGATGGAATAGAATGTCTTAATCTGTAGAAATGAGACAAATAAGACAATTCATTCAACTCAATTCAAGAAGTGAACTGGTATAAATAAATTTGAAACACAGGACAAAGATTACATTATGGAAGAAACTCTTCCAGCTGATAAAAATGATCAATAGTTCAATTTACTAAACTGAACAAAGGACTGGAACAGATAAACAAAACTGAATATGGCTCTTAAACACGCTTGAACTCAACATAGTCATGAATGATAGTGATGATCAATACGAATTACAAGGATGTGCCAAGTTTGATATAGCAAGTTTGGCCAGGTCCATAGTGTTTGATTATCTCCCGCTTTGTTATGGGCTAGGAAAAAGGTGCTCCTATGTTTTGGGTGGCGTTGTCAACAGGTGCCATTTCTTTGGTGGGTAATTTGGCAAGGTCTATGCATTTTAAATATAAATGTTATTAGACACAGTCTTGTTTGCCACAGCAAGACTGAAGGCCATTTGGGTGTTGATCAATTAACAGGTGTGTTAATTCAAGTATTGCATCTTTAAAAATGCCCAACGATCAGCACAGAATGGTGCCCCAGCCTGTAAGATATTAATATCCCCACCCCATATAAACACACTATTTGGGGGGGGGTGAACAGGAAATGCGTGAGTGGGGGGAGGGTGAACTAAGGTGCCAAAGAAAGAACACATTTTACTTTATTCCTTCTCATGTTTGCTTTTCTGAAAATACTGAAAGATATCTCCCATGAAAACATCCTTTTAGTAGAAGTTATTGGAAATGTATTTTACTAAAATAATTGAGATATTACCATTACTCATTTAAGAAAGACTAGAGAGAGAGAGATCATCGACAATGGAGATGACGTTTTTGTGCTGTTATTTAAAACTGAACCCTAGCAAGAAAATAAACTTTTCTGCACATTCTCATATACTATTGAAGAAAAATATTGACCCTATTGGTGGTTGGAAGGAAAAAAAATCTTATTTCTAAGAAGTTAAAAAGGTTACATCCTAACCACAGAGCAATGAAAACTTTGTAGGTTAAAAGTAAACTAAGATTTCCTTGTTTTTCACCTCTAACATAAAACAACCCGGATACATGGAGATTGAAAACAAAACACAAGAAATACCCCATCACTAAATCTCTCTATTATTTAGTTAAGTGATTAAATTAATAAGGAAAGTTTATTTAAAAGAGAATGAATTTCAGATGGCTACACCTAAATCCTTTTATATATAAGTGATTTGAATTCAAAACACTGCACCAAAATTCACTAGAGCAATTAGAGGAAAATGAAGAGAAACTTGGCTATAAAAAGCTACAAAATCCTGAGTGGTAGTAAAAAAATAAAAAAAGTATGGTGCAGGGAGGGTTATTTTTAGGATGAGATGATGGAGAAAGTTTATACGCTCTGCACTAACTAAAAGTAGAAGCAGCAAAGAAAAAAATATATAAGTGCTTATACTTTTCTAAATCCCTTCTCAGGTGATTGTCAGCATGTTGTTTATACTTTCTGTAAATAATCTCAATGTATAAAGATTATCATCCTCACATTACAGAGTTGAGAGCTGAGGTTCTGAAATGTTGAACAGCTTGCTCTGTTTGAGGAAAAAGCATTTTAATGCACAAATGATGATAATGCATCACCTTGTCCAATATACCCTAGAGAAGAAACTGATAAATTAAGCCCAAAAGACAGATGAGTGGATGAGCCCAGGTGAGAACGTTGATTTGAGATAGGCAGACAGACACTTTCTCCTGTAAAACTGGGAGGGACTGGGGAGATGTTATTCCAATGCAGGCAGGACTGGAGGTTGGAGAGATGTGAATTAAGACTGGTAGCTAAGGTTACTTCCTGAGATAAAGGCTTGTCACAACTCTCACTTTGTCTTCATCCTTTCTCTACACTCTCTGCCACTCCTGTGACAGGTGTCTTCAATGATCCCACAGAAGCAGTTAAGATAACAGGGACTGCTTTTGGAGGTTGATTGGCTTCTTGCCACTCCAAAGACCCTCATGTGGATGACTGTAAGCCATAGTTAAGTAATATGTTATCACAACTAACACAGTCACACCCTGGACTCCCACAAGACATGGACCAGACATCAGCTGATCTTGACCGAGAGTTACAGCATCCCAGATTGGTCCTCCGTTTTAAACTTGGAGACTGGAAAGGGTGAGGCACAAACCTAAATATCACAAACGAACATGTATTATTTGGGAAATAGGACACTACATCCTTTTGAGGGTATCTTTGATCCCTGGGCTCTGACTAATCTCAGAGGAGAGGGTGGGGACATTGACTAGGGCTCAGAGATTAAGTTCCAGTCAGTTACAGAGAAAGAAAGAGGGGAGAAAGGTGCTGGGAACAAGGTGGGAGAATATACTCACCAACTTGACTCCTCACCACCAGGGTCAGATCCCAACTGGCCACCATGTGCTGACAGTCTTTGGGGAATCCTGGGAAGTGACGTTGTCGCTGACCATTGGCTGCCACAGACCTCGAATGGCCAGGACCAGCCGATGTGGAGCAGCTGCTTTCTGCACCGGAATGCACGGTCCCTTCCCACCTGTCCTTATGCCGCAGGTGAAGGTATTGCATCCTCCTTGGCATACCTGGGCCCAGGACTTGTGCTTGAGCACAGCCTTCACCTGGTTTTCCTGGCCCAGTAAATGTGCGTGCGTGTGTGTGTCTTTCACCAGGCACTTATTGACTACTCTCTAATGATGCTGCTTGTTCAATTGACTTTCTCCATCAAATTCTCTGGATTGCCTGTGAACTCATAGTAAGCATTTCTGTTTGTTATCAAATGCATGTTCTCCAATGCTCTAAAGTGTCCATCTTGGGTAACAGAAATACCAGCTACCTTGTGGCTTGACTCCCCACATAAATGGTCATCTCCCAGGGTGTTTCTTTCCTACCTCCACGCCCAGCTTTACTGAGAAATAACTGGTAGGACTGTGTAGGTTTAAGGTGTAGGATGTTTTGATTCGATATAGGTACCTTGCGAAGTGGTCACCATAGTAACGCTATCTCCTGCTCAGTCCTTCTCAAACTTCAAGACAGGTTAGGCTCACCTGGGGGAATTTTTAAAGTCCTCGATGCCTGAGTCCCACCCCGTTCCAACTAAACAGGATGTCTGGGACTGGGAGCCGACTACCGTATGTACTTCTAAATATTCGCGGGTAATACAATGTGCCAGAAAGATCGGGGACTGTTATTCTCAATGTGTTTTACCTTATTGCTTTATGAAAGGGGGTGTCTCCAAGGCCCTTTGGGGGGCACGTCAGTGGGGTTTCTCTGGCTTTCACTGCCCGCCTCTGGGCCTGTTGATGGGGCGTTGGGGCAACCCTTCATTCTTCACGTGCAGCATCTTAGTGGTGCCTTATGATCAGCCCCAGCTGTTAAATTCTGGGCTCTGAGAACACATTGAAGGTAACTGTAACCAAGCTTGAATTCCACTGGGCCTTTTGTCTGCCACTTAATAATGAGGTGGCTGTTGAGGCCTTCAACTGCTCTTTTTGCAACAAAAAGCCCCTTATAAAGTTAAGAAAGCATTGTGGGTGAGCCTAGATTGTTACTTTGTGTAAAAATGGAGACTGTTTCAAAGGGTGGGGGGAACCATAATTGCTTTCTAGATAATTGACTTCCAAATGCTGTCCTAACGCCTTCAATCACGTACTGGGTAGGTGGGCCTTCGGAGGTAAATTCTCTGTCTGAGGTGCTGGAGGGGAGGACACCTGTGGCCTCATTCCTCCAGCTTCTCAAAGTCCTGTGGACAAAGCCCAGAAGACAAAGAACACAGGGCCCCACTCTTACAGCATGTAATCTGGAGTTGGTTTTCTTTAATTTACATTTTAATTGAATTAAATTACATTTAATGGTTTGAACTCATTTTTATAAAGAGTCACTTTTTTTTTAAGAGGTCCTTAAACATGAGGTGAGTTCTCTTCCCCAGCATTTGCTTCAGTCGGGGTTCGGGGACACCTGGCTCTACTCTGAAGTTTGCAGGGAGCTTCCTCCATAATGAGAGGGGCTTTTGTAAAGGAAGAGCCCGTTGGAGGAAACCGAAAGCTGGAAGCATAGAGGCTTCTCATTGGCTGGACTGTTACTAGGTGAAGAGGACCCAGCTTCCCTGCTGGGCGGTGCAGGGGCATCACTTCCTGCGGGTCACTTCCAGGTACCACTCTCCTCTTAGTTTCGCTCCTACGTTGGGTGATAGGTGCGTGGGCGAGAGTTCTCTCTTCTAGCCTCCCGACCTCGTTTTAAAAGAGGCTGCTGCTTATTTTCAAAATTCAGCCAGCGCGGCGTCACACCAATGCCAGATGTTCTGAGCCCTCTGAAAACCCTTACTGTCATACGCAGTGTTCATGGTCGCATGGGAGGGACAGGTTCAGAAACAAACTGTATCATAAAGTGCTAGTGTTTAGGAAGGGGTGGTGAGTGGGTGAGAAAGGGACAGAAAGGAGGCAGCCTGGGGTCCCACCCGCGAACAAACGGCAGGGACAATGTAAGTGCGGCACATGTGTGATAGAGGGTCCCTGGGCATCCCTGTCTTGCACCTTTACCCTCTTTTGCTTTCGTTTTGGTTACCTCCCTATCCTATTCCGTGATTTTGGATGAGCCAGAAAGCGACAAGTTGGAAATTATGGCCATAAGTCAAGACGACACAACTTGTTCCTCCTTGATAAAAAGCCTGACCCTGTTTCAGTCAGGAAGACACCTGGTACCTGCTCTGCACAACAGTCAAAGAAAGCCTTTAACCTCTGTCAGAATCCCTTAAGACATTTTATTTTGACAGTAGAAAGAGGAATGTCGTTCCAAGATAATTAATTCCAACTGTGAACAAGACCCACATGTATGAAGGTTTGTTATTATTACCATTATCATTATTTTGTGAGATTGTTTTAAAATGAAGAGAATAAACCATAAAAGTCTGGATTGTTCCTGGGGGCGGGGGTGGAATAAAGCTGTAGATACCTCTTTTATAAAACTAGACTTCCATAGAATAAAATCTAGGGGGTTTTCATTTAAAAATTTTTGTTTGTTTTTCAATTCCAGTCGACATCCCATATTACATGAGTCTCAGGTGTACAGCATAGTGCGTAGATGTTTCTATAACCTACGAAGTGATCCCCAAATCTAGGAGGTTTTAGATAAAGTTAGGAATGGGGTCCAAGTAATTGCTCATCGGTGAAAGTAGTTTTAAAAAAAGTCTCACAGGCAAAGGCTTTGTAAACACTCATCTGGAAATCTATTTTCTACTTGGAAATATATTTCACTCTGTCTAAGAGATAAATAGATATTTAAAACCCAAGACTAAATTTCTGGAGTAAAAGAATTGTGACCTGCAGTGAATACTAAATTATCAACAAAAATGGAATCCATTATCGGACTAATCCTAGAAATTAAAGATATAACATAAAACAATGACTTGGATGATCTATATTTAAAACCCAGATCATATAAATAGAGAACAGAAAAAGTAGGTAGAAAAGAGGCAAAAATGGTTTCATTCTTTGATTACCAGAGAAGAGGTATTTACTAATCTTTTCCAAATACTTAAGGTAAACAATAAACCACTAAAACATTAAAAATAGGATGATTCCTATCAAATCACTGGCTAGTATGCCTGTTAGCATGAAGAGGAATTTTCACTCAAAAGGCTAACCTTATAATCAGCTCTTTATTCTGCTTCTGTTAGGTATGCTTGCCACAGACACCTTGAAATTAACTAAAGACTCATCTTCCCTTTTGCTTGTTCTGTCTAAATAACAAATATAACTGCCTGCAACCCATAGCAACTCCAGCACTTTGTATCTCTTTATAACTGCCTATAACCCATAGCAACTCCCATGCTCTGTAACTGCCTGAGGACAAATTAACCAATTGGGCCATGCCAACTGGCCAAAATGTAACTACACAGATAAGCCCTATAAAAGCAAAGTTGCATCTGAGCTCTGGGCCTAGATCTTCAGAGCACTAGCTCATCTGGGACTGCTGGGTAATAAACCTGAATTCTCCAACTCTCTGAGTGGTGCTTGGTTTCTCCTGGGTCTGATTTTGCAACATTTCTGCAACAAGCATAGAGACCTTATAGGAGAAAGGGGAAAAAAAGAAGTTACATATTAAAAAGATTCCTTGAGCACAACAATCTATTTCAGAAAACCAGCTATCTCAATTATTAGCCTAAAACCAACAAATAAATCCTTTTTTATCTTTTATTGAATGGAAGAATACTCAAACATACCAATGGGGAAGAGCTTGTCAAACAGACTGGCAGCCTCCCTCAGAGCGCCCAGTGGGCCAGTATCCCACTTCTGTGTTTTTAATAAAAAGAAATAAAAACAGAATCTCCTAGATATATTTGTACCGCCCCGCCCCAATGTTCATTGTAGCATTATTCACAGCAGCTATGGAAGCAGCCCAAGTGTCCCTCAACAGATGAATGGATAAAGAAGATGGGGTATTTACACACAAGGGAATATTTGCCATCTACAACAACACAGATGGCCCTTGAGGCCATCAAGCTAAGTGAGGTAAGCCAGACACAGAAAGACAAATTCTTTGAGAATTGGCATTTCTAACCCTGTCCCAGACAAGGACCTCACTTTGAGAACTGATGTTCTAAAGCTCTCCAGTCCGCAACTGAATGGAGAGGGGAAAACCTGGAAATGCAACAAGACTTTTCCATAGTCTATAGAGAATTTTACAGAACACTGTCCTGATCTGAAAGAATGAAACAAGGTGACTCACTCTGGAATCCATAGCCCAGAGTCAGAGCAGATCAGACCCTTGCAGAGCAGGATGACCCCTTTGTCCTTCAGGCTGTTACAACCAAGATCCACACTTGTCAGGGTTTTGTTTTGATTGAGAGCAGAGGCCACATCCTGGCAGCAGTTGGAGGTTAGGGCACAAATTCAGCCTGCAAAGAAACCTGCATAAGGGAGAAATCAACCCAGACACTCTTAGATTAGATGTCTTTCCTGCCTTTTTTTTTTTTTTTTTTGGTATAATAGCTTTATCGAGATTTAACTAACATGCCATAAAATACACCCATTGAAAGTGCACACTCATTGGTTTTTAGTAAGTTTACAGTTGCACGTTTACTAGAATTTTAGGATATTTTCAGTGCTCCCAAAAGGAAACCCTGTACCACTTAGCAGTCATTCCCAATTTCTTCCCCCACTTCATACTAGCTTAAGCAACGCCTAGTCTGCTTTCTGGATATTTAAACAAGGGGAATAAAATCAGGATCTCCAAGAGATAGTTACACCCCATGTGCATTGCAGTATGACGATTTGCCTGTTCTGGATACTTATTATAAATGGAATTACACACGATGTAATTCATGTGGCCTTTTCTGTCTAGCTTCTTTCATTGGCCATAATATTTTCAAGATTCATCTGCATTGTAGCATTTATTAGTACTCTGTTCCCTTTCATGACTGAATAATATCCCACCATATGGACAGACCACACTCTTTGTCCATTTACCAGATTATGGAGACTTGGGTTGTGTCCACGTTTTGGCTGTTATGAATAGTGCCGCCATGAACACCTGTGTGCATATTTTTGTACAGACGTATGTTTTTACTTCTCTTGTGCACGTGCCTAGGAGTGGAATTGCTGGCTCATAGGTGCATCTATCTTTATTCTTTGGAGGAGCTACTAGACCATTTTTCTAAGCAAGCTATACTATTTCCTGCTTCTTTGGGGGGAGCTAAAAGTATCAATGGGTTCAGGAAGTATTTTGTGCCACAGCTGAGTTTCTGGTTTTGAGCCAGCAAATTTCTTTATGGTTTAAGATAGTTTGAGTTTATTTTCTGTTAATCATAATAATAGAATAATTATATCATTAATAATAAGAGAACCCTGACACCAAAGGAAAATCATTTAAAATAATTCCGAATAGAGTGAGATGAACACCAATAGGCTATCATTTAGTATATATTCTGAGAACTGCCTTTGAGTTAGCTACACGACCCACTTTCTAAAGCAGTAAGCTAGGTTGCATTATGTTATTCTGATCTCAGAGGCATAATGTTCACTGCCACTGTTAAGGGTAACGGGGATGCATTAGATCAGAGGCTCCCAAAAGTTATCAGTTCATGTCATCCTTAGCATCTCAGTAGTTTTCCCATATCATTCTGTTCCTCATAAAATTTTGAGAGGCACTTGCATGACAGCAATCACTGAAACCTAGCTTTGCCAAGATGTGATATCACTTAAAGGAACATAGCACAATCTGAGGTTGGAACAAAACTACCTCAAGCTAATAGTTCTTGCAGTGACAAACAGATGTCAGTATCTCTTAACATTTAAAATATCTTTGAATAACTGATGAACACTCGAAACTAGTATAATGTTATACTAGTTTAATAATAAACTTTCCTCTTGACGAACTTTAGCAGGCATTTGAATTCTTTCTTGCACTCAGCAAAGAACCCTTTTCTCTCTCAGTGCAGGGCTTGAGTTCTCCTCCACTCAGAGAATTTGTCCTGTCCTTCAACACTATTCTCTGTCTTAGAATTTTGCTAAGCTCTGATAGTATCTTGGCCTTCACATTCTCCAATCTGGAGGAAAATAGTGGGAATTTAGGGCTTCACTTCAGGCACGGGAAGGCTGGGTTCCAGAGACTGGTCAGGATTTTATCAATGGAACAGGTGGGTCCTTTCCAAAGGTGAATTCCTAGCTTTTGCTTTGCATTTTCAATATAGGCCAATTGGACTTGGTGACTCAAGTATCTGTCATTGTAACTGAAGAAAATGAGCCCATGAGGAAAATAGGAGGTAGAAAAGAGAAAAAACAAAACAACAACAAAAAACCCCAAACACTCACCCCTGAAAGGGGATTAGGTTTCCTGTTAAAAACATCTTCCAAAGCAGAAAAAAAAAAGGCTCCTGGTCTGTACCACCGCCAACCCTAATATATCTGCTCTTGGCACCCAGGCAACTGACACCCTCCCTTTGCATTGGCCGGGGCTGGCCACTGTCATCCTTCTGCTTTGCCAGACTTGAAAGCATTGGGCACCTTTGGCTCAGAGGTGAGAAGGACTGCAGGCTATTCTCACAGGTGCTCCAAGTTTGTGAAGGGATGCCCCCTGCCTCTCAAATTCAGAAGAATGAGGGACTTTACAAAATGACCCAGATTCCTGCATCTATTTGGAAACATCTAGAGTAGTTTGTTGGATAATCTTGCCCACTTGCCATCTCCCTACTCGGAGTGCAATTTTACTGAGTAAAAGGAGGCCTTAGGATCACGGGACCCAAAGGAACAGGCCCTGTCAAAGAGGGATGAGAGGCAGTGAGCAGGAGACACACATGCACATGCACACACATCCACGTACATACACATACACACACACACATACACACACGCATGCACGCGCACATGCCTATCCATTGGCAGTAGTTTTCCACTGTTTCTTTTGGGTTATGCAATATAAAAATAATTCATCTGCACATACAGTTTTACCTGTTTCTATTTCTTCTAATTAATTAATAATAAATAGAGAGAACCTAATTTTGTATTTCTTGGAGAAGCCGTGAAAACTTTACGGAACATGCCTATCATGAGAATGGGATGTGCTTACAATAGCAAACTAATCACAGTTGATAGTCAATATTATATTAGTTTGAGGTGTACAGCATGGTGGTTAGACATTTATGCACCTTTCGAAGTGACCCCCCCAATGAGTCTTGTCTCTACCTGGCACCACACATAGGTATCACAATATTATTGACTGTATTCCCTGTGCTGTACTTTACCTTGTGACTGTTTTTATAGCTGGCAATTTGTACTTCTTTTTCCCTTCCCTTTTGTCACCCATTTTTTTCTAATTCTCATGCCTTTCTCTAATGGCTTCCTAATTGCCAATTTAAAAATTGTCAATTTCATGGACTAATGCCTCAAATCCTATATTAAACAGTAGTGGTGTTAAGACGATTTCATCTTGTTGCTGACTTCTATGGAAAAGGCTTCATGCTTATGGTAGAATGGTTTTGGGGTGGTTTTCCTGGCATTGGGGGGACACATGGTCACCTCTGTGATCTTTAGAGGAGGACTCACCAGTCCTCTCGTCCTATTGTCTGTCCTTGTTCTAGGAGGCCTCTCAGACACTGGGAGAGGCACTGTCAATGACCTCATGTAGGAATGGAGACTCATTGGCAGCATGGTCTTTAATTAGAAACTGGTCTTGGCCTGCCCTTCCCCACAGCTAGCAAGGATTTACATCTGGAGGAGGTGGGGCCAGAAATTATTTGCAGTTACTGGGCTTAGTGGCTTCTCAACTTCTCCAGAGGAGGCCTCAACTGAGACACCCAGACAGCTGACCTGGGGGCCAGTCACAAGCTGGAGAGGGACTGGCATTGACAACTTCTCTGAGGTACCCTGATTCAGGGCACATGGACACTTGTACAAGATTAGGAGTCTAGTAGGTGATGTCTCCTTTTTCTTCTGCTCCAAACCTTCCCCAAACCTGATATAACTCCCCCTCTTACATCCTGCTGGTGTCTTCTTTTCTTTCCTTTTTAAAAAGAGCTTTATAGATGTACAAAAACTACACAGGTGGGATGTATAGGACTTGGTGAGTTTGGACACAGGCATACACTGGTGAGATCATCACCATAACCAGGGTAATAGACATATGTTTATCACCTCAAAAGTTTCTTTGTGTGATGTATGTTGCGTGTGGGGGTAAGAACACTTAATATGAGAGCTACCATCTTTACACAATTTTAAGTGACAACACAGCATTATCGACTATGGGTGCTTGGCTATACAGCAGGTCTCTCCAACTAATTCATTTTGCATAACTGAAACTTTATACCATGAGATATGTGTACCATGGAATTTTGTCCAGCCTTAGAAACAAAGCAAATTGTGCTGTTTGCAGTGAGGGAGATGAACTTGGAGCATATCATGCTAAGTGGAAGTAAGCTGGTCTCATAGGGACCAACACTGTATGACATCACTCCCGGGGCACCAAGAACAGTCAAACTTAATAACCAGAGAAGTGAAAGCTGGTTAGCAGGAGCTGGGGACAGGGGCACTTGGGCACTTGTGGCTGTTGGCATTTTCTTCATCAGCTGCAGGAAGGTGTTGCTCGTCTGTCTATGGGGAGACTCCGGCTTTCTCCACCCAGGACATTCTGCAGTTTTTAAAAAGTCTCCCAGCTGAAAGTCTCCATTCTTGTCTCTTCTCTCTCAGGGCTTTGTGCGTGCTGTTTTCACTGCCTCCTGGCCCTCTCCCCACCATTCTCAGCTCGATCCCATGCTGCCTTCGAGTCTTCTGGATATCACTTTCCTGGTCTCGCTTGTCCTCAGGTGCCACCTCATGGCACCATGCAGGATCCTGGCCCAGACTCAGCACACAGGAGACTAATTACAGCCGAGCCGCATTATTCCCAGATAAAACCAAATTGTAACCCCCAAATCAATTGCCAAGGTGCTTTCTCCGGTCAATCTCAGATGCATGTGGAAAGTGATGAAAAATGGATCTCCTGCTGCATGTTTCTACCTGAGTCGCCATGTCTTGGCTCTCACCTGCTACACACATGCACTTCTTTGGGTCTGTTTGGTGCTACAGGTTTGCATTTCAGTGCTTGTTTTTGGTGACATCACTGTTTTGTGTGACCCCAGGCATGGTGCCGAAGTACAGCTGGTGTCCTTGGGGCACGCAGGGTGTGATGTGGCTTTTGGAGAGATGTGTGTCTCAGTCAGGCTTCCTTTGGGAGCGAGGTATAGCACTGCTGGTCATGAGTCCCATGTTCAGTGGTCATGAAACAATATGTATTAAGGTGTCTTTAAACAGAGACACATGTACAACCAGGTTATGTATTTGACGCGTTGACAAAAATCCGGTGACTGGAAGCTCACAGGAATGTAATAATACTTTTATTTATACAATTCTCAATATAGTTGGCATTCAGTATTACATTAGTTTCAGGTTCTTGGTGACTTTATAGACGTGACTATTGTGAATAACGAGAATGGACTGTAGTTACAACCGCAAAATAACACAGGTTTAATGAACATAATCTCTGTGCCTTGCGCTGTACCGGAGGATAGAGAATTGGACAGGACAGATAAGGACTTCAAATGGCACACCTTCATAGCTGGTCCGCAAGCTTGTGAGACCTGCTCGTTCAAAGCTGTGTTACCTGCTCCTCATGTAGTGCATTGCCTGGCTGCTGGTAGCTGGGTGAGACTCCCTTAGTGCTATTCAAATCTCTAATAAACTTGCCTTCTGGTCTTTCTTCTCCCTATTCATACTTTGAAAGGCTTTCCTCCATGACCTACCAACTCTTCCTTGGTGTCTCTCCTCCCTCTTGTTCCTAGCCACTGCCAGCACTAGTCCTGTGAATTTGGGCTCCTAGGATAGGTTTTAACAAATGCCTGTTCTGAGAATCTCATTAGGGATTCCACCAGCCAGTGGCCTCAAGCACAGCTTTGTGTCCTGCCGAGATTCTGGGATGACCAGTGTCCCAGCTGGACCAAGCTCCATAGGGATGGCAGATCGATCTCCTTCCCTACCTTCCCTCTCTCTGTCATAAACATTCATTTATATCACTTTTGAGATTTTTTTGGCTTAATTCATAAGACTGACAAAACTATGGATATTTTTAAGCAGGTACTTTTTCTTTTTGATACCTCATTTTAAATTTTTACTTGGATTTATGATCATTTTCATATATTGGCATTTTTTTTGACATGTAAAAAGCTGAGTTTGGGGGTGCATGTACACTCACGAAGCCATCACCACTATCAAGGCCATACACTTACCCATTACCTCCTAAAGCTTTCTCCTGCCCTTTATTATTATTAATTTTTGGTACTGAAATCTACCCTCTTAGCAAATTTTAAGTATACAATACAGTATCCCTCGCCATAAGCACTGTGCTGTGTAGAAAATACCCAGAACATCTTCATCTTGCATAACTGGAAGTTTGCATCTTTGACCATCACCTCCCCACCTCCTCCTCACCTGGCCCTTGACAACCCCCGTTCTACTTTCTTCTGTGAATCAGTCTGTTCTAGAAACGTCATATAAGTGAGATCATGAAGTATTTGTCTTTATGTGTTTGATTGATCTCACTTAGTATAATATCCTCCAGGTTCATCCATGTTGTCGCCACTGGTGGGATTTCCTTCTTTTTAAAGGCTGAATAATATTTCTCTGTGTGTGTGACATTTTCTTTATCTGTCAACAGACATCGAGAGTGTTTCCATATCTTGGCTGTGCTGTTCGGTGGCCCATACCGCGATGGATGTAATTCAGCATTAATTTTAAATCTCTTCTCTCCTTTACTCCTTTCTGTTTATTCTCTCTCCTGTCCCCCATCTCTCAAATGTCTTTGATGTAACCAATTCACTACAAAGTTATTTTTTTACTCACATTTAGGGTGAACCCTCTGAATTTGACTTAGGTCCAGTATTGAATCTGTAAGTTTGCTTGGACAGGAGTCACTATTTTAATAAGGGGGACAACTCAGGTGCTTGTGACAGCCTTATCTCTGGGAATGGGTGAAGGCAGTGATCTTGAGTCTAGATGGGATTGCCAGATAAAACCCAGTATGTCCAGTTAAATTAGAATTATTTGTTGTTTGTCTGAAATTCTTCTATACATGTACCAAATACCATTCGTCATGTTTCTGAAATTCAAATTTAACTGGAATCGGGGCCATCTGGAATTAAATTTCAGACAAACAAATAATTTTTTACTCTATGTCCTGAATATTTATCTGAAGTTCAATTTCAACTGGAATTGGCATCATCTGGAGCTACATTGGAGTCAAACATTTTTTTTTCCATTTAAGTATGTCCCAGGTGTCATCTGTTATTTACCTGGAATTTAAACTTACCTGGATTCAAATTCAAACTTGGGCATCTGTATTTTTATTTGCGTGAACCTGTCAATGTTGCTCTACTATCTGCGGCCACTCTGTTCTCTCTTCCTTTATCCTTGCCTTGCAGTCTCTCAAGGGTTGTAAACAAGAGGTTGGGAGCTATTTTTAGTACAATTCATTGGTCCTTGGATTATCAGAAAGGCAGATGACCTATTACCTTCAACATACTACTGGTTTTCTTCTAGAGATAGGTTCCTGTGTCTCAAATGATGGCACGTGTGTATTTGTACATCTCCATTCTCCTACCTTCCTCCTAATCGCTGGGTCTTAAGATGATTGCATGGTTCAGGAGGTGCCCTCTGGTGGAGAGGACAAAAGACAAACTTTGATCAGAGCCCAAGTGTTTTTGAGTCTTGAGGAGCCTGTCTCAGGGTGGAGATGGGCTCAGAATTCTCCTTGACCATTGTCGTCTTTTTGCATCTAGGGAGTGAACTGCCGAGCATGAAGGTTTGGGGTAGACCATGTGGCCTCCATTTCTGGTTTTCTATTTGCTTCCAGTTACTTTCAGTTGAGGGAGCAGGCATTTGACCACAATAAAAAGCTAATGATTTCTCCACTTTGGTGCCACATGAAGGGGACTTGGGGAATGTCTAAGAAAACCTATCATTAGTGGGTCTCACCCCAAACCAGTTGGATCAGCACTCCTGTGGGGTAGGGAGCACAGCTGATACACGCATTGTCGTCATAAAGCTCTTTCTGTGATTCTAATATGCATCCAGGGTTGAGAACCATTGTTTCAGAAATGCAGTCTCATTAAAGTCCGGATAGGATTTGCATGCCCTTCCTTGGCATATCCTTACTTTGGGGACTTTGTTTTTGGTCTAGAAAGATTGTCCTCTCACTTCCTCCTTACTCCACTCATGCCCTACTTCCTTTGCTCATGCCCCCTACATATCTCAAATATCTGAAATGCTTTTTCCCCTCATACTTATTTTTCTTACCTTTTTTTTAAATTGAGGTGAAATTCACATAACACACAATTAACCAGTTTAATGCATACATTTCATTGGCATCTAGTGCTTTCACACTGATGTGCAGCCATCCCCTTCTGAAACATTTTCATCTCCCCAAAGGAAACCTAGACCCGTGAAACAGCCCCTCCCCCATTTCAAAGAGGCAACAAACCCTGGAAAAGTCTTGTTTAGACTTTTCAAAAATTTCTGTCCACCCCAGAGGGGCAGAGACAGAATGTATAATGTGGCCTTGCCAATGGAAACACTTTAAGGGGGAGGCTGCCTCTTTTCAACACTCTGAGAATTTTGTTTTTTCCTAAGCTTCCACATACAGCCATGTACCGCTTCACCAGCAATGGGGAAACATTCTGAGAAATGTGTCGGGCCATTTTGTGGTTGTGCAAACCTTGCAGAGTGTCTTACAGCAGCTGGCATAACACTCCTACTATTGTGTGTGCTTGTTTTTCTAGGATGGACAGCGTGGTAGGCTTGTTGACGCCAGCATCACCCCAGACACATGAGTATTTGTGCTGTGAGTCCTGACAACTGGCTTTTTCCTTTCTGTAACACAGGTGCTTGACATAAGGCTCAGTAGCACAGGCCTCCACTTGCATAAAACTGTCTCAAGTAGACTCCTTGCCAGCCCTTGGGATGGGGGGCGGAGCACCAGTTGTGAGGTCTGGAAGTAGGAGACTTTTTCCTTACAAGTGTCCTAGAGGTTATCTTTGTAGGGGATCTTGCAATCCTAGGAAGAACTATGAGGGTTGTCCAGTTGTCACACTGGTTTGGGAAAGGGGAGGTGTCTGTGGGAAGCTCACAGAGACCAGGGAGGGCCCCAGACATCTCTAGCCATCTGGCCACAGGAAATTCTCAGCGTATGGGATCTCCACGTATGTGGGTCTGTCACTGATTGAAATATCATTATGCAGCACGTGACTGCGACACGCGCGGTATGTGCTTGTCTTTCTGTGTCTGCCTATGTCCAGGTTCATCCATGCTGTCAGGGGCAAGGAGTCAGGAAATAGGGACTGGTGAAAGGGGACAGCTATAAGGTAAATAAGGTCTGAGGGTCTTGTGGAACCAGCATGGTGATACCGCTGTGTTGTAGGATTGAAATTTGCTAAGAGAGTGGAACTTAAATGTCCTCACACACACAAATGCATGAGTGTTAGGTGCTGGATGTATTAAATAACTAGGTAGAGGTATCCATTTACAGTGGATTGAAGTGTGCCGACCATTTAGTAATATTAGATGTTGTATTGCAGTTGCGGGATATAGTATTATATATACATATATATGTGTGTATGTTTATGTATATGTATATATGTATGTGTATGTATGTGTGTATATATATATATATAATATACAACGTATGTATAGTGTTTATATATACACATCAAATTAGGTCAATCAACCATCATGTAGTTCAAATATTCTATATCCTTATATCTCCTTACATTTTTTTCTGCTCATTCCCTAAGTTATTAAGATGTATGTTTAAATTTCCAATTAATCATTTTAGTTCTATTTTTGATTTATATATTTTGAAGCTATACTGTTAGGACTTGTTGTATCTTCCTGCTGGACTGATCCTATTATGAAAAGTTCTCTGTGTTCAGTGGTAATTTTGCCTTAAAATCTACTTTATAACAATATAGTGATACCTGTTTTCTTCCAGTTAGAGTGTACATGCTACATGTGCCCTCCCATTAATTTACTTTAAATGTCTTGTGCTGATACTTGAAGTGTGCCTTTTAGTTTTAATCCAGTTTGTGTTCAAATTCTTAGTGTTTAGCCCATTTCTGTAATTGCTGACGCATTTAGGTTTTAGTGTATTATCTCGCTATTTGTTTCTCAACATGTTTTTCTATTCTTTTATTGTTATTTTTTGAATAAAATAGTTTTATTCGATTTTTTAATCTAGTTATCCATTCTTTTACTGTTCTTCCAGTTTTTATGCTAGAGTTTAGTGTTCATTTTGACCTATAGTTCACCTGAGATTATGTCGTGACTTTCTGATAAATGCGAGAAATTTGAAGCAGCTGAGCGTCATGTCCTTCCCTCTAGTCTTTTTTTGTTGCCATTTTTAATGTGTATGTTATAAATTCCAGAAAATGCTAGCGTTGTCTTCAAGGGTCAGAACTTTCACATTTTCCCACACACTGACCACTTCTCTTCATCCCTTTGTGCGTTGCCGTCTGTTTTCGTGTTGTTTTGGTAGGATATACATCTGCTGGCAACACATTTTCTCAGCTTTAAAAAAGTTTTCAAAAATTTCCAGCTTTATTGGAGGAAGATTGACAAACACACAAATTGTATACATTTTAGGTTGTATAACATGATTTTTAAAGGTATGCAGCATAATTTAATATACACATGCATTGTAAAATGCACAGTCACAACAAGCAACATTAGGCTTCATGTGTGCCAGGTCCTGGTGACACAGCCGATAGCAGGCCAGGTCTCTGTTCAAAGGGAGCTGACACACCTTTGTGGAAGAGAGATAAATGTGCACAAACAGTGGGAAGTGCTAAGAGGGAAAAATAAACAGCAAAGGTACAGATTAGACAGTTTGGAGGATGTGAATGTCATGGCTCATGGCTTCAACTCTTTCTCGGGTCCCATTTGCTAGTGGAAGTAAGAGGACCTGGGGGAAGCTAGAGTCTTGTAGGCCAGGCAGGATGATTTCTGCTCACCCGTCTGTTGACGGCTGTTCCTGTGATAAGCTCCTGTCTCACCTGCTCACTCTGGATCAGTACTAGCTGGAGGAGTTCATGCTTGGCCTCAAGTCCCCAAAGCTGCTGCCTGAGAACAGATCCCCTGGGCCAGCCTGAAGGCCAGTGACCCCACAAACCTACTGTGTCTGTTGAGTGAGTACTTCCCCTGAGCTGTGGATGTGGGAAGTGGCCCTCAGGGTCTTCGAGATCATGAATCTGACTTCGCTATGTGAGAAAGTTAGAGCCAAGATAAATGGTGAGTGGGCCTGTTGCAGGGACGGGGTGTGGGCAGAGGCATGAGGGGTCAGGGGGATGAGGGGACAGAAGAATCGGGAATGGGGCAGAGCGATGGGGATGAGGGGATAGAGGGATAAGGGGACAGGGGTACAGCACCTTCATGGGAGCAAGGAGGCTGCTGCTGGATTTTATGGAGTAGTTCCACATTGCTAATTACCCCTAAGAATCTTCCTGATGGGCTGTGAAGGTTTAAAGCTTTAAGGTGTAAAAGCTATAAGGATTTGGATCCCTAGCCAGAGAAGGAATTGAAAGAGGCACATTTATTCTGTTACAAGCTTTTCTTGAAAAGGCAAATTTGTCCCGATGCAATTGTATTAGAAAATGCTTTGAGCATAGCAGGAATTCCATGGTTGTTTATGCATTATTTTTTTCCCCAAAGGAAACACTAGGTAAATGCAAAAAAAAATCCAAAACCAGACCAAACAAAAAACAAAACTGCATCTGGCTATAGTATTTGCTTATTTTGGTGTGCTAGCATTCATTTGCAGTAGGGTTGTAGTATTTACTGTAGTGTTGTATTTATTGTACCATTGTAGTATTTATTTACAGTAGCATTGTGGTATTTAGTGTTGTAGCATTTATTTGCAGTAGCATTGCAGTATTTATTGTAGTGTACTGTAGCATTCAATTACAGTAGCATTGTAGTATTTTACTGTTGCATTTATTGTAGCATTGCAGTATTTACTATAACACTATGGTATTTATTATAGTGTAGCATTTATTTACAGTAGTATTATAGTATTTGTTGTAGTGCTGTATTTATTATAGCAATATAGTATTTATTTACTGAAGTATTGTACTTATTGTAGTGTTTAAATTATTTACAGCAGCATTGTAGTATCTTACTGTTATATTGTAGCATTGCAATATGTTTACTATAGTGTTATATTTATTGTAGTGTTGAGCATTTATAGTAGCATTGTAGTATCTTACCGTGTATTTGTAGCATTGCAATATTTATTTACTGTAGCATTTATTGTAGTGTTGTAGCATTTACAGTAACACTGCAGTATCTTACTATTGTATTTATTGTAGCATTGCAGTATTTATTTACTGTAGTGCCATGGTATTTATTATAATGTTGTATTTTTTTAATGGTACTGTGCGTCATAACCAGTTAGCAAGTGTAATACTGTGCTACCATTTTTTTAGCTTGTATTTTCTTTTTTTAATTTTTCAATTACAGTTGACATTCAATGTTATATGTGTTTCAGGTGCACCATTTTAATTTCTATCTATTTTTAATGTATTACCGATCCCATTTCCCTGCCACATAAAAACCTATGTGGTTTTCGTTGTGCACCTTCACCTGCTGTGGTGAGTTTTAGGGGTGTCCATGTCACCTGTGGCAGAACTGACTGCCTCTCAGACCTGGAGAATGAATTGTAACTTTGCTGTTGCCTGCCACAAGCCAGGCCTCAATCCCAGTGCTTTCTGCGCACTGGCACTTGCTTTTCACAACACCCTTAAGGAGGAGGTCCTGTTACTCATGTCTCACAGACAAGGAAACAGGCACAGAGCTCAAGTAAATTGCCCAGAGTCGTGGGGCTGAGTCAGACCCCACACAGCGGGTGTCCAGAGGCCTGTACTGGTCCACATCCTGCTTC
This sequence comes from Pteropus alecto, assembly GCF_000325575.1. Classification (NCBI taxonomy): domain Eukaryota; kingdom Metazoa; phylum Chordata; class Mammalia; order Chiroptera; family Pteropodidae; genus Pteropus; species Pteropus alecto. The sequence goes on from NW_006438873.1 coordinate 968,612, forward strand.
TCTTCTTCCAAGGGCAGGCGTGAGGCCTAAGGAGACAGGGTAGAAGGTGGCAGCACAATGTTCCTATCAGAGCTTTGGATGTCAGAGGTTCTGAGTCATAGAAATGCAGGCCCTATGTACCTCCTGGTGGGTGGGAGAAGGCAGTGGGGATTCAGGAGGTGACCTCTCATGCAGAAGGAAGCCAAGAAACATACATCTCATGAGTGATGCGGGGCTGATGGGAAAGTCGGGACCACTTGTGCTGCCCCCATCAGCCCCATCTTCCAGGACACACAGCACACAGCATGTCTGCTTGAGCGGAGCTAAGGAATGTTCATTTGTGAGTGAGCCTGCATGTTCATTTGCACATGTGTCAATGGGCACATGTGTGCTGTCTTCAGATTAAGATCCCAGATTCTCACATCCAACCGCCTGGATTCAAAGGCTGCCTCCACCTAACCAGCTCTACCCCCGGCAGATGGCTTGACACTAGGCCCCCATTCTTTCTGAGAATGGGGCTAATGGCATATGCACCTGTGAGTTTCTTGGGTGAAATGCCTAGAAGGTGTTGGGCCCAGAGTTGGGCCTCAATCACTTGCTCATCTCAAGGGTAGATTTCATGCTAATAGCACTGCCTTCCTTGGTGGTTTCCAGCTATTCATTTGCCATCTCAGTGCACACACCCTCCACCCCAGTACTATTCCACAATTTTGGGGGAGGTAAATCTGCTATCCAACGGGTTTCCACGGATGGCCTAAGAGGGGCTCAGAACTGCAGTTCTTTAATGTGTCATGATGTAGATCGTGGCACCCGATACTTGACAGTAAAGCCATACCCTGGAAGGCTCACATTGTTGGGGCCATTTGCATCAGAGGAATGCAAGGTGTCATGTAGTTGGCTTACAGATAAACAGAGCCCATGAGGGACCATCTTAGCTTTACTGGGCTGTACCCAGGAAAAGATATTCACTGAGATCCCCTGATGCCAGGAGAGCTAGCCAAACCCCAGACAGGCTCTGCCGGTGGAGCCTGGGGGGCTGCACAGAATCAGCAACTGTGGGTGGAGAATGATGGACCCTTGCTCTCCAAAGGAACATGAAACCTGAGGAAGAAGCCCAGGACCCGGCTTGCTACCCAGATCAGTCCTGCAAACTCTGACAATCAGTGGAATCACAAAAGTCAGATCCGTGAGTCTTCAGATTCAGATTTCTCATGGCCACTATGTTAGCAGGACATGGAAAGGTCCTTCAGTTCATGGGAATGGGCACTCAGAGTGGTTTCATGAGACACCAGGGGGCTGGGCTTATAACCTAACACTTGGCACTTTTCTTCCTATCATTTTTATTCCAAAAATATTAGAGTGGCTTCCATGTGCTGGGCATTATTCTACACACTTGGGATAGATCAGTGAATGGAGACTAGCCATGCATGTCCCCTCTAGTGGGGTAGGCAGGTAATAGGATCAATGAGTGCATTGTGTGATTTGTTATAAGGTGGCATGCACAGTGGAAAGGAGAGACGATAAAGTGGGTGGGGAGGGTCTACGGCGTGTGATGTAGGTATTGGGTGCAGTATTGATTGAGACCATCAGCCACCACTGAGGAGGTAAGAACTGAGCAAAGACTTGGAGGTGAGGGAGTGAGACAAGTAGATCCAAGGCCAAGAGGCAGGGATGCACATAAAGTGTGCTGAAGTCTCTACACGAAACGTTTGGGTTGATGGGGCTAGAGGACGGGACTCCTTCAGTCTCTTTGATCCTAAGTTTGTCAGAGAAACAGTTGGTTCTACTGAGAGCATCTGTCACTGCCTACTTATGTCCAGCCTGGGGACTCTCACATCCTGTCATCACTGTTTGTTTCAGAGATGGCACAGGCACAGAGACCCCAAGACCCAAAGCAGAAGGAACCAGAGATGCCAGAAGAAGAATCAGGTCTGTACACTGTTTTACAATAATCATGGACAAATGGCTTGATTGGGCATTTCACGAGATCCACACTTGCCATTTCCCTTGAAATTTTTTCTAATTTATAGTATTCTGGAAATGATACCCTTCCCAACCTCTTCTTCTAGTGCTGCTTATTAAATAACAAGTTACCATAAGTTGGACATTCTCTCTGATTCCATTCTACATTCTTTGATGGCAGTATGCCTTATTAAATAGCTGCATTTTTTTGTACCAGTGTCCCCATGGTGATGTTCATATTGTAATACATGTAGCTATGCAACAAGTTTAGTATCACCCAAGAAATATATATACTGTGTGTAATACAGAAAGAATCACAGAACCGCAAAACGTATGATGAAAAGTGTCAGTTCTTTGCCTAACCTTTATCTGTAGATGTGGCCACATGCCACCATTGGCTGCCACCTTTGCTATCTGTCTCTTTGCTCGGAAATGATTGACATGTACTGCAATTTCTTAGTTTTTCAATCAATTATCTACTAACTTCTTGTCATGGTAGGTAAATATCTCTCTTTTATCCTTCAATAAAGTTATTGGTTTTTTGTGGGTTTTTTTGGAGGAAAAATATATTCAGTGTTATGTAGATATAAATCAGCACTTTCTGTATAATTATTAGTATATTATCCCAAGTCTTTAGGGAAGCATAATGCAATCAAACACATGAAGAAGCCCATCAACTTGCTTGTCATTCTTTCTACAGTTTCTTGAAGCCCCACAGCCCTCTCCAGTCTGTATTGGTTGCCATGCAGCTCCGATCCTGGGACCTCATTTAATCTCGAATCCCATTTTCTACTCTGGAATGTGGCCACCCCCTTGTTCTGTGGATTCCACAGCTATCTGTCTGTCCTACCGCTATCTCAGGGACCCATTTACAGTAACTCATTGACATTGGTCAACACGAGACAGTTTTCAAGAGATGGCCTGGTTGAAAATCCTTCTAACGTGCCCTTTGAAGAATAATTTAAATGTCACATTCTGGGTCGAGTGGTGTTTCCCTTCATGGTCCTGGTGTCCAGTGTCCTCCAGTGCCCAGTTTGATTTTTTACATGGTGTATGACCTGTCTTTTATACTATGAATACTTTGGGGGTCCTTTACCCCGTGTTATGAAATGTCATATGTGACTAGGTCCTGGGCTTGACCATCCTCTTTGGGTTGGGTACAAAATGGGTCCTTTAAATTTAAAAACATGTCCTGTTCTCACATTTTCTTATCTCTTTGGTAGTGATTTTTTTCCTTCTCTGTTCTTTTTCTAGAATTCCAATTAGGTATTGTGTTTCCTGGGATTGACATTTAATTTACGCATCTTCCCACCCCTGCCCCATGCTTTCATCTTTTAAAAAAAAATAATTTGAAAGACTACTTCAACTGTCTATCATATCTACTATGAAACATATTATTACATCAATAGCATTTTTAAGATCAAAACTGTTAAATCTATTTCTCGTTAATAGTACCCTTTTTCAGTCGATGGAATATCTCCTTAAATATTTTTTATAACTTTTGAAGCAGTTTTTGGTTCTCCGAGTTATCTGTTCCCTCAGTAAAGTGATTAAACAATGTAAATGTGTTTAATAATATTATTCATAATATTAATGTACAAAGTATTTAATATTTTAAAAAGCTCCCTCTTCCTATGTAAGCAATTAATTTTACAAAGGTAGCCACTTAAAAATGTGTTTGTTCTCCCAGCTTTTATACATAAGTTAGATGATAGAGCCACACTACTTTTTTCTTTCAATTATATCTTTATAGAAACACATCAGCTTCATCCTTTAACAGCTACTGAATATGCCAATGTATGGCTATATCTTGGTCTGTATCTAACCTCCTGTTGACAAATCTAGGCTTCCAGGTTTTTAAAAAAAGTAAACAATACTTTGATAGACATTGTGACATTGCACATCTGTAAATGTTTTTGTAGAAAACACCCCCAAACTACAAATCCTACACAAAGCATATGTATAATGTAAACTTTGTTGTGGCCAAATTGATCCCTTACAAGGCTGCTTAAAAGGACATCCCTGATGGTACCGTGTCTACTTTTCTGTCCTGCTACCAACACAGATTCCTTCAAATAATTGCCAAATGGATTGGAATGGCACCCCAATTTAATATTAGGTTTGCATTAATCCTACCAGTGAGTCGAAAACCATAATTGCATTTAGCCTTTTTATTTCTTGCAAAACGACAGTTCTGCCCCCTCCTCATTTTTCTTGCGGGCACCTATTCTCTTCTCATTGACACATCAGAGTACTTTGTGATGGAAAGTGACCTCTCGGTCTGTCATGTGGATGGTAAGTCTTCCTCAGGCAGTTTTTCTCTCGAGTTTGTGTGGTGCTTTCATGCTCAGCTTTACAATATCTGGGTGGCAAGACTCACTCCCAACTTAGTTAGGTCACAGGGTGCCTCTGCTAAAGCAGCCACCTGAGGTTTCAATCCAACAGTTTTAGACTTCACCAGTCTTGCTGCATTAAAGAGAAATGGAGGAGAGCAGGGAGAGCTGGCTCAATTCATTCTGAGGGAGTGGGTCCTAGGGGAGTCAGCCTTTGGTCTATAAGATTCATTTCTTAAAAGTCAATCGATCAAGTCTTGGGACTTGCTCAATCCAGATTAATAGTTCTTTCCTGGAAGTTGAGGGGAACTCTGGAGGGTTGGACATTTGAGCCTTCTCCGATCCTTGATAATCCTATAGAATGTCACCTGGGACCCCACCTCTAGAAGATGACATTTCCCTTGTGGTGGACAAAAAAAAGTGGCTTTTGCCTTCTTTCTTGCTGATTTGGATTTTATAGACCAGGGAACTGAGATTCAGAAAGTACCCACAAAGCATCACCACTGTTAAGAGTCAGTTCCAAATCTTGAGGAAAATGTGAGAGCAGGGCTTGTTATTCCTACTCTCACTCTTTCTCTACCAGAAAGTGTATATTTGAATCTATATAATGTATATTTATATTTAATTTATATACAATTTATATATTTATGTAAAAATATATTCATATATTAAAATATGTTTTATATGTTAAAAATATATTTACTGTATATATT
>NW_006438873.1:973900-979949 GCF_000325575.1 Pteropus alecto
TATGTACATAAAATATATTTTATGTATATATCTAGATATGTATATCAAATATATTTAATTTATATAAATAAATACATATTTATATATAACTATATATATAATTTTTTCCTGCTCTACAGAATCATCACCCACCCAGATATTTTAGCCCAGACCCTAGAATGTATCTTCCTTAGCATACCCCATCCCCTTGTTATAAACTGCTGGCAACCTTCCTGGTTTGACTCACTGCAGACCCTAAATCCATTCCTCTCATATCTAATCCTGTGATCCAGTCCTTCTGGGGTTCTAAGTTCCCCCACAAAAGAACCGGGGCTCTGTGGTTGTTGCCGCTATGTTGTCTATGGATTTGTGTGACCAAGCAGAACTACTGTTACTTCAACAATGGGTGTAGCTTTCTTACCTGCTCGCCTCACCTCCTTTGTTGAAGCACAACCCCTTCTCCAAAAAGCAGTGAACTTTCACACATGGAAACTGGCTTACCAGCCCTTGGCCTCCAGAACAAAGTGTACATGATCCAGTCCCCATAAGTGCAGTCCGCGGCCCCACCTGGCACCTTCAACACTGTGCTCTGGCATTTCTTCATTCCCCTCCCAGGGCATTTGCACTAGTGGTCCCCCTGCTTGAAAGCATCTCTTTCTCTGTCTTGAACTGGCTTCTTATGAATAAGGTGTCACCTCTCACATAGAAGTCTGCTGATTCCTTCCACCTTCTGAAGGCATTCTCCATCTCTCTTGTGTCATTCTAGGATTTTTATTTGTGTATATCTTCAAACTATTTAACTTTTGCTACTTTTTGTGACTTTCCACAACCACACCCACCCCTCCTCCCACAAGTTAAACCCTTGAAGGAAGAGGTTGTCTCATTGGCAGCAACTTCATTGTCGAACAGTCCTTAATGCTGAAACTCATTCTGATCACTGTTGTGTTTGGCCCTACTTCTCTGTTTAGACCACAGAAGAATATACAGAGAGAGGATGAGGGCCAAAATACTGGAGATGTGGGACAGTACCCCTTGGCCCAAAGACCACATTTACCTCTGCAATGTGATGGAACAAGAGCATGAAAAACTGATGTGCCTTGTGTATCCTAACAGGGCCGGTGCTTGGCTCTGAACCAAAGTGTTGGAGAGGATGGCAGGGGTTAGACAGACCACTTTGGCAATGAAGGTCATGCTGCACTGAGTGGAGGGCTTCCTCTTTCAGTACAAGTTCTCCTATGTTTTCTACATTAGCTACTATGCAGTGAGAGAGATGGAGGACACCACCTTTGCTGGCCCGATTCTCAGGCCCCTATTGAAGAGCTCATGACTCATCCCGAGAGGTTCTTGTTTGTCATCGATGGCTTTGAGGAATTGACTGTGCCCTTCAACTTGGCTGACGGCCTGCCATGCACAGATCAGCATCAGTACCTCCCAGTGACCAGAATCCTGTTCCACTTTTTGAAGCTACCTTACTAATCACGACCAGGGACTGTAGGAGCAAAGATCTTAAAAAGTTGGATCCATGGTTTGTACTGATTTTAAGGTTCACAGAGGAAGACTGGGAGGATTATTCTACAGATACTTTGGGGACCAAAGCAAAGCCAAGAAAATCTTGCATTGGATAAGAAGTTTTGAAACTCTATCTCAGTCCTGTTCCACTCCTGGGTATGCTCCTGCCTGAAGCGACAGATGGTAAGCCATCCTCATTTCCAGCTGAGCACACAGACTGCCACCAGTCTGTATGCCTATTTCTTCTCCAGCTGGTTCGCAACAGCAGAGCTGAGTTGGTCAGGGCAGAGCTGGCCAGAGCAATGGAGGGCCCTCTGCTCTCTGGCTGCAGATAGGGTGTGGTCCTCAAACTTCACATTTGCCAAAGAGGACATTGAACATCAGGGCCTGCAGGCACCTCTCATTGATTTTCTCTTCAGGCTGAATATTCTTCAAAAGGTCAGTGACTGTGAGGATTGTATCACCTTCACTCACTGTAGTTTCCAGATGTTTTGGGGGGCCATGATCTATGTGCTCGGGGGAACGAAAGGCTCCATCGGTGGTCTCTCAAAGCATCAAGAGATGAGAGTGCTACTGAGTGATGCCTTTGCTGACACAAACTTCTACTGGCATCAGATATCTCTATTTTACTTCAGTCTCTTGAAAAGAGATCTAGCAAGGGAAATGAAAGATACTCTGCACTGTAGGATGTCTCCCAGGGTAATGGATGAATTATTAGAATGGGCAGAAGACTTATCTAAATATGACACATCTCCTTCGGTTTTGAATTCCTCTTGTTTTTTTTTCAGTGCTTGTGTGAGATGCAGGAGGAGGACTTTGTAAAGCAGATTCTGAGTCACCTCCTTGAAGCTGACTGGGATATTTTGGGTTACTTCATTTTGCCTCAAGCACTGTGAGAGGTTAAGTAAGCTAAGGCTTTCTGTCAGCCATCTCAACCGTCACACAGAGTCGACCTTCAACTAGGAAACTCTGGGATGAGTAACACAACACCGTTTGTTTCCCTATGTGCTCTCAGTGTATTGAGTGAGCTAGATCAAATACATGGGCTTAAACAGTTGTCTTTTTCACACTTTTTCTCCCCCACCCCATTTTGGTTCTGTCACTTAATCCTCAAGATAAGGAGAAACAAGCTCAAGAAAAAACAAGAGAGAGTTGTTCTCACCAGACCTCTCTGGGTTGGTATAGGGGGAATCACCTCGCTAGAAGACTAGATGGCCCCAGAACTTCTTAATGGCAGATTAAAGGAGGGGAGGGTAGAACTTGATTGACTGCTGGCTTCATATATCCCGCTGAGCTTAGTGACTCTCTTGGAAGTATATTTTAGATTGCCTCCTCAAAGGTTTAATACCATGACTCAGAAATCAAATTTTTGATTTCCCTTATAACTTATACATCCCTAAGTGTCTCTCATTGTTTTTAATGGAAGAAAGGCAAGATGAGGACACTGTCTGCCCCCACCCCGCAGCTAGCTTCCTCGCTGTCTCTCTTCCTCAGGTGCAAATCTGTAACCCCTGTGGGGATTCTGAAGGAGCTCATCCTGGTCCTTCATGGTAATGACAGGCTGACCCATCTCAACTTGAGCTCCATCTACCTGGGAATTACTGTCTATGATGACTTTTAGAACCTTGAGGCACTCGGCCTGCAACCTCAAGTATCTGTGGTAAGTCTCTGGTTTCCCAGATGTGTCCCCAAGATCATCCTAAGTCTAATGATCCACCGGGAGAACAGGAGTCAGCATGGCAGCAAAAGGATTCAGAGAAGGATTAGCAAAGGGGAAAAGTCCATGGGTGTGGAGTAGTGGTTCTCAAATTTTAACGAATGTCAGAATCACCCAGGAGGTGTGTTCAAACATAGACTCTTAGAACCTACCTCCTGAGGTCTGGCAGGTCTGCTGTGGGGCCCGACAATCAGCATTTGTAACAGGCTCAGAGGCGATGCTGGACTATGTGCCACAATTTGAGCAGCACTGACCCGGAGGCCATCCTGCTTCTGAAAGGGATGAGAGACGGGAAGAAACCAGATTTTCCTGGAGTTGTGGGGGAGGCTAAATGGAAACCACTCAGCACAGGAGTAACTGCCCATCTTGGGGCTCTTTTGGTAGGTTGGAATTGTGCAGCCTCAACGCTGTGGTTTGTCATTGCCTCTTTTGAGAACTCAGTAAGAACTCAAGTCTTAGTTTCCTCAGCCTGGGGGACAATGATCTCTCTGATGTTGAGGTGAAAAAGCTGCAGAAGCCCTTTGACATGTCAAGGTGTGCCCTGAAGGAGCTGTTGTAAATCCCCCTGCTTTATCGAACTGTCTTCTTTGGAAGTTTGAGTGGCAGGGCAGGGGTGGCAGTGGGAGTATGGTTTGGAGAGCCTTGAGGGTCCCTCTCTTGTATTTGCTTGTCCTGTTGATACATTTCCTATTACCTTTTTTCTTTCTTTCTCTTCGAGGCTCATTCTTGCCCTCACCATGATTGGGGGCCTCTTGCTTGTCAGGCTTCTGCCAGCCTCCCCTAAGTCCAGTGGTTTTCAACTGGGAGAAATTTTGTCCCTCACGGGACACTTGACAATGTCTGGACACACAGCTAGTTCCCACAGTTGGGAGGGGAGGATGCTTCTGGCATCTAGTGAATAAAAACCAGGTGTTATCACCATCCCACAACGAACTGGAGGACCCCCTGCAACCAAGAGTGATCTCAAGAAACCGTACCCTCACCTGCCTTTTTCTCCTTCATGAAGCTTTTGTTCTTTACCCAATTTAATCTTCCCATGATGTTTGGGCCCCAGACTGTGGCCCAACAGACTGAGAATTTGAAAAAAAAAGTAGAGAGAAACACACATAGCTGAAGCTCACCTTGCACCTGTACCTCCCACAGCCTGGAGAAATGAAATCTGTTGGCAGCCAACTCTGAGGAACTGGCCTTGCTTCTCACCAGCACCAGGAGAACAGCCTGACTGTGCCTGAGGTTTAGCTTGCTCCAAGATAATGGCATTCTCTGGCTGTGTGCTTCCTTGAGTGATCCTGAGTGTGACTTAAAGAGGCTGGTATAAGTTCCTCTCAGCTCCGTTTCTGGAAATGATGGTCCATGGGGGTTGGCATCAAGCAGAAAATGGCTCCTTCACTGAGGACCCAGGTGTATCATTGAAAACTAACATGCATTGAGCAGTGACTTTGTGTGCTACAGATTCAAAGCAGCACCCCTGATTTGTTGACTCAGTTGCTGGGGTTTGGGGTGGTGGGTCAGACAGACATGCTTCCTGCCTGTGTGGATGATATGGTTTTATGAGTGAGAGACCAAAAAAATCAGTGGTAGTTTAGATATGAAGAAAAGCAAAGAATGAGGAGACAAAGTGTTAGGGTTGGTTTCCCATGAAGGTCTTCTCTCACTAACTTGTCAGAGGAGGTGATGCTGAAGCAGAGGCTGGAAGGGAGGAGGGAAGGGAGAGAGGAAGGAGGAGAGAAGGAAACCATGTACAGAGAGAAGGAATAGAAGGATGTGCTGTTGGGGTAGGAGTGATGTGAGGTGTGATGTGAGAACAGGAAGAGCAGGAAGAGGCCTGAGTATCCCCAGGCAGTGTAGAAATTTGAGTTTTGTTTTGGGTGAGATGTAAAGTCTCCTGAGGATTGGAAGTTGGACAGTGACACCTCTGAAAAGTCACCAAGGCTGCCCTGGAAGAATGGACTCCACAAGGGCAAAGTGGGAGCAGAAGCAAGTGCCTGTGTACCAGGCAAGTGGAAGTGAGAGAGTCATCAGAGCAAATAGGAAGGTAGAGCCAAGGAACTTGGCGGGGAGTTCGAGGTGGCTTAGGAGGAAGAGGCACCCAGAACTCTGCAGGTGACAGGCACGGGCAGCTAGGGGTGGATGGGAGGGAGAGCAGATTCTGGCGTAAGGGGACATGGAGTGGGAAATGCTAGGTGAGCAGGTGGTTGGTTGAAGGGCTTCAGGGTCCAGGGGCTCTGGGCAGGGATGAAAGGCCATCTGCAGTGTGATTGCTCAGGTCTTTTCCTGTTCAGCCATGTCTGCTTCTCTGGTGCAGGTGCGGAACAGACAGAGGGTTGAGTTTTCCTGGGACCAGATATGGTGCAGATGGGTATGACAGGTGGGTATGGAGAAGGCTGAGGGTATGGAGGTACATCTGGGTATGGTTATGGTGGATGGCCGTGTGGTCTGAGGCTTGGAGCCCATGGGTGGCTCTCACCACACGGGGTCTCAGAGGACTAGAGTGTTAGAGTGGTCGGCACATATGTAATGTGAGTTAATATTATATGTGTGCAACTATTTGTTATGTTTATAATATAGTCCGATGTAATATGTGCTGTTATAATTATGTTACTATTATATACTTAATATATAATTTAATATGTGTCATATTTAATGATATATCAGTATATAAAATAATACGTATTTTAGTAATATATATTAATATATTTATAATTATATTTATATAATGAATATATCATTGTTGCATAACAATTACATGTGATAGCATATATAATTTATGTAAGATTTATTATTATATCTATGTTATTGTAAATCTGTTATCTAATACCTATATATCACATATGTATACACAAA
>NW_006438873.1:980135-997622 GCF_000325575.1 Pteropus alecto
AAATCTCTATGTATTATATATCTTCCATAGCTTGTATCACATGCTTGCCAAGTACTGTCCTGAGCACTTTACATGCATGGCTCATTGGAGCATTGTCTCCTGTGTGGCAGGCCATTATAACCTCCTCTTTAGAGTAGCTGAAGGAGTGACACAGATTGAGTGACGCAGCTTGAGTGATGCAGCTTGCCGACAACAGTTACTAACAGCTGATGGCATCTAAACCCATGTTTGTCTGGCTCCAGAGCCTGGGGCCACTGAAAATGTGTTTCTTTTAATTTTTACTTAAAGTTTCATGTGAGAATTTTTTAAATTTATTTTTTGACAAGTAAAATGCTGTATATATATAATGTATACAATTCAGTGAATTTGGGGGTATGCATACACCCATGAAGCCCTCACCACCATCAAGGCCATGGGCATATCCATCACCTCCAAAGTTTCTTCCACCTATTATTATTATTATTATTATTATTATTATTATTATTATTATTATTATCATTATTATCATTTGGCAGAAATAGGAACATCACCCCTGAATCCTTCTTTCTCTCCCTTCTTAAATCAAATATGTCAAAAATTCTATGACTTATATATTTAAAAAAATGGTTCACTTCTCAATATTGCTACAGCTATAACCTTAGATCAAGCAACGAGTTACTCTCTTCTTGATTGCTGAAACAGTCTCCAATAGGTCTCCATGACTCCATTCTGGCCTCTTAATAGGAGTGGTAGATACTGTAGCAACTGGAGAATTTGTGCTCCATAAAAAGCTTAGTTGCTACTCAGCACAATCTTATAGTTGGTCAAGCAAGGATTCAAACCTAATCTTGCCAGATTTTCTAATTTTTCAACTAGAAACTTGGATTTTTATATTGGTTTACCCAAAAATGGGTAAAAAAAGAAAAAAAAGAAGATTGTTAACCTTGTGTGGGCTTGGAGAAAGGAAACCCATCAATGAGCTAAATTTGCCCTGCAGGCCACCAGTTTTTGACCTTCTACTATATAATTGAAGTCTTCTCCTGGGCCTCTCACCCCTTCTGCATCAATCACTAGTTCTTCTTTCTCCTCTCCTGTTCCTCACTTGTGGAAATGGACTTTCTTGATATTCCTTCTGCATGTGCTTTCTCTCTCTCTCCTCTGAACCACCACAGCACTCTGCTTATAGCCTTCTATTCTGCTACCTTGTACCACAGATACCTATGTATAACTTGTGCCTCCTGTAATAAATTCCTTAAGTCATATTATTATTATTATTATTATTATTATCATTGTCATACTTAACACAGGATCTGCCCTCTCAGCATGTTTTACGCTTTACTGCAGCGTAGTCAAGCTATAGGCACAGCGTGCATCTCCAGACAGATTTACCTTGCGTAACTGAAACTTTGTACTGTGTGACTGTTGTTCCTCTTTTTTTGAAACCAGCCACTGAGCAGACTGACCCTGCAATGCTTGTTTTCCATTCTGGAGCAGGGCAGGATAAGGATGCCTACACAGACATTCAGTTCATCCTGGGTGGGGTCCGAGTTGACACCGTGGTGCACTCAGGTTCTGGTGGCTGGTGCTCCTGGCATCTCATTCAGGCCACTTTCCTTAGTACCTCTCTCTGTGGCTTTCAACCCACAAGCTCTGGTTCGGCCAACTTGGTGCACTCAGCTGCAGGTCCCTATCAGACACTCTTCTCCAGAACACGACACCGACACACCTGGACCTGAGGAAGAACCCCCTGGGGGACATGGGGCTGAGGTTTCTGTGTGAGGCTCTGAGCCATCCAGACTGCAACCTACAAAATCTCAAGTGAGTATCCCACCTCCCTCATGTTTGATGGGTGAGGGGAGCCTCTCAAGCAGACCTACAAATGCCTGACTTCTAGGTGGGGTTTGTGTCCTGGATGTAGATGTGATTCTTGGCAGAGAGAAGCTTTAGGTTTTGTGGGAGGTGGGAGTGCTTGTGGTGGGTGTGATGCCCATGAGGAGAAAACTGGGGTGACTTAAGGACTCACCACAACACATGTCTGGGGTAGTATTTGACGATTAACTGGGAGGACTCAGAAAGCTGTAGTCATATTGGTGGCTATGATTCATTACAGTTAAAGGGGACAAAGCAACATCAGCAGACGGGGAAGGCACACTGGGAAAAGTCTACAGGAGGCCAGGTGCTGCCAGCTCCAGGCAATCCTCTCCCAGTGGAGTCACCTAGGACATGCTTAATGCCCCCAGTGTATGCTGTAACAACACATGTGAAATGTTTGCAACCAGGGTGGGTCACTACAGACTCAGGGCCCTAGATTTCTCCTAAGCACTGGTGCTGAGCATGCCTTCTGGCCACAAGGAAAGCAGGAGTTTAGTGTAAACCACGTTTGCAACAGTTTAGGCACAGTGAGCCCCTTTTCTTACGGGACCGGGGAGCTCTCCTGAAATCCGTGTCTCAGATGCCAGCCAAGGGCTAGCCTTGTCAGTGGGCCTTTCTGAGGACAGTGGTCAGGCATGCTTCTGCTAGCTTTCCACTGCACAACATGTCTGATAAAAAATTCAAAGGAGCTTCGAGTCTCCCTGGTTTACAGTCATCAGATAAATGATTTTGTATGTTATTTACATCTGTGCATGTTTTTGAACATGGAATCCATCTCAGTCTCAAAAAGGCTCCATATCCCTAGTATGAATATAGGTGGCAGTGGAGGCCATCCAGATAATCACAGAATAGGCTGCTAAGGGATTTGGAAAACTTTGTCTATAATTTTTTTATTGACATTAGTAATACCAGACACATTTTAATGGCCTAACAGGTAGCCAATTCATAATTAAATACAATAAAATATTTTGTATTGGTCATCTAGGTAAGTAAATTCACAGGATTAAAGGTGACTGTTCTGTCCAATATGGCATCCACATGTGCCTAAACTTGGAATAAAATTAATTAAGATGAAATAGAATTAAAAATTCAGTGCCTCAGTTACATTAAGTACATTTGAAGTGCTTGGTGGTCACTTGTATCTAGTGCTAGTGTAGTGGACGGGGCAGCTATAGAATATTTTCGCCATCGTGGTAGAAATTTCTATTGGACTTTGCTGACTCAGAGGGTACCAAAGAGCAGATGAAACCACATCTCACTAGTGTTCTCCAACCACTCAGTTCCCCTCCTTGGGGACCACCAATGCTTTCAGTTTTTTTTTTTCATCTTCTCAGAGGTCTTCTGTGCATATATCAGTGAGCAGGTGTTTTTACTCAGCATATTACCATGAAACATGCCCCCTAAACAACATACCTGAGAACGTTGCATAGCAGTATGTAGCAACCTTAACTCTTTGATGGGATGTAGTAACTTGTTGAATGAGTGTACTAGTTATATAATAAACACTCTGGTTGTTATAAGCCTTCAGGAAAAGGAATAAAAATTATCTTTGTGCCTGTAATATTTTGGGCATGTGTAAATTTACTTGTGGAATTAGTTTCTAGACATAGAACAGCTGGGTCTTTGCAGTCAAAATTTTTAACATATCTTGCTCAATTGTCCTTTGCTAACTAACACTGCTGCTAGCCACGAATGTCCATTATTCAGACCCTCATGTATGATGTTAGGAAACCTCTTTGACCTTCATCAGTTTGAGGTGAAATAATGGTAGCTCAATCTACTTTTTTATGTTTTCCATGGAAATACTGAAACTTATGCAAAAGTAGAGAGAACAGTATATAATCTACTCTGTTATCTAACAATTGTTGATTCACATCCAACCTGCTTTCATGGAAACCCTCACCAGCACTTTCCACCCATGATTATTTTGAGGTCAGTCCCAGGGGTTATAGTCCTTATTTGTAGACTCAGAGTTCTTATATATTTGTCTCTGTGAATAAGAATGGAGTTGGGCAGTTTTCGAATGTTGAAAGCCATTTGCGTGAAATTCCAACCTGTTGATAAAACTTGAGGATTTTTTTTTTCCTTATGACCTGTAGGTGTTCTTCATTAGGAAATTTAGCCACATTGGGTGTGATGTGCATCCGTGTTTATCTAGTTAACAACTCCTTTAGACTTGGCCCTTGACAGTTTTAATGATGTAGATATTTTTATGTAGTCAAAATTCTTCCTATATGGCTAAAGGGTTTTACTATATGTTTGCCTTCTCCACCTTAAGGCATCTTCCATTGTTTCACTTCCCTCCTCCCTCCTCCCTTCTTCCTCTGTTTCTGCATCTGTCCCCTCATTCCCTCTCACCTCTCTGGATCTCTCCCTCTCTCCAAATATTCACCTGCATTTCTCATCTTGAGCTCATTGGGTATAAGAACTCATTCTTGGGAATTGAGATCTGCTCTCACGTGAGATTTTGGTGTGTTTTTCAGTTCAGATGTTGAGCTCAGAAGCTGAAACACTTGTTCTGTGATAGCAAGGTGGGGTCTGGACCATGAGTATCATGGAGAAGTAGCCCTTCCCATGGACAGGAGCCCTTGCCTTGTGGTCCCTGGTCTCTGTCTCACAGGGAGATGGCAGATCAGGCATGGGGCCTCCCAACCTGCACTACTTCGTCCTGGGGCTTAGGATGAGAAGCCAGCTCTTCCTCGGGAGCAAATGAGGTGGGCTGGAGCTTATAAAGACAGGACTCAAGATTATTTTACACCCTCTACTATGTTTTTATTTTGCAGTTTGTTCTACTGTTCTTTCACAGCGGACGGCTGTCGGGAGCCGACTGACTGCCTTAAGCACAATCATAATGTGAAAGCTTTGGTTATTGGGAAAAACTGTATTCAGGATGATAGAGCAAAGCAACTGTGTGAGATTCTCAAACATTCACATTGTGCACTAACACACTTAGGTGAGTCAACGCTGTCCTTGTGCAGGAAGTCCCCTCATCTCCTCTTGGGCGGGGACAGAGTGATATGTGGTCATGTGAGGGGTAAGAAGGAGAGACGTGTTGAAGGACAGGGTTTTCTTTTAAAACTCTTTGTTTGTAGATATTTTCAATCAGTACATTTTGGATAAAAAGTGCTAGACATGCTCCTTGCCCAGTGAATCTTCACTCTAATGGGAAGATGGATTTTTATTTTCAAAATTTTTGGATTATTTTTAAAATCTTATTTTTCAGTTGTTGACATACATTATATTAGTTTTTAGGTATACAACATAGTGAGTCCACATTAAGAACCCAAATTGGAAATTACAAAACAGTCACATGGATGTGAAGTACAGCACAGGGAATATCGTCAATAATATTGTGATAACTATATGTGGTGTCATGTCAGGTGGGGACTAGACTAATCAGTGTGATCACTTCATAAGGCAAGACAGATTTTAATCACAATTTGATGTCTTTGCTCAGCAAACTAAGATGATTTAGTGCCAAGTAGTAGTAATTTTGGTCAAAGGTGGCTCAAATGTATCCTCTTTTCAAACAGACAATGGTTTGTTGTTCTTATAAACCACTTAGGGGCTCAGGGCTTAGGGGCTGCACTCAGTTGGGTTTTGAGATTAACCTTGGCATGTGAGTCTTTGTCTCTGTCCCTGAATCAAAAAAGAAAGGTAGGTAGGGAAGAAAGTACTGGGCATCTCCAAGGGCCCAGAGGAGTTCCTGTGGGAAGATTTCACTACATATGGTTGGGAGAGAATGGTGACCTAAGGGAGACCATGCAGGAGAAAATTCTGTAGGGTGAACTATGGTTTGAGTGCTTACTATGTGCATGGAAATGGAGAACTCATGACACTTACCACTTTGTCCTCAAGCAGGGAGATCCCAGGAGGTCAGTACCTTTACATCCATGTTAAAAACAGGAAAACTGAGGCAAGGAGGTCACTTAACTAAATAATGATAGAACAGGGACCCAATCTAAGTCTGACTCAGAAGCCAATTCTCCTCTTGCCCCAATCTTTATTGAGAGATAATGAACATACAACATTGTGATATTTTTAAGTTTCCAACATGCTGATTGTATACTCTTGATTATTGCAATATGATACCACCTTACCCTTGACTTGATATGCTGATGTATTGCAATATGATTCCTCCACCACGTCACCTAGTTACCACTTCTTTTTTTGTGGTGAGAACATTTATGATCTACTCTCAGCAACTTTCAAGTATATAATAGTTCTTATATAATAGTCACTGTGCTAGACATGAGACCCCAGGACTTATTCATCTCACAACTGAAAGCTTGTATCTTTGACCAACATCTCCTCATTTCCCCACCCCGACCCCTGGAAACCACCATTCTACTCTCTATGAGTTTGGCTTTTTTAGATTCCACACATAAGTGAGATGACACTGTACTCGTCTTTCTCTATGGAAACCTTGCCATGTGCAGATGCAATATTCTTTGGTAAAGGGAAAGTCTTTACCAAGAAGTAATCTAGAGTCTAGTTTTAAGCCCTCACTCTCCAGGTGCTTCTCCCCAGTGGCATAACTGAGGAAAGCATTTGCAACAATTATTGCATCGTCTTTAATGATGAATCCCTTCCCGGCATTCAGTTTACTTCCATCCAGCCTCATTGTCCACTGTTGGCACCTTAGAGCAGGTATCTGCATATCCATATTTGTATGCATAGGGGTCCATCTAGAGCAGGGCACTCAATCTCAGCACTATTGACTGGGTAACTCATTGCTGTCAGGACTGTCCTATGCACTGTAGAGTATTCAGCAGCACCCCTGGTCTCCCCATCAGATGCCAACAGCACCTCTCCAGTCCTCCAACATTCTCAAATCTCCCCTGTGAGGCAAAATCGCCCTTGAGTGAGAAACACTCACCTAGAAGACTGAAGGAATACTATTAAAGGTACATGCTCAAGGTCAAGGATATATAATATAGCTGGTGGCATTAGACCTGCGATGTTAGAACCCACCATGTTTTTCTTGTCCTATGCTATTCCTGTCCATCAAATGGTGCCTTTACTTCCAAGCATCTTCTGGATCCTGCCCACCTTCTTCTAACCTAAGGAAATCTATTCCTTCCCTCTGCTTTTCATGCATTGAATTTTGCACATACAGCCACGAGTCACATTTCTTTATAGACTTAGGTGGAAATTTCTGCTATGTTAAACTGATAGAATACACATTCACTTTCGTCTTTATATTCCTAGTAGCCAGCCAACCATATGTTCAGGTTCTGTGCTGTTGAATTTAGAAAGAAGATGAAAAATGTGTAATGAAAGTGTTGTGATGCTATCTAATGCCTTTCAAGGGCCTTATAAATAAACTCACATCCACTTTAAAGCTAAAATTATTTCCCTCATGTTAAGGCAGGCAAAATGTGCTTCCCCATCTGCCAAGTGGGTTTAAGGTATTATCTACCTTTATAGAATTGGTATATGGACTAAATGAGTTGTGAGCAAGCATTTGGAAAGTGTCTGGTGTGTGCTAAACTCTCTGCTGTTAGCCAGTCTTTTTCAATAGTGTTTTTTCCCCCAGATGTTATTTCGCTTTTATTTCTAATGTCTTAATTTCGGTAGACTGTCTTTAATGTTCCCTTCCCACCCCACCACCTAGGTTGGAGAAATGCAACCTGATATCTGTCTGCTGTCAGCATCTCTTCTCTGCTCTCAGAATTGGTAAAAGTCTGGTTCATCTGAACCTTTTGGGAAATGACTTGGGGCCCGATGGGGTCAACACACTGTGGAAGTCCTTGAAAAAAAATCAATGTGCAAACTACAGGGTAACCCCCACTGACTTTTACCAGGGAAGCACCTGCCAAGATAGGGGATGGATGGGCTCGTGTTTTACAGCAAGCATCAAGTTTGCCCTGAGTTCAATTTCCTGGGGCACTGCTGGTCAATAGAGCATTCAGTAATGACGAAAATGGTCTCCATCTACGTCGTCCAATAGAGTAGCTACCAGCCACAGGTGGTAACTGGGCACTTGCAATGTAGTCACTACACCTGAGGGACTGAATTTTTCATTTTATTTTCTTTGGTGTGAATTGACTTAAATAGCCACATGTGGCTCGTGACAACCATACTGGATGGCATAGTCCTATAGACATTTGGGTATTTGGGGACTTGCCTCATTTTCCCCATTCTCTAGTGCCTATTTCTATCTTGGTCAACAAATGTTTACTCAACAACTTCCTTTTCAGTGCTAACTGTGGGTCCAGCATGGTGGCATGATGGACAGTGGGAAACAAATGGATGCGAGCTTTGTTCTCATGAGGCTATATTCTCCCCAGGGAGATGGCAAATCTGAGAGCTTTAAAAACAATGTTAGTTCTGAATGTGTGAAAGTAACTTTGGGTCATGGGACAGAAAACAAGGGTAGTCAAAGTGGTAAGGAAAGGCATGCATGAGGTGGTATCATTAACCCTGAGTCCCACTGAGGCTGAAAGGGGGAATCCATGTATCAGGAGGGGGATGTGGAAAGTGACTAGAAATTAAGAGTGGAGGGTCCTAAAGAAGCAGCAGTGTCATATGCAAAGGTCCTGAGGTCAGACCCAGCTTTGTGTTGCCCCTTCAAGGCATCAAAAGAAGAGCACTTAATCAGAACACTCTATACCTTAGTTTTCTGGAAATGGTGTCAGAAAGATAAGCAGTGGTTTGTTTTTTTTCTGGAGAAAGAGATTAAACTAGGTACATTTTAGCAGAAAACCATTTCAGATACGAAGGAAATTTGCCTACTTGGAAGTTGATAGAAATCTGTACATTGAGACTTTTATGTTACCAATTTGGCATCTACATAATGCATTTTTACAAGAGTTCTGGGTTGGTGACCACCAAAGATGGACATGTCTCCCCTTCCAATTGTGTGTGCATGTGATTCAGGTTGCAGAGGAGACTTACGACCAGCTGCCAAGATTCTCACCTCTTCTCAAAGAAGAGAATGTGAGGATATCACTTTTCAAGAGTCTGCTAAACATAGACCAATAATACAAATGAGAGAAATCAGATTCATACACATGGATGACAATGACCTGAGTTACCTTGTCCTATATCTATTCTGTCATCTTTCACAAGGCTTTGCCATCTTTTTCCTTCCTGGCTGTGCCATTCTTTTATGGAAAGGGGTACTTGGACCTTCACATCTCCTTACCAGTCTCTCTAGGTGAAGCTAGAGTCATCTTCTGTATTTCATCATATCATTCAATCATCCCCCTCTACTCATTCTAATTCTGTTCTCTTTTTTTTTTTTTTTTTTGCAGGCTGAAAAAGGACTTGTACAACATAGTAAAAGTGGAGTTGGAGGAATTACAGAAGGGAGAATCATGTGTAAGTGGGATTTTAATGACCTTAAAGATAAATGGTGGTGGTGACCCAAGGATAAGATGCCACCACATTCTCATGGAAGTTTCTTGGAGCACAACCACCAGAAGGTTGTGACTGTGTTGCTCAGGTGTCACTGTTCACAGGACAAGTGAGCTGTTACTTCCATTGTTTTTCCACAGTTGGTTGTAGGCAGCACATTAAATACCCAACCTCCAGAATTCAAATCTCAGACTGTTTGGCCCCAAGAGCCTACATTGGCTTTAAGAGGTTTTTTTGTGTGTTTTGTTTTTGGTCTTTTTTTTTTTTTGTATAATGTTAATTCTTGGGTGTTTATGAAGATTCAATAAAGTGAAGGATATATAAATACTTTGAGGCATCCATTTCTTGTGGATTGAGAGATGGTAATAGATGTGATTATAATTCCATGGTTATACGATTAAATAAGTCAGACAGACATCCAGAACCACTCCTAATATGCAAATACACCCAAGTTTGGCTTTTGCTTCTACCTTTGAGTGATCCGAGACTGTGTTATAGCTGAAACATATTTCACCCACCTGAAAATATTGAGGAGCATGGATCCCACACACGATACAAGGTGAAATCAATGATGCCATGCATGGGATTGTATGAGAAGCAGAAGCTCATTAAATTATAATTTTCTCTCCCTTACCTTAACACCAAGATTCTTTCTTGTAACATTTACTCAATAAGCAAAAGCTATCAGGAGTCATCGTAGGGCACAGTTGGATATTCATTTTATTTTGTATTCATCGCTTATAAAACATCTTCATGGTGTGTCTCGATAGTCATCAAAACCAACCCCCTATAGGTAGGAACCACCCTACTTTACTGATTTAAAAACAGAGATACCGAGAGAAAATGCTTTGCAGATTACAGATATTGTAAGTCAAATAATTGGCCTTTAAATGCAACTCTCTATTAAGAGCCAACATGTCTCACAAGGCCAGTGAGCTCTTCTGATACATCAAATGCTGTGATCCTTCTATGCACCCATATACTCTCACTCGTAAACATAAGCAAAACCCACAGTACTTGAAATAAATATTTCACTCCCTTCCTCCTTCTGCACCTCCGTTGTTCATTGTAGGTGCACACTGAGATAAAGCGAGAGTGAAGACAGGTATATGAACTAATTTAGAAAGTTCTGTCAAGGTCGAGACTTTAAAAAAATCAAAGGTTTAGATCTGCCTTAATCTCCTCATCTCCATGTCATCAATTCATCACTTTAGGTGACTAGTTTTTGAAATGGGATCGTGTTCTTTCTGATAATCTGACAAGCTATGGCACTTGTTAACCCCAGATCCAAGACTATCCCCCAATTTATTCATTGTTTCTTTAAAAAACAACACAGGAATATTCTGTGAGTGCCAGGTCCACAAATTCTCGATTGCTATTTTCGTCATGTTTTCAGAGTTTTTTGTTAGTGTAGAATTTCTGAATTTGTCAGAAAGTCACTTCTATTACACCCATGTATTTCAAAACCACATTTTAAGAATACTCGGAGGGGATTTCAAAGTCACTTCACCGTAAGCCAAAGTGACCTGGTAGGGCTTGGGGGATCAATACTAGGTGCACCTCACCTGGAATGGGGTTGCCAGGAGGGGGTGCTCAAAGCTAGCCTTCCTAGGCCTCACACAGCCTACCCATCAAGGAGGAAGCTCCCGTTTGAAGGTATGCTGATAAGGACAAATCTATCTTGAGGTCAGCTGGGAGTTTCTCCACCCCTGCATGTCCCTTGATACCAGTAGCTTGACTTGCTGATACATTGTATCAAGTTAATGCATTGTATGCTGGCATGTCACCTCGTCAGTCTAGCTCACTGCCACCTGCCTCCCTCCTCTTAGTTACTCTGACCCTTCTGTCAGTTGCCTTTGTAACTGTACTTGCTACCTTTATGTCTCCAGGTAGCTAGCTACCTTTAAAAAGGACTCAGACTCAAGGGACTTGCAGGGTTGTACATTGTAACAATTTGTATAATGTCAAATATTAGAAACCAGCTGAATGCCTATCAATCGAAGAATAGGTAATTCAAATGAAGTACATATATATGATGCCATTATATGTGTGAGATTAAAAAAGGTATAGATATATAGACTATAGATATATACAGAGTTCTAGTATGATATACATATATATCTCAACCTTATGTATATCAACATAGATAGACTAACAACGAAAAAACTTGCAGAATCATGTATTTAGGGTGGCATCTCTCATGTAATTAAAAAAAAAATCCCTTAGTGCTACATTGCACTCAAGCATATGAAAGTGTAGACACAGAATTGGAAGGCTACACATGAACCTCATGAGACAGTGGCTTGTGGGTTTCAGAAGAGGGGAACTAGACAGGGCCAGTGGTCAAAAGTGTCTTCACCTTTCTTTATCTGTACTCTTATGGTACTCGGTACTTTTCTGATTTTTAAAAATGTACTTTTAAAACACTGTCATGCAAACTGCCAGTTATAAAAACAGTCCCAGGGATATAAAGTCCAGCATAGGGAATACAGTCAATAATATTGTAATAACTGTAGATAGTGACAGGTGGGGACTAGAATAATCGAGGGTTCACCTTGCAAGGTGTATAAATGTCTAACCACTATGCTGTACACCTGAAACTGACATAACATTGTATGTCAACTGTCACTGAAAAATAGAAATTCTTTAAAAAATATAATCACAAGGCAAGAAAAGAGGAAGGGCTTGAAATAGAATGCTGATAGAGCCCAGAGAAGGGAGCAGTCGAATCAGACCTGCTTCCGCAATGTTCTCAGCATGGTCAGTGGCTTTCCAAGCCCACCTTGGTTTCTTCGATTTATATGCTCGCTCATGGCAGTCACTAGTAATAAATCCCAGTTCAACTGGTTTTAAGATGTCAAACTTTATTGAGGGTTTAAAATGTCATTGCGAGACAGGAAGGAACATTTATCAGGAAGGTGTCTCTAAGGCTTGCTGGAAGACACAGAGCAAAAACCACATAAAAGCACAATTTATGAAACATACCTGAACAGGGTCCCAGAAAAACCAGGGCTCACATCAGGGTCAGTGACTTTAGTTTCTAGGCACAGAAGAGGTTCAACTCAGGGCTCCAATTTTATCCATTGTCACTGCTCTTGAGTCAGAATGCCCAGCTCATTCACAAGCCAATTCGTGCCCATCTGGCCCTGTGTCTGTCCCATCAGCTATCTATGATTGTCAAGGAGGGATTTCTCTCTTGCTCGGCTATCAGAAGTCTCTGAGTTTCCTCATCAAATTCAGCTTTTTTCAGCCTGATAAAATATAAAGGGGATCTATTTAATCGATGCCTCTTTTTTTTTTTTCATTCTCTGCATCTCATCTTTCTCCGTCACTTCTTCCCCAGGTAAGCCCAAGAGAACCTGGTGGTGCCTCTGAGAGAAGAGACATCCTGACTAGGCAGTGGTGCACTGACAAATGTTTGGCACCCAGCTCTTACACACAGAAAAGCCCAGACTCTAACGCTGCACCTTTCTGTGGTGTGAATTCTCCCACTGTGGTTGATATGAAGCTCCAACTTGATGGCACTAAACACGACCTTGGGAAGAGAGGCACACACAAAGTTCTCTTAGCTGGTAGGAGCTGGCTTCAGCACACCACTGGACTGAACAGATGTCCCATGTGACAGCAAGCTGGGATTCCACAAACATCAGGGTTTGGAACAAGAAGTCAGTGGAGGCTCAGGAGCAAGACTGAAGCCATTTTTCTTTCAAAAAGATAAAATAGTAATGGTTTCCATTCTCTGATTGCCTGGTCCTGGCCCTCTGCGAAGGGTTTGGATGCAACTCTCATTAAAATTTCTTAACCCTATGAGATGCCATTATTGACCTGATTTGTGATGAAGACACAGAGGCCCAAAGTCTCACGCCATCAGGTGGTCAAGTCAGGGTACAGGACACAGAGATTTGGTCCTGGAGACCCTGCTCTTACACGGGTGTTCTGTTGTTGCTTCAGATAAAACTAGAGGGCTGAGAGTCATTGCATCTTTTTTCTTCTGTGGGTGTAAATGTCTGCTGTCTCTGCTGGTCTCTGTTTATTTGCAACGGTCCCCAAGTAGGTTTATCTTATTGTTCAAGTACTGTTCTTCATGCAACTGTTCATCTTAATGGTTGTGAGGGATGAGGGGGAGGGTACAGAGGAGATGCAAGCTCACTAATTGGTTCTATCATTTTTATCACATTATCTAATTTGTATTTCCATAACTACCATGTCAGATAATTTCCTCTGTTTTGCAGGTAGGAGACGGATAATCGGAGAGGACAACTGCCCTGCCTGGGGCTACAGGACTAAAGAGGAAAATTTGGATTCTGACACTGACCTCCACGACCCAAAAGATAGCAGACCACCCAAGGCCTCCCGTGACCTTGACCTTGACCATTACCTCTGGTGCTCAGCACTCTGCATCCTAGCACACATTAAAATGAGCCTGACCACCTACAAAAGAATGAAACTAGACTGTTGTCTATCGCCACACACTAAAATTAACTCAAAATGGATTAAGGACCTAAATATAAGACCTGAAACAATAAAATGCATAGAAGAAAACATAGGCGCTAAACTCAAGGACCTTGGACTTAAAGAGGATTTTACAAATTTGACCTCAAAGGCAAGGGAAGTAAAAGCAAAAATAAATAAATGGGACTACATCAAATTAAAAGGCTCAGCAAAAGAGATCATCAACAAGGCAAAGAGAGAACCATCCAAATGGAAAAATATATTTGCAAGCAACACTTCTGATAAGGGCCTAATATCTAAAATATACAAAGAACTCATACGACTCAATAACAACAAAAAACAAATGATCCAATCAAAACATGGGCAGAGGACCTGAACAGACACTTCTCCCTAGAGGACATACAAATGGCCAACAAATATTTGAAAAGATGCTCAACATCACTAGATATTAGGGCAATACAAATCAAAACCACGAAGAGATATCCTCTCACACCTGTTAGAATAGCTATAATCAACAAGACAAGTAATAACAAATGTTGGAGAGGATGCGGAGAAAAAGGAACCCTCGTACACTGCTGGTGGGATTGCAAATTTGTACAGCCACTATGGAAAACAGAGGTTCCTCAAAAACTAAGAATTCATCTACCATATGATCCAGCCACCATACTCTACTGGGTATTTACCCCAAAGACTTGAAAACCCATATCCGAAAAGATATTTGCACACCAATATTCATAGCAGCATTATTCACAGTGGCCAGGACATGGAAGCAACTGAAGTGTCCTACGAAGCTGTGGTACATATATACAATGGAATATTATTCAGCCATAAGAAGAGATGAAATGCTGCCATTTGTGACAACATGGATGGACCTCAATATTATCATGCTAAGCGAAATAAGCCAGACAGAAAAAGTTGAAAATCACATATCACTTATATGTGGGATATAAACCTAAAAGCAAAAAATGAACAGGACATACAGAGACTTGGGACATGGACAATGAGCTAGTGGTTACCAGAGGGAAAGGGAGTCAAACATAGCGGGGTTGGAGGAGGGCGAAGTGGGTAAAGGGGATCATATATATGGTAGCTGAAGGAAACTGGACTTTGGGTGGTAAACGCACAGTATAATATACAGAAGTCAAATTATAATGTACATCTGAAAATTATATAATCGTATTAACCAATGTTACCCCAACAAACTTAATTATCCTGCAGACATTAAAAATAGAGACTTATAAATGATATGCCAATCCAACTGACGATTTTGTTCAAATATATAAATTCTTAAAAATGACAACTTTCATCTTCTATTTGTGTGTGTGTAAAGTTTTGAAAGTTAATTATGACAGTTAAAAGAAATTCTTTCCCCCAAAAGAGTTCAGGCTCAGATGGCTTATCTGCAGATTATGTCAAGGTCTAAACAAAAATTTATTTTTCCAGGAGCTCTTTCAAAGAGAAAAAGGAATGAGAGGAGGAACTCCCCAACTGTTTGAGGCATAGCATGGGTACTGAAAACTGTTTTGTATATAAGAATTCAAGGTCCCAATCCACTTGAGACAACAAAAGAAAAAAAAAACCTTAATAAAGCCACCATAAATCTGTACATTAGGTCATAAACTTGCATTACTGTTCATTTTCTGATTTTGGTGAGCTGTAGTTATATAAAAAAAAATCTTATTTTCAGGACATAAACCCAAAATATTTAGGGGTAAAAGTATTTAAGGTAAAGTATGAGGGATTCAATCTGTATAATATATATGAATTATCTTGAACAAATCAGGAAGTAAACACATATAAATGTAGAGACTAAGTAAGTCAAAATTTTAACCTTTGGGGTTTCTGCAATATTATAGCAACTCTAAGTCTGAGATTGAGTCAAAATCTTTTTTAAAACAGGGGGTAAAAGGAGTGTGCTAGTTTCTTTGGGCCGCCATAATAAAATATCAAAATTTTATTAAAGTGGCCTAAAACAACAGAAACTTATTGTCTCATGGTTTTAGAAACCCAAAGTCCAAAAATAAGTGTCCCTGAATCCTGCAGGGGAATCCTTCCTTGCCTCTTCGAAGTTTCTAGGGGTTTGCTGGCAATCTTCAGCTTGTAGCCATGTAACTCCAATCTCTACCTCCACCTCCATCTTCACACCACATTGTCCCATGTGTCCCTCCCCTCACATAGCTATCTTCTTGTAAGGACACCAGACATACTGGAGTAGGGCCCCCCCTACTCCATCATGATCCCATCTTACCTAATTACATGTACAATGACCTTGTGTCCCAATAAGGTCACATTCTGCAGATACCAAGGGTCAGGGCTTCAACGTGTTTTTTAGGATGATGCAATTCAACCCTCAATGTTTTGTAAAGATCAACCCCTTGATATGGAGAGGGATTTCATAATCTAAACGCATTTATTTCATAGTCTAAATAAGTGTTAGAAAACTAAATTTTCATAGACCACACCCTAGAATCACGGTGTCAAAGATCTTTCTGCCTGAGGTCTGACGGCAAGCTCCAGGGAGCCCAAGGGGCCAAGATCTTGTCATTCTGGCACCTCCTCTCTGTCCCTCTGTGTTCTCCACTTGCTGCTCTGTTTGTCTCAATGGGTATTATTCTTCTAATAAAACACACACACATACACACACACACACACACACACACACACTTAAGTTCCAAGTTCTCCCACCCCGAAGATTCTTTTTGTGCACTGATGTCTCTCTTTGTAGTTGAGCTCTCCACCCTTGGCACAGGTTTCAGGATGAAGGGATAAGGAACCGACAAGCACTCAGCTCATCTGGCCCACCAGTATGGAGTAGGAAAAAAGCCAGCTAAAGAGTGGGAGCAGACTGCCTGTGAGAGCGTTGCACCCTTGGTACTTTAAAGGAGCACCCCAAGACCAGGGTCGGTGAACATCGTCACTTCAGTATTATTTTAAATTATATTTAACGTGTTAAAGAATCAGAATCCAGGGTCTGGTTAAGGACATAGGACCCCTGTCTGGTTGGTCAAGAAAGGAGGCAAGACAAAGGGGAGGAAACGGAGTCAAAGAGTCACACAGGAAACGGACAGATGAGAGAGAGGCAGCAACAAGACCTGCTGACTCACCGCTCCAGGTCTTCCTGGTGAGTCCTTAATGAGTGGCGGCTGAAAGTGGGAGGAAGTAGGCGACGGGGCCATCTGATTGGCTAGTGAGTCACTCTGTCCATTAGCTCAAGAGGGCTTTTGATGACCACACCTAATCTCTCCAAACTGGCTATTTGAGGAAATGGGGATAACTCTGTTCTTATTCTAAATGATTATGGAATGCCTCTGAATGATTGACTCCTTCCTTCATTCTCAGCTCCCATTAGTATGCCATGAATTGTCACCACCAAACATTTCTTTGAGGCAATCCCTTTACTAATATACAAAGATACACCTAAGAGCACGAACAGATGTTACATCTTCTAGGTCTACCTTTTGTGCAACTAAGATGATCATATTTTTGTTCTTTTATCTGTTAAGGATGAGGAGTTATATTTTTCCATCATACTCGGCACTGGGTGTGAGGCAGAATGCCTGCAGGTGTGAGCAAGTGACCATCATCCTTAAAGGCCCCAGGTGATTCCAGTTGGGAAGCCACGCTGGCGGCCACTGGGTTGATTTAGGGTCTAGGGTGAGCCTCCACAGAATCTATCACCTGTTGAATATACCTCCTATTGCACAAGAATCATGGCTTCCTCTCCCCATCTTTGAAAGGCTTTTTGCCAGGTCCTGATGGAGGCTGGATAGAGCATTTTTCTTGTGTAGTTTATAGTATCAGTGCTTACCTGAAGTTGAGATC
>NW_006438873.1:997658-1001803 GCF_000325575.1 Pteropus alecto
CATTTTGGGGCTTCTTGGCCAGGTGCCCAAGAGGTGCCCAACACTATAACTAGGGCGTGCACTGTCTTGGAGTTAGCAGAGGTGTGAAGGAAAGCGGAACTGGAGGAACACAGCTGAAGCCCAAAAATCTCAGGTGAAGCAGCATTTCCCTCCCACTGAACCTGCTCATTAAGAACCCAATAAGTGAGGAGGAGTGTTTGAATGGGTGTAGCTTTTCCCTTCTCCCCCTGGCTTGTTTGACTTAGGGACCCACCAGGAGACTTGCCGTCAGGGCTGGTGAGTCCCCTTTCTTGCTAATTGGCTTTCTCTGATTTTAAAATCTCTTTCCTTACATTGTTACTGAAGTTCTCCAATTTCTCTATTTTTCTCATGCTGTTTTTCTTAAATGAAAACTGGTCACTATGGCTTTAGCATGGCCCCCACTCTCCAATTTGGTGTGTGAGGTGTTAGGGAGAGACAGGATACTCTAAATGGCTAGGTACGGCTTCTTTATTCCCAGGGACACTCCTCTGAACTCTAAGGCACTAGCCCTCGAGTCTGGCTGCCTGTTTAAGTTTTCTGGAACCATAACAAAACACAGTTTTCCTAGATGAACAAGCGAAATGGAAACAGACTCAGGTACAGAGAACAAACTGACGGTCACCAGATGGGAGGGGGGTGGAGAGCTGAGTGAAAAAGGAGAAAAGATTAAGAAGTACAAATTACCAGTTACAAAAACAGTCATGGAATGTAAAGCACAGCACAGGAAATATCATCAATAATATTGTAATAACAGTGTGGTGGCAGGTGGGTACTAGACTAATCGGGGGGATCACTTTGTAAGGTTTATGAATGTCTAATCACTATATTGTGCATCTGAAGCTAATATAATATTGAATGTTAACTGGAACTGAAAAATAAAAATAAATTAATTAAAAAAAAAACTGTTTCCTGAGTCCAACTTTCAAAGTTTCTAGTTTGACGGGTGTGGGTATTTCTGGACATACACAGAAATAGCCAAATTTAAACTACTGATTTAGTAAAATACTATTTAATAAGAGTTTGTCGTGTGTATAAGAATGGTTCACAAACTGAGAGCTTTCAAATTCAAAACTGATATAACATTACAAAATGGCTTACAGAGTGAAAACCACCAAGCTGTTTACCCTTGATGATAATCGGTTATAATGGTTTTCCAGACAGCAGGGGAGTTGGTTAAAAGTGATTACCTTATTCCACTTTTAGGAAGATGGCTTACACTTCCTTTATGTTTATCAGAGGTATTGACGAAAGGTAAGTTCGTTTATGTTGGAGAAATGAGCTAGATTTAGTTTTGCTCAGGTGCCTTAAATGATTTCATCTGCTCAGGGAGCTTTCATGTCTTGTCTCCGTTTTGCATTTAATTTTACTGTTTTTTTTTTTTTAAAGAACTCCTAGGTGACTCCTTTGTGCAGCAATGCTCCAGAAGCTGGAGTCAAAGGTGCTGGGAGTGATTAGCTGGCTAGTCATCAATCAGCCTCACCCCTCATGTAGTCAGAACACCCCGAGGTTTCAGTGTCAGTTTTGCCATGTGAAACCTGGTGCAGGCACTGGACCCCATCTCAGCTCTCAAAATGAGTCTGTACTCCAAAGATGGTGGTGTGAAATAGAAGTCAAAGAGGGAAATACCTTGAGATTTTCAACATTTCTTGAAAATCACTTAGAACCAAGATTTAAAAGGAGAGAACTCTTATCTGTGCTACACAAGTACAGCCAGAGTTGGAAATATTTGCAACTCCTAGTGTTGTTTGTCAAAGAAACTGGAGCAATTTTATAAAAAATCTCTTAAACAACTATTTCCCTGAATTTGTCATGAGCCTGGTCTTACGTGTCCTTTAAAAACATGACTTTAAGTGGGTTTTTGGTAACCACCTGCTGTTATCTGTGCCTATGAGTTTGTTGATTTTGTTTGTTTGTTTACTGCTTTTGGTTTTATATCCCACGTATGAGTAAATTATATGGTTCTCAACTTTTTCTGTCTGACTTACTAAGCATGATAATCTCAAGATCCATTCATGTTGTCGCAAATGAAAGTATTTCATCTTATAGCTGAGTAATATTCCATTATATATATGTACCACCTCTTCTTTATCCAGTCATCCACTGAAGGGCATTTTGGTTGTTTCCATGGCTGGCCACTGTAAATAATACTACAGTGAACATTGGGGTGCATATATCTTTACAAATAAGTGTTTTCCAATTTTTCAGGTAGATGCCGAAATGAAGGATTGCTGGGTCATATAATAGTTCTATTCTTATTTTCTGAGGCACCTCCATACTGTTTTTCATAGTGGCTGCCCCAATTTACATTCCCACCAACGATGCATGAGGGTTTCCTTTTCTCCACATCTTTGCCAACATTTGTTTTTTTATTCTCTTATTGGTAAAGAGCCATAATGACAAGCATGAGGTGGTATCTCATTGTGGTTCTGGTTTGCATTTCCTTTACAACTAGTGAAGTTGAGCATGTTTTCATGTATCTGTTGGCTATATGTATGTCTTCCTTGGAAGGGTAATATTTTTAAACCTTAGTTCTTTTGTAGTCTAACTTAGCTTATTCTATGCAAATATTTTCCTCAAAACAATATATGTGAGTGGCATCAGAAACATGGTGGAATGAGAGATGTCCCCAGATATCTCTCCTTGAAATAACAAAGCTGAATATCTCAAACTCAACAAAAAACACCCAACCTGCCACCAGCATGTTCCAGTGTGGGATCTGTGCATAAGAGCTACCAGAGGAATTGAAAATACAACTAGATCAGCAGAATGAGTTTTTTAGAAAGAAGATTAAAACACTCAAAAAGAACCAAATAGAACTTCTGGAGATTAAAAAAAAAAAAACACTGCAAGAGATGAAATATGAAATAGCAAGCTTGGGAAATAGAGTTGACCAAATGGAAAAAAGGATCAGTGATAGTGAAGACAGAAATCTAGAAATAAATCAGAAGGAAGAAGAGAGAACCCAAAGAATGGAAAATAATGAAAGAGAAATACAAGAGCTAGCTGATAACATCAGGAGAGGAAACATAAGAAGAATGGACATTCTCAAAGGCGAGGAAAAGGAGCAGGGACTACAAAGCATTTTCAGACAAATAGTGGAAGAGAATTTCCCAAATCTAAGGAATGAGTTGGAGCTTGGAATTCAAGAAGCCAACAGGACACCCAATTATCTCAACCGAAAGACTTTCTCGAAGACATATTGTATTATAATTATCAAAAATAAATAAAAAGACAGAATTCTCAGGATAACCAAGGAAAAGAAGATGGTAACCCATAAAGGAAAACCCATTAGGTTATCATTGGACTTCTCAGCACAAACTTTAAAAGTCAGAAAGGAGTGGAATTGAATATTCAGACTAGTAAATGAAAAGAACTACCAGCCAAGAATAATGTATCCAGCAATGCTCTCCTTTAGATATGAAGGAGACATAAAGACCTTTCCAGACATACAAAAATTGAGAGAATTCTCCAATACGAGGCCTGCACTACAGGAAATACTGAAACGGGTCAGCTCAACTAGAAAGAAATGATGAAAAAATACATAATTAGGAGTAAGGCAACTAGGAGGCAGATAGAAGAAGAGGAGTGCAACCCTTACTAAGAACAGAGCATTATAAGCCTAAACAATAAGAAGAAATTTGTGATAGCAAGATCGTAATGAATGTTCAGAACACGTAGAGACAAACTGAGGCAACAATGACTGAAAAGGGGAACATTCAAAGATCCAAATTCACAAAGGGGAATGGAGATAAGGCATATGCAGGAGAAAATGGACTACTATATATAGTTATATATATATATAACTATCGTCCCCATATTTGTAATGGTAACCACACACCAAAGATTCAGAACTGAAGTATATAACATAAAACAAGAAGGGCCAGAAGGAAGCCCACAAAAACCAACAGAAATACAAAGAACAGACACACAAAAAGACAAGGAAGCAATGGAAACATCAAGCTACCAGAAAGCAAAAGATAAAATGGCTATAGGGAAACCTCACATTTCAATAATCATCCTAAATGTAAATGGACTGAACTCACCAATAAAAAGACACAGAGTAGCAGATTGGATCAAAAAACTAAACCCAACCATATGCTGCCTCCAGGAGACACATCTCAGAT
>NW_006438873.1:1004323-1009284 GCF_000325575.1 Pteropus alecto
TGGAGAAAGAAAAGCCTCAATAAATGGTGATGAGAAACCTGGAAAGCCACCTGCAAAAGAATGAAACTAGACTGCTGTCTATCACCACACAGCAAAATTAACTGAAAATGGATAAGGACCTAAATATAAAACCTGAAACAATAAAATGCATAGAAGAAAACATAGGAGCTAAAGTCAGGGACCTTGGACTTAAAGAGGATTTTATGAATTTGACATCAAAGGCAAGGGAAGTGAAAGTAAAGGTAAATGAATGGGACTACATCAAACTGAAAAGCTTTGGCACAGCAAAAGAAACTGTCAATAAGGTAAAAAGACTGCTGTCCAAATGGGAAAATATATTTGCAAGCAATGTCTCCAATGAGGGCCTAATATCCAAAATTTACAAAGAACTCATACGACACAATAACAACAACAACAACAACAAAAATGATCCAATCAAAAAATGGGCAGAGGACTTGAACAGACACTTTTCCCAAGAAAACATACAAATGGCCAACAAACAAATGAAAGATGCTCATCATCGCTAGCTACTAGGGAAATGCAAGTTAAAACCACAATGAGATACCATCTCACACATGTTAGAATAGCTGTTATCAATAGGAGA
This sequence comes from Pteropus alecto, assembly GCF_000325575.1. Classification (NCBI taxonomy): domain Eukaryota; kingdom Metazoa; phylum Chordata; class Mammalia; order Chiroptera; family Pteropodidae; genus Pteropus; species Pteropus alecto. The sequence continues at coordinate 1,004,928 of NW_006438873.1, forward strand.
CGTAATAACAAATTTTGGAGAGGATGCAGAGGAAAAGGAACTCTCATACACTGCTGGTGAGACTGCAAAGTGTACAGTCACTATGGAAAACAGTATGGAGGTTCCTCAAAGAGCTAACAATTGATCTACCATATGATCCAGCAATTCCTCTACTGGGTATTTACCCCAAAGAATTCAAAACTCAAATCCAAAAAGATATTTGCACACCAATATTCATAGCAGCATTATTCACAGTGGCCAGGACATGGAAGCAACCGAAATGTCCTTCGATAGGTGATTGGCTAAAGAAGCTGTGGTACATATATATAATGGAATATTACTCAGCCATAAGAAGAGATGAAATACTGCCATTTGCGACAACAAGGATATATATATACATATGCTTTACTGTTAAATTGTACACCTGAAGCCTACTGGATTTCATTAACCAATCACCATAAAAATAATTAATTTCAAAAATAAGATGTGATATATTCCTGATTTAATTAAGTTCCAATCATATTTTCTTCAAAACATACAATGACCTCATTTTTTTTATCTGCAGTTTGTATGTGGAGTGATGTAAGGCTTGCATTTTCCTCATATGTAAACAATCAGACACGATTATCTTGGCATACATTTCAATGCACATTCATGATGCCACTTTTATCAAGTGTTTAACTGGCACCACATGTAGACACATGTATATAGCACACACATACATAAGTTGCCTTTTTCATGGGCTATTCTAGGTGACACTCAGTTACAAAAGAATCCCTGTACTAGAGAATCTACCTTCTCTCGAAAGATTTTATATGACACTCAATTCTCAAAATCTAAACCCTATTTACTAATTGGAGTATTTTTTACAATGAGAATGTTGCCTTTTAACACAACTGATATTCCACTTTGATCTCAACTCAGGTGTTTACTGAGGTCAAATGTCAAGGTCACTTTGCCAAAAGGAAAGAATTCAGATCTCCTTTTAACAGACTATCAAAAAGCAGCCTATATCAGGAAATGTCTTACTATGTCAACTTCAAATGAATTGGTATTACCATGTGATATGATTCTCTTTATTTTCTAGATCCCATATTCCTTGGTCCTCAAGATTCTTCCCAAGCCTGACCCCACTGGAGACAATGCAAGATGGCTGAATCAGGTTCTCTTGACTTTGATCTGCTGTGGTATCTGGAGAAACTCAACAAAAGGGAATTTCAGAGTTCGAAGAATCATCTTGGACAAGCATGTGTGGAGATTGGACTCCCACCGATCCCAAGGCTGGACCTAAGGAAAACCAGACCAGACCTAGTTGACCTGTTGACAGTCTCTTATGAAGTGCAGCACATCTGGAATATAATGTACAGCATCTTCCACAAGATCAACCGTGACAATCTCTGTGAGAAGATCAATGCTAGGTGAAGCCGTGAGTAGTGGGTGTGAGTGGGGGGTGGGAGCAGTTTTCTGTAAGCCTGATTGTTTTGGTGAGTGACTTCTCCATTGCCCAAAGAGCCAGTCTTCAGGTCTGGAAGCCACCGAAGGAACAGCAATGGCTTGGATGTGGGTCTTGTCCTGTCATGACCTTCTGATTCTACCCATGTTTTCTTTCATGATGCCAACTGACTCTAATGAAGGTAGCCCGCTAATGGATTAGACCCACCCAAAGAAAGCACTTTAGCTAGAGTAGATTGCAAGCATGGCGCTTTGTCATAGAACTGTAATATCTAGCCATAGAAATCTGTGGGCCTCTGTGCAAAGGTTATGGAGAATTAACATAGAACATACTCTGCTGAGCATATCGTGTTCATTGGCTCCTTTGGGCATCTCTAAACATCTCTAAACAGATGCAATTATTTATTCCAATAGAAAGAAATGGAGTATCTGAGAGGCTTAGAAATTACCAACATCATGAATCTAGTCCAAAGTCCCTTAGGTAGCAGAGCTAAGACCCTAAGCCAAATGTAGCTAGCTCTAAGTCAGAATCTTATATCTTTTCCATCTCTTGGGTGCTCTACATCCATCTGGAAAGACTCAAGTATTTAGAGGGACCATCAAGCCAGGCAATGCAAAGCTGCAAGAGTTGCCAGTTTTAGATTGAGCCTGTCTTCATGTTTACTACTGTCCTTTAGCCCTTGTTACCTTCCAGACAATCACAACTAGTCTTACAGGAGAAAGATTTCAGATTGTCTCTAGTCTTAGCCCCAAATAAATTACTGAGCATTCATTGATAAATGGCTGCCAAGTTTTGATGATAATTTGGGCCCCAGAAGGTTCACCAGACCTTCTGATGTGAAAGGAGAAATCAGAGATCTGCAACATTGAGTGTATCTTTTAACACTTAATTGTTGACAAACATTCAGATGAAAATAAAATAGCTTATAACTCAAGCATAATCATTTTATAGGCCAGGTCAAGATTTCGTGCTGCCGGCTTTAAACCTCTGGTACAAAATAAGGGGTGACTGCCAGATCTGTGTGGTAGAACCTGGAAAGCAATAGAGAAACTCGGTTATGACATTTCAGTCACCCACCTTATTTAAAAGCTGAAAATTGCTTCAACATCTGTTTCACATCTCCTTGAACATATATTTATAGTCAGAAAAAATAAACTAACATACAGTAAGGAATATAAAGAGAATACAAATTAAAATACAAAAAAGTCCATGAAATCATTCCATGCTGAGCTATATCCAAGGTTAACAGTATATTCTTCAGGAATTTTCTAGGCAGGTAGGCAGATACAAATAAACTCAAATGGAGTCATACTACAGATTTCATTTTTTTAACTCATTCTTATCTACCAAATTTTCACAATTAAAAAATCAAACCAATGAACAAACAAAGGGTTAAGGGGGTCAAATATATGGCGATGGAAGGAGATTCAATTTCGGGTGGTGAGCACACAGTGCAATATACAGATGATGAATTATAGAATTGTACACTTGAAACCCATATAATTTTATTAACCAGTGTCACCCCAATAAATATAAAAAGCAGACTCATAGAAATGAAGAACAAAGCAATGGTTGCCAGAGGGGAGGGGATGGAGGTATGAGTGAAATGTGAAGGAGAATATAATCTATAATAGTGTGAAAACTGCACAGAGACAAATGGTTACTAGACATAGTGTGGTGAGCACATTGTAAGATATATTAATGTCACATCACTGTGTTGTACACCTGAGACTAATATGGTATGCCAAATACACTTGAATTTTTAAAAAAGAAAAAAATGTAAGTACCTCGATAATTTTTATATTGATTACATGTTGAAATGATAGTATCTTGAGTATATGTGCTAAATAAAATGTTACTAAAATCTTTTTAAAAACTTTCAAATAAGGTTAAAAACATATTAAATCTTCTTCTTCCTGGGTCTTCTTCCCGATAGGTATCAACTGCTCGATTTTCATAGGCATTCTTTCAAAGTTTTTATTTATGTTTCAAGATGGAATTTATTAAACATCTTTATATTTAGTACAAAATTTATCCTTTATTAAATTTAAGAGTGGCACTGGTTAATAAAATTATATAGGTTCAAGTACACAATTCAATAATTCATCTGTATATTGCACTGTATGTATGAGTTTATTTCAATATATTTATGTAGGAGAGTAGTTTTAATAGAAGGAATGGAGTTCCAATATATAAAAGCTTCACATAAGTAGAAGACCCACTTTCCCCCTCGATGAGTCAGGGGACCCAGTCTACTGTAATATCTGACCCCTCTGTTCTCATGGAAAGAGTCCATTGCTCATCTTTGTAATTTGTTCAGATCCATACACTACATTACACTGTGGGTGAGGTCACAAGCCCACTTCAGGATGGATGGTGAGAACACTGAGCCTCAAAAACAAGGCCTCATACCAGCTGCTTCCTGGCAAGGGCCCGTAGTAGAGAGAGAAACAAAATCTGAGAGGCTACCTGCATGCCTCGCCTTAGATACCTGCAGTGGGCATCACAGACACCAAGTGGTCTAGAATGGACTTCAACCCTGCTACTCTTGGTACATAGCTAACTGTGAGAGAGCCTTAAAAAAAGCAGCTTTATTAGGGTATGAATGATATACAAAACTATACTTTTGTAAGAGTATACTTGTATACAATTCGATGATGTATACACACATCACGTGAAATCATCATCACATAAAGGTAATAATCACACCCATCACCTCCAAAAGTTTCCTTGTGTGCCCTTCTCTCCACCTCCATCTCTCTCTCACCCTTCCTCTGTTCCTCTTCCCACCTCCCTCCCACCCTTTCTCTCCACCCACTTTTGTCTCATTCTCTCTCTCCCTCTTTCCCCATCTCTAGCCCCTGCTCCCATGGAAACACTTCACGTGATCTACCCTCCTAACAAACTTTATGTATGTGTATATAT
>NW_006438873.1:1014453-1041184 GCF_000325575.1 Pteropus alecto
TGTGTTTTTTATCTCCAGAGGTTCTATTTGGTTCTTTTTGAGGGTTTCAGTCTCCTTGCTCTGCTCATCTAGTTGTTTTTTCAATTCCTGAAAGTGTTAGTATGATTTGTTTCAGAACTTACTGAGTTTTTCAGAAGTACCATTTGAATTCTGTCATTTAAGTTGTATATTTCTATGTCTGTAAGCTTATTTTCTGGAGATTTTTCTTTTTCTTTCTGAGCTGCCTTGTCACCTTGGTTGTTCAGGGTGTTTAATGAACTATTTCTCTGCCTGAGCATTAATGGAAGTGTATTTAGCTCTTTTTTTTTCCACAAAGATTTGTTATATAAAGGTCTCTCTTAAGCCTGTTGCAAAGAAGGCACTTCTCTTTTGTTTTCCAGTAGGTCTAAGGCATCTAAGCCTCTTGGATCCCTGCTTTATATAAATCTTATCAATGCTTTTTCTTTCTTATGATTGTTAATCATGCTCAGTACTTTCAGGCTCAGTTTTGTCAGTGTTAGCGACAGTTTTGGTAGCATTTGCTCAGATTCTCCTGGGGCTCCGCGGTGTTTGGTTTCGGAGGGTATCGGGGTAGAGGCCCTCTGGGTTGGGGATAGTGGGTTGGGGACTGCAGCTCAGCCTTGGTTTTGCAACTACGGCTGGTAAATATCAACTGTTGTTTCTCTGCCATCCCGATTCTCTGCTTTCTGCCTTCATGACTGGGCCCTGCCACTGTCCACGTGAAAGTCACAACACTCCCAGGCAGGGCTGTTCAAGGAACCTGCTGCACCTACTCCCCTCCCCCTTCTCCTGCAGGGAGCTCCGGCTGCAAGAGGCAGCTTCTTTATTTTCTCCACTCTACCACCTAACACCCGGGGTTCTGACCTGTAGTAGCTCTTATGCGCAGATCCCACGCTTAGACGTGCTGGTGGGCAGTTTAGGTGTTTTTGTTGAGTTTTAAATGTTTAGCTTATTGTCGTTTCAAGGGGAGAGATCTGGGGACATCTCTCACTCCTCCATGTTTCTCCAAAATCTCCTGAATCTTAACAAACTTTTAAGTGTACAACACAGCGTCATTGGCTTCGGGCACCGTGCATTATAGAGGATCTCTAGAACTGATTCATCTTGCATAACTGTGACTTTGTTTTTACATCATTTAAAATGAAATTATATAAGCTCACTACTTAAAATGTCAGGGAACAAAAATATATCAAAAAATAATTTTCCAAGCTATACCTTCAAAATATCACTAGGATTAATATTTTACCTCTAAACATCAATTTAGGTAATCATAGTAGCATGCTGGCAATGTGACTGCTAAATAAAAATCTTTACTAAAATATTTAACTTCAGAAGTAAACTAATATGGAACTGAAGAAATTATACTACAGATCTTTTTTTTAGTAATGAACAAAGAGTTCAGTCTTTAAAAGTTCCTTCTAAATCTGAAGAAAAAAGTTGTAAGATATTAAGTTGTTCAAACTTGTATGCCTTCTGTTTTTCCTAGCTTTATGATATAATGACAAAAATTGTTTATATTTAAGATATACAACACAATGACCTGATATACGTATACATAGTGAAATGACACATCAGGCTACAATTCTTGATTAGACCTTAAAGTGTGGATTCACACCTTGCTCTGAAAGACATTTTCTGTTTTTCCTTCCCAACCTTTGCCTTGCTCATGTAGAATTTATACTGCCAAAGTTCGTAATGTTGACTCTTGGTGGCCATTGTAGGCATCTTCTTGTTTGAATTCAATTCTGCATTGTAACCTGTGCTTAACCCGTTGCGTACCCTGTCTCTGCCCAGGCGAAGGGCTCGTTTCATTGTTGTAGTTGACCAGACTCCATGGATACTTCTCTCAACTTTATCCCCAAGAATTTGTGGGTTCTTGATTCCCTGATGTCATTTTATGTTTAAAGCCATTTGAATATACAAATGACACCTTGACTGGACAGACAACTCTTCAGCTGCTCCTTATTGTAAAATTGCATCCATTTCTCTGGCATCAAACCTTTCTGGAGAAATCATAGAAAAACATGTTACAGGTCATTTTCCTTTTTCGTACACTTTCTTCCTACTGAATCCTCACATTTCTCCTTTTTCTTTGAAGTTTGGGACCTTAATAGGAATGTGCCTCAGTGTTGATCATTTTCTCTTTTTTTAAGTTTTATCATCCATATTTATACATTCAGTCCTTACTTGCAAGGATTTTTTTCTCTAACATTTTATCTTTGTTCATATGCCCTATTTTGAGGAGATAAATGATCCTTATATACTAATATCTTTTTCTTCAAAGGCTGTTTCTCATTTGTTTAGACATTTTTTATATAGTCTACATTTACCTGCCAGTCATGTCCTCATTTCTAATATTGATTAAATCTGTAATCATGTGATCTTGTTTGTTAGTTTCCTTAGTTCCACAATATCCCATATCAATTTAGGTCACTATTTTAAATGTTGGATTTTGTAAGTTAACTCTATTTAAGCAGTTTGAAGAAATGGTGGGAAGCTCATTTTATTTCCTTGTATTTCTTTTCAGAATCAATTCCTGGTAATTTTTTTCTTTATTTTTATGTTTTGTAATTGTCCTGTCATTTTCTTTTTTTCCCCTTAGAACTATCTTTTATCTATCTATGTTTTATTATGATGAGAACACTTAACATGAGATCTACCCTTCTAACAAATTTTTAATGTGTAAAACAGTAGTACTATTAAGTATAGTGTATTGTACAACAGATCTCTAGAACTTATTCATTTTGCAAATTTTATATCCATCTTGAAATTTTATATCCGATAAGCAACTACTCTGTTTCCCCTCCCCCCATCCTCTGGCAACCACCATTCTAATCTCTGCTTCTATGAGTTTGACTATTTTACATATTGTATGATTCTACTTATATGAGGTGTCTGTCCCACTGTGGCTGGCTTATTTCTCTCCTAGCATAATGCCTTCAGTGCTCATTATGTTGTAACATACAATAGAATTTTCTTCTTTAAGGCTGAATAATCTTCCGATGCAGGTATATGCCACTTTTTCTCTACCCATTAGTTTATGGAAATTTAGATTGTTTTCATATCTTGGCTATTGTAAATAATGCTGCAATGAACTTAGGGGTACAGATATCTCTATGAAACCCTGGCTTTAATTCTTTCCAATACATTCTCAGTAGAATTGCTAGATCATATGGCAGCTCTATTTTTAATTTTTTGAGGAAACTTCATACTGTTTTGCATAGTGGCTGCACCCATTTATGGTCCCACCAACAGTGCACAAGGGTTCCAATTTGTTCACATACTCACCAACACAGTTACCTTTCACTTTTTTTTTAAATAATAGCTCTCATAAGAGGTGTGAAATGACATTTAATTGTGGTTTTGATTTGCATTTTCCTAATGACTAGTGATGTTAAACATTTTTTTACATACCTGTTGGCCATTTGTATGTCATCTTTGGAAACATGTCTATTCAAGTCCTCTACCCTTTTTTTAATTAAGTTATTTGTTTTTTGCTATTGAGTTGTATGAGTTCTGTATTTTATATGTTAACCCTTATCAGTAGGTGGTTTGCAAATATTTTCTCCTATTTTGAAGGCTGCCTTTTCATTTTGTCAATTGTTTCATTTGATATGCAAAAGCTTTTTGGGTTGATGTCTCAGTTGTCTGTCTTTGCTTTTGGTGTCATATTCAATAAATCATTGTCAAGAATGATGTCAAGAAGCATTTCTCATATGTTTCTGTTCACCAATTTTACAGTTTCAGTTCTTACATTTAAGTCTTTAATACATTTTGAATGTGTGTGTGTGTGTGTGTGTGTGTGTGTGTGTGGTGTAAGATAAATAGACTGCTGCCATTAAAGAAAGAAACTAGAACATGTAACACTGAATTGGAGATGAAATTGTTAGGAGGATGTGATGAACCCTGCGGAAGTTTTCAATAAAGCTTTCAGTGATGGCTTACATAAATGCAAGTAAGAGAGAGATGTTATTGAAACATGGAGGGACAGACTACTTCCTATACAGTGGTGGAATGCTTAGCAAGCTGGTTGCCTCAAGTAATGTGTGGTAGGAAATGTACATTATGACCTTGAAGATGAGGATGTTTCTGGAAGAATAAAAATGTGACCTCATTTCTTCTGCTCATGATTAAAGAGAATAGATACATGAACTAAAGAACAAACTGTTAAGTTTTAGAGGAAATACGATTTCTCAGATAGGTTTTGCTGACCACAGAGGATGCTCATGAAAGGGCTTTGGGAAAAGATCAAATTCAGGATGTAATGCTAAAACTCCTTATTAAAACTTGGGAGAAATTTAAGGTCATGCCTGATGAGTGCTTTAAATCAGCTACAGAGGTTTTAACCCATTTTCCATTTGCCCTGAGAATACTTGCTGGTGGCACCTGCAGCTGCAGCATTTACCCCAAGATAACTCATGGATTATAGTCATAAATTTACCCGCAAAGGTTGCCATAAAATATCTTGCTTTTATTATTATTATTATTATTATTATTATTATTATTATTATTTGCATCACTCTGGTATATTAATAGTCTTTGGAAACAAATGACATCATTCTATTTATAATATTCTGTTTTTAGTAGTGATATTTCCATTTACAAAATATAGTAATTCACAATCGCTGAAAATGTCAAATCCTAGAAAATGTAGCATTCCTATGCATGATGTTAAATTAACGCTGGCAGAGAGCTGCATTTTTTTCTCTAAACAGGAAAAGCATTAAGCATCCTGAAGGCATACCTGCAGGTTTCATGTTTATCTCATGTTTAAGCCCACAACCCTCTCTATTAATAGCAGAGATTCTATCATTTTGAGGACTGTTGTCCACCAGCAGCCTCACAGAGGAGAGAAAAGCTTGTCTCTAAAAACTGTGGACATGGCTTTTGTGTAATAAAATGGGTTATAAACTGATATATAAGAAAGCCACAAGTTTTTTTAAAAAAAAATCAACTTGGACTGGAAGGAACAGAGGCAATCTGAAATGAAAGAGACTTGTGTACCCCTAAACTTCTATGAGCAGGCAATAGTCTAAGAGTCAATAAGATGCAAATATAGAGAATATTCATGGGAAGGGAAGGATGATTCTGGGCAGAATGGAGATCTCAGTGGCTGGAAGCAAGAACCATAGAGAACCAAGAAGTAACATTGGGTCCTAATAGCAAAACTGGAAAGACATCAGGCTGTATTTCAGAATTGCTACAGACTAATTATTCCTGTCTACTTCCCACCTTTGCTCTCCTTTTTGAGTAAGAGTATCTATTTTGATTGTCCCATCCTCATGTCACTGTTTGATGTTGGGTTTGGGGCAGGTGGATACACTGTCTTTTAACTCATTGGTCCTCAGAGAAATAGGATCTGAATCTGAACCTCATCTATGCCTGGACCTGTGTAGATGCAACACTGGACCTCAAGCCCAGTACTGTAAAAATGAGACTTTTTGTATGTACATTGGGGGTGAGTGAGGAGTACATACAGGAGGAATTAAGTAGTGGCTAGAGCAGGCTGTGACAGTTTTTAAATGTCTGCAAGGTCTTGACATTCCTGCCACTGAGAAGTGGCATTCGTGTCACTTCTCCCTATAGCACAGGGGGCGTTGACTATTTGGGATAATAGGGTACAGCAGAAGTGACCCCCTGACTTCCAAGGTGGTGGGTCTCCACCTTCACTTGGGGGAGGTGTGTGTGGTACCCTGAGCCATCACATAAGGAAGTTCACCTGGAGGGCACCATGGTGAAAGGGAGCCAGGACACATGATAATGGTAACTTGAATATCTTTCAACATCTGTAACTTCTAAGTCATTAGTTAGTCTCTCATATCTTTTCTGTAGTTGTCCTCTTTCACCGTCTTCTGGAACTGTAATTATATGTATTTTATACTCATATTCCTTGCTTTTGTGCCACTGTACGCTGATGGTTTATGGAGTTTGTTGATCTTTTTGTGTGTGTGTATGTGTGTGCACTTAAATCAGGATAGAGACAAATTCCATGTTGGTGTTCCCCAATCTTTTCTTCTGCTGTGTGCCATCTTCTGTTAAGCCATTCCAATGAATTCTTCATTCCAAATATTGTGTGTTTTAGTTATAGTGCTTCCATTTGATTCCTTCTGTGGTTTCCCTTTTTCTGCTAAGATTCTCTCTATTCACTCATACTGGCTTTTTTCCTCCAAGAACTAGTATTTATATATAATCCATAATGCATGCAATATAATTTTTATTACATAAGAAAATTATTATAAAATCTTGAATTCTTAATTCCAAAACCTAGGTCATAGGTGAGTGTGTTGTATCACTTTTTTTCCTTCTTGATGATGAATCATGGTTTTCTTTTTTCCTCTGGGATTTTAAGGGTTTTAATTAGATGTGATCTTAAGTACCATGCTAAGTGAAATAAATCAGTGGAAAAGGACAAGAACCATATGGTTTCCTGCGTCTTTAAATCTCAATTTTTTTATGGCATGCCAAACATTGTCTATAAAAACAGTAGAAAAAGAAACATGATTTATCCCTGAAAAGACTTGTACTTTCTTCTACCAGGGTGTTTAGGCTCAAATGAGCTGGGTCAGGACCTGGAAGCCGTTTAGTCAGCTGAGGGTGGTATCAGGCCTCTCTATCCATTGGAGATATTTCATCTGGGGAGAGCCACATCTGTAACACTGCAGTCTGCCACATCAGCCCTGGTGCAATTGACTTTTACTCCAACAAAATTCTCCTTCCTCTTGTGTCTACCATTGCTCCAGAAATAAAATCACCTTTAGGTGTCTGCTCACCAAGGAGGAGCTCATCTTTCTCTAGAAATTCATTTATTTAGATTCATTTTTATATCCACAGCTCTGTGATCACTTTAAATGTTTTTCTTTTTAATCTGATGTTTTCTTATTACAGTGAGTGTGTACCCTTATATATTCTCAGGAGAAATGGAAATGCCTCTATGATAAAGATGTAAAGTTTAGTCCATATATCACTTTACCTTGTGACTCACTAAATGATCAGGAATAAGGTAATAATGCGTGTGACCAAGAAAACAGAGAAAAGATTAACGTATAATTAACAGTTGATGTAATAGCTGCTGTGAGCCACATACAGACAAGAAACAGTCTCTGATCTCAAGAATCATTCCCTCAAAGAAAAAATTTGATGTAAAATAATGTGTTATAACTAAAGGCTGTATAACATATTGTGGAACCACAAACAGAAAAAGAAATAAGGTGTTTCAGATGCCAAGACCCATGAGAGGGAAGATGTTGAGGGATCCACAAGTGATGGGAAAAGGTACCTACAAATACTATTGTCTGGGCGAATTTTACATTATTTAATTCTATTGAGGAAACCTGGGTCTATGCAGTCTTCTAAAACAATGTGATGGTAAATATAGCTGTGTTGCTAATAAGTAGAGACTCTGGGTGAATTTGTTTGTTTGTCTGTATCTTGAATTTTTATCTATGTTCTGCCTTTCTTCTGCCTTGTACTCACCAACAGGTAACAGAGAAACACACAAAGTCCTTGCAAAGAAAACTTTCTTACTTCAGTGGGGGAGGTGCCTTCATAAGGATGTTCATAATGAATTCTGTAGAGGAATGATCATAGAAATTCTCAACCAACTTGATGTTGCATATAACCCTACAACCACTGTGTCTCCAAAGGACTTGAATGTGTTTCTGGTGGGAGAGAAAGCAGCTGGGAAAACAATGGCTATTGAAATGGCAGTGTCAAAGTGGGCAGATGGCAAGATTTGGAAGGACGTCATCTCATATGTCATTTACCTCACTTCTCAGGAAATCAATCAGATGGCCAATAGCAGCTTGGTGGATCTGATCTCCAAGGGCTGGCCCGAAGACCAAGCTCCCATTGCAGATATCCTCTCTGATCCCCAGAAGTTCCTCTTTATTCTCGAGGACCTGGACAACATAGAAGTCAACCTCAACATGAACGAATCTGCTCTGTGCGGTGACAGCAGGCAGCAGGTGCCAGGATGGGAACTGCTTGCCAGTTTGCTGATGAGAAAGATGGCTCCAGGGTGCTCCTTCCTCATCTCATCAAGGCCAGATTGTGAGGCTGCTGTAAGAGCACTAATGAAGACGACAGACAAGTTTATGACTCTGCAGTTCTCCAATGAAATGAGGCAGAAGTATTTTACCTTCTTCTTCAAGGACAGTCACAGGGCTACGACAGCCTTCAAGCTTGTACAAGAGGATGAAATGTTCATGGACCTGTGCCAAGTCCCCATCTTATGCTGGGTCACTTGCGTTGCCCTCAATTGGCAGATGGACATGGAGGATGATTTGCAACACTTCTGCCAAACACTCACAGATATATATGCCCATTTTCTTGCCCATACACTGACATTTGAGGCTGGAGTTCCTGCTAATCGGTACCCCCTAGTCCTACTGGAACGTCTGTGTTCATTGGCTTTAGAAGGACTGTCCCATGACACACTGCATTTTAGCGAGAAGGACCTCAGATGTGTTGGGCTCACTCGTGCTGATGTGTCCACATTGCAGACCCTCAAGATACTTTTGCCAAGCAGTAACCATAAAGATCATTACACATTTATACACTTGAAAATCCAGGAGTTTTGTGCAGCTATAGCATACATGATGGTATTAACCAAGTGCCCAATCCCCTCGGCCAGTAAAAGATATAAAGAAAGAAGGGAAAGATACAATGATTTTAGTCCAATAACTACTTCCATTTTTGGTCTTCTTAATGAGAAGAGAAGAAATATTCTTGAGACATCCTTTGGCTGTCACTTATTGACAGGAGAGCTCAGGCAATACTTTCTACAGAAAATGAAATGTTTTGGTAATAATTCAAAAGCCGTGGAACACCACACACCTTTGTTTCATTGCCTCTTTTAGAATCAGGAGGAAGAATTTGTGAAACAAGTCATGGATTCTTTTTCAGAAGCCAGTGTTTACATTCAAAACAACAGAGATCTGATGGCTTCATCATATTGTCTGGAGTGCTGCCATTTTCTACAGAAACTTAGGTTGAGTATTCAATGCATCTTTGAAAACAAGAAGCCTAATGTGATGCTAACTTCTAGGTGAGTCTTAACATTTTTTGTATTTCCTGTATCCCTAAGACCTGCCCATAGTTCTACTGCTTGTTTACCATCACAAGACCAAAACCGAAGACCATACAGAACTTTATGTCCAATCTTGTCTCAAATCTCTCTGCTTCAGTTTAATTCAAGGTTTCTGGGTTGACATTGGGGCCAGATAATTCTTTGCTGTCCTGTACAAATAATTTTAAGCTGTTTTGTAGACACCCACCCACATATATTAGACACCATTAGAACTTTATCTCCTCCCCCAGTCTTTGGACCTTGCCAAATGTCAAAAATGGCCCCTAATTGAGAACCACCAGTTTAACCTTAGTTTTTCAGACCTGTTGTGTGGATTAACTGAAATAATTCTTGCAGATTACTTAGAGACATTCATAATAGCACAGACCATTCAACGTTTACCATCAATACTAATATTTCTTAAGAGTCACATCTTCTCAGTCAAAGGCACTACACTCAATACCTTGTGTTTTGCCCATCTACAAACTCACCAACTACTTTTGTGAGTCTGAGTGTTGCATTTCACACTTGGCCGAACTTTATTTCTTCTTGCCTTATATTGAGTCTGGTCCTCAAAAGGTATTTTAATAAATGTATTATCTTCCAAATGGCTGAAGAATTACATTTTTCCTCCATGTAGTAAAATGAAGAGCCTTGTTTACTGGAGAGACATCTGCAATCTACTTCACACCAGAGAGAACCTCCAGGAGCTGGAAATTTGTAACAGCGAACTTGATGATACCTCAGAAAGGGTTCTGTGTAAAGCCCTGAGACATCCCAGCTGTCAACTTCGAACACTCAAGTAGGTGATATCTCAAACCCTACCTTGGAGATCCCTCTGGAAATAATAGTGCTACCTTCTCTGGGGGAGAGCATTACAAGAAAATAATAACCCCATGTGATAAAAGTAATTCTGATGCATGTACCTAAAGCAGGGAAGGTGGGAGGAGGGCTGAGGACCTCCGAATTTCATGATAATTTTTTCAGGAAAAGATAATTGATGCAAGTTGTCTCATTGAAAAGTAGAAGCTATAACACTCTGCATTATGTTCATCCACATACAACAGAACCACCTCCTTCCACACCTACCCCCAAAATGGCCTAAGCATAACAAAGCTTAATTTTCCACTCACATGAAAAGTCTGGAGGTCAGAAGCCCATGACAGATACGCTTTCAGATTCATCTTGAACTAAATCCCTTTGTACTTTTTCTCAGCCATCTTTAATGCTTCCTCGATCAACATGACTTTGGGCCATGACGACTATTGAAACCCCAGCAATTATGATCCCTTCCAGGCAGGAAAAAGGGGGAAGAGAGGGAAAGGGACACCTCTTGGCTTTGGAGCTTCCTTTATGGAGCCTTTCCAGAGCTCTTTTTTTGTGTCACTTCTGCTTGCCTCTCATTAACCTGTTCATCTTGTCACCTAATTGCAAAGGAGGACAAAGAAAGCAAGTTGCTTCAAAGATGACTAACTTCAAATTGCTTCAAAGATAATTAGCTTTCCTCCCTGGAAGTCTCAAGTCCACCAGTGGGCCCAGGGGGCCATCGTGGGTTCCTAACTCTTCTCTCCATATGGCCCTTAGAAAGGTGGTGACCGACACTCTTGAAGAGCCATGTTGTCCATTCAAGATGCTGGATTTTCTAAGTGAAAACCCATTTCAAAGCTTTGAGCAGACGAGCAAGATCTTGTGTGTAACAGCATCCTTGTGGATAGATGCAAGCTCACGGGAGGAAGGTTTAAGGAGAAACACTAATTAAAAGGCTCTTATGAGGATCTGGGAGAGAGAAAATGGTGGCCCATATAGGTGGTAGAGGTTGAGATGGAGAGAAATAATCTAATTCTGCATTTATTTTGGAGGTAGAGCTGACAGGATCTGCCTGATTTGTGGCATTCTTCTCTTGGGGAAGGGGTATTCTCCTTCAGGATAGGTGCTTAGAGACTCTGGGACAACATTTTTTCTTCAGTAAAATTTTGAATTATTAATGCGCACCAGATCCTGTGGATCTATTAGCCATGAGCATGTCATGATCTTTGCTCTTGAGAGATAGAAGCATGGCTCAGTTTTGCATGGGGGTGGGTGTGATTTCTCAGCATCACTCATGGGTACCTCTTAGAGGAAGATCAATGAGGTAAAGACCCAGAGAATTATTTCCAAGTCAGCAGCCTGATTTGGGGATTAGCAGAGGTCATTTGACCTGACTGGGAATCTAAGATTGAGAGTACTGTGTAAAGAAATAGTCAACACTCAGACTCTGTTCTGGAATGAAGTAGGGCAGGTAGAAAAAATTGCAGAGAAGGTGTGCACACTGTGGAAACTGGAGTGTAATGCCCCCCCCCCACTATTTTATCTTCTGCAGGTTGACCTATCTCTCAGTTGGCACCACATTTGAAGACGTATTCAAGGCTATTGTTTATAACCAGAACCTTACTATTTTGAGTCTGAATTGTATGCCTATTTCTTTAAAGATGTTTTCACTTCTGCATGAGGTCTTAGAAAGTTCAATGTGCAGCATACAGCACCTGAGGTGAGTCACTGCTCAGCTGAACATTCATTGTGTATGAAGGGAAGAACTGGGTGTCAATGTGTATGAGTGACACTACCTGCTACTTCTGGATGCCATGTTCCTTGAAGATTTTTAGCACATGGCTCATTTCTCTTCCACTAGCATTATTCCTGTCATTCTGAGTGCTTTCAATTTCTGTGTGGATGGTCTTTTCTCTAACGTGACTTTGTATTCCCTTGACTTATAGTTCTCTAATGATCTCAACCCTCTCTGCCCATTCTTGGGTATAGACCAGCCTGGTCAAAGCTAAGAGTCTGCCTGATAGAAATATTATGCAAGCCACAAAGATAATTTGAAATCTTTGAGTAGCCACATTTAAAAAAAAAAAAAAAGGTAGAAGGAAACAGGCAAAATTAATTTCAATAATATACCTTAACCTAATATATCAAATTATATCAACATGTAATTGATATAAAAAACTATTAGTGACATTTTACCTTCTTTGTGTGGGTGTTGGGGGGAGCGTTGAGTCTTCAAAATCCACTGTGTGTTTTCTATTCACAGAATATCTCTGCTCATGCTAAATTCCCATCATAAACACTTTATTTTGATTTTATAAAATATACAATTGAAAAAGTTGATCCACAGACATCATTAGGATGTTTCAAAGTCATCCTAAACATATTATCTCTATGCTCGTTCTATCTCTATGCTCATTCTATCTCTATGTTCATTCTATCTCTATGCTATCTCTATGCTCTCTGTGCTCATCCTAAACGTATTATCTCTATGCTCATTCTATCTCTATGCTCATTCCATTCCATGGCATTATAGCATCCTAGATGTCTGTTTACAGCCGTATATTTCTTCTGGTTTCAGCCTTGTACCTAACAAACTTCTCAATGTCTCTACTTTGATATCTTATGGGCATTTCAGATATAGATTTTCTAGTGGCGTGGTTTAGACAAATTAGGTAGGTAGACAATCAGAATGGATCCACCTGACTACTTTGCTGCTTCATTTGCTGCTCTGCATGGTAATCAAGCCATGGTCATCTCTCATCTTAGCTATTCCAGTACCCTGCTGTCTGTTGTCTCTGTCCCCACCTTTGCCTGATACATGAAAAAAAAGTAGAAGGGCAACTTTAGTTTTCAATTTAAGTCAGATCTTGCCATGATTCTGCCCTTTGATCTCCAAACTTAAATGGCTTCCACTCTCACTCAAAATAAAACCCATCATTTCACCATGGGTGGCCCTGGTTAACACTATGACATGTCTTCCACTCATGTTCTATTCACTTACCCTTTGAACCACCAAGCCTACTCCTTTCCTCCACCAGAAATTCTCTTCCCTAGAGATTCAGAGCATGCCACCACATCTCTCACATTTCTGCTCAGATGCCACTTTATTAGTTGGTACTTCTCTCACTAACTACTTCATATAAAAGTTGAACATCTCCTTTCCTTTCTCTACAATTTATCCCTTTTTTTTTTTAAATAGAACTGACCACTTACGAGACACATTACACAATTGGTCATTTCTTTATTTACGCCCTCTAGAATTCCATCATATTTCCTCTGTTTCTTTATTGTATCCTAGGAACCTAGCATAATACCTAAAATATGGTAGACAGTATTGGTTAGTTGACTATATGATGGTCAGCAAAGTCCTCACTAAAGAAGTGAACTTTGAGTGACAAGCTAAAGGAAGTGAGAGAGAACCACACAGATATCTGGAGGAAGCATGTTAATCAGAAATGACAGCAGGAGCATGAGAGCCAACATATGAATATGCTTGGAGAACCTAAGAAAGAGTGAGGAGACAGGCAGATGGCATAGTATGAGCAATGAGTAGAAAATTAGACAAAGCCAGTAAGGTAGTTGAGAGCCAGATTACGCAGGTCATTATAGGCTATATAGGAGAAAACACTGAAAGTCGCTTGAAATGTGATGGTAAGCTGAGTGTCCTGATCAGGTGAGTTACTTGATCCCTGCTATTGAGTTCTGAAGCACAGCCATGGATGCCATGTGAAGACGTTGCAAGAGGGTGAAGAACCAACCGCCCATGCATATCTTCAAACTTACCCAAGTGTGAACTTTGAGAACTGGCACAGGGCAAGATTTAGATTCAGGAGGATCCATTCATTGCCCATTTTAAGTAGGTGACCTCTCACTTGTTTGGAGTTAGTTTTCCTTAAAAGTGGGATGACCTGGGAAACTGGGCAGCCTCATTTTATCTCTGTGTATTTTTCTCATAGCTTGACGAAATGTGACTTGGAAACTCATGCATGTAAAGAAATCGCCTCTCTCCTCATCAGCAGCAAGCTGAAGAAACTGACCCTATCCAAAAACCCACTGAAGAACAATGGGGTGAAAATCCTATGTGATGCTTTGCTCCATCCAGACTGTGGTCTTGAGTCACTGGTGTAAGCCAGCTTAGATAAGCCCATTATGTAGAAGTTTGGTCCTGAGCATTAATGTCCAAGCTTGTGGTCAAAACATAATGAGAGAGAAAGTATAGTGGCTGAAAACATGGTATTTAGAGTCAGCCAGGTCTGAGTTATCATACTTTTTTTTTTTTGGTATTTCACTATTTTTGTTTGTTTGTCTTTTAGTTTGCACTTCTTGGAGTATCTGTGTTATTATTCTTGTTGGGCAACCAATTTTCACCACAATGTTGGCAAAAATATATGTAGCTTTTCTCAGCTTGCATCTCACTGTCATGGGATGGAGTCACAACACTCTCAATCTTCTGTCTTTGGGGAGAGAGTTAAATATGGTGCCAGGTAGGTTCCAAACATATCTGGGCCATAGCAACTGACTTGATAAGAACAGGAAATTTATAGTTACTTTAACAATAAGTAACTATGATTGATGTCTCATGGGATGTGATGTTATTGAGAGCACAAGGAAGAATGCCAAGGAAAGAAGAAGGTATGGTGCTAGATTGCCTTGAAATAGGGACTTCTGTTTTCTAGTTTCTACTTCTTTCAGGTTGGCAGACGATGGGCTGTGTCTATGTTTCTTATTTGTTCCAATTACATAAGAGAATCTTTTTCTCTGTTCTGGAAAAGTTGCTAGAAAAGCAGACTATCTCACATGGTTGAGACATGGCAAAAGATGGGGAAAATATGGCAAAAGTAAGGCATAAAACTACAAAAATACTAAAGGAAACAAAAGAGACTAAGTAGCCCAGTACATTTTTAAGTGTAATAAAAGCAATGCATTAAAAATGTACCTTCTCATGAGTCTGTCTTGTTGGTTTTTTGCTTTCAATTTAATATCCCACAAATGAGTGAAAACATATGTTTCTCAACTTATTCTGTCTGACTTATTTCACTTAACATGATTACCTCAAGATCCATTTATTTTGTCACAAATGGTAGTATTTCATCTTTTCTTATGGCTGAGTAATATTCCATTGTATGTATATACCACCACCTCTTTATCCAATCATTTGTTGAAGGGCACTTAGATATGAAACATTTTTCTTTAAATTTTTTTCAATCATTTGAAAGCATAAATACCATTCTTAGCTGATAGCTGTACAAAACAAGCAGATAACTAGATTCAATCCCTAGGATGTGTTTTGCATGCCTTTTTCTCATGTGAGAACAAAAACCTGGTGTGGTCCTTGCCAGCTTTTTTTTTTTTTTTTTTTTACATAGAAGCTAGAGATCCAGGTTGGAAATGAGTAAACTTCTGATTAATGGGAGAAAATTAAAATTTAAACTGTGTATACTACAAAGTACATTTCAAATCTAGGACCAAAAGGCATTAGGAATGCCTTCTGTGTTTACCTTTCCTCTGTTTTCAAAAATTTCCACAGTTCCTATGTTGTAAGCAGCAAAGTCACCCCTTTAGAATAATGCAATTTAAAAACTGTAAAGAATAGGTGGATTAAATGTAACCAAATATATCGAACAATGAGGATACCAAGTTGTAGAAGTAATTTCTATAAGGTTATCCAATTAGTAGGAGTTTGATTTTTTTCATGCCCCATTCTATATTATCCAGCCCCATGTCTCCCTCTCTGTACTATTTCAGGTCTTTCAAATTTTTCTTCCCAGGAAGAAATTTATGGATAGAGATCTGGGCTATCCAGCAGAAGGCATAGAGACATGTGTGGATTTGGGACAGATGGTCAGATATGATCCTCTTTCACACAGTTAAACTGTGTTATTGACTCAGTGCTTTTTTTTCCCTTGTAATTCCACGCAGGCTACTCTTCTGTTGTCTCACTAAAAACTGTTGCAGCTCCCTTGGGAGAGCCCTCATGTTCAGCAAGACTCTGAAACATCTAGATCTGAGTGCAAATTACCTACAGAATCATGGAGTATTGGTTCTAACTCTGCCCTTACTGTTTCCAACCTGTCAATTACAGGAGCTGGAGTAAGTCTTGCCGTGGCTTTCTTGGATGACTGTTGCTACCATGTAAGGGTTTTGAGTGGTGCTGGCAACAGAAATGAGAAAAGTCATTGACAGTGGTGTCAGGGATGACAAGTGTTATATAAGGGATGTGAGAATGTGTGCTCTCTACAGTATGCAGCATAAGAGCAGGGTAAGATTTTTTCTGGCAAAATCTTTTAGCTGAGAATAGCAGAATCTGCAAAATCCCTTAGATTGTCGTTCGTCACATGGAGAGGTGTTCCTGGGCCAGGCCCAGCTGGACATGCCATGGGGAGGTGCTGCAGAAGGAGGGCATCCAGAGACTCAGCTCTGACCTGGCTTACACATTTGTGGGGAAGGCAACATCTTTTGAAGCAGGCTTTAGTGAGGGCATCTTTATTGAGAAATAGACATTGGAAAAGGGGTATGTTGGGAGTACAGCTGGTGGAGGTGGTCATGCCTGAGCCACTAATATGGGCCAATAATACTATGCCTCTCTGTGAAGCTAACTCAGTTGGATTGGGATGGCCTTTGACCAAAATTTCCAGGATGAAATAATTAATAGCCTTCTCCAGCCTTCTGAGTGTTTGTCCTCCATGATGCTAAACAGGCAACTTTTTCATATTCCTCCAGAGATGCTGAGCTGTCGTTTGTCTGAAAAGTTTTTAAATTTTGTTTATTCTTTAGAGTTATTGACTTTGAAGTAGTTCTTTGAAAATGTTCCATCTCGAATGTCTTTTTCTTTTTTTCGGCTCATAAATATGAGAAAGCTAGACCATCTCCTGTTCATAAAGCAGTAACACTGTGGCCTGTGAGCCTCCTGAACCAAGTCCTTCATAGGTTTGTATCATAACATAACCAACACTATGGTATATGGCGTTTATCTCGAATTTCTTTCTGCCTTGCACTTATAATTTAAATCCAAGGTTCTATCTAATTTTGTGGGGATAGGCAGGTTGAGGATAACAGAAAATTCTGGGGGAAAATAACTCTCATTTTTTCTTGCTTTGGCCTTTACTTTGTGCTCAGTAGTTTGAGGTAAATTGACTCAATACTGTACACTTTGTCAGTTATGAGTTAGATGGTAAATATCTTGGGCTGTGGATTATGTGGTCTCTGTCACAACTACTCAACCTAGCTGTTATACCTCAATAGCAGCCATGGATAATACATAAATGAGTGGATATGGCTGCATTCCAAAAAACTTTATTTATAAGGGCAGTAAGTTGGCCCAATTTGGCTCATAGGCTGTAGTCTGCTATAGATTCCAAGCTCTCTTCTGTCACCCTTCCAAAGGCACCTTTACTATAACTTTCTATTTCTTCTATTGCCTACCCTAACCTATGTTGGAGCTGTCACAGGGCCAATAAAACCCTGCATTGTTCATCATAATTCCCGTCCCTCTAAGTTTAAAATAAAGATAACAGATATATGTTATCTTTATTTTAAAATTACAACAGTAGTTGGCAAGCCTTCGATGCTCCATAACTATTGAATGAATAAACTGGATTTCCCAGTATCTGCTTCAGTCTCCAAGTATTCAACAAACAATGACTGAATATGTATTGGTCACACCAAATTAGATAGAACCATGGATTTAGATTATAACTGCAAAGTAGAAAGAAATTTAAGATCAGTCCTAGGCCATAGTTTTGGTTATTTTCTGACACGTCTATTAAGTGATCTAGTGCAGGAGTCAGGGGCCATAATGTCACTATTTTATGACTCTTGTAGGTGGTTGGGATACCTCAGTAAACAAAACAAATATCCATTTCCTAATGGATTTTGTGTTGGCTTGAGGAGATAGAAAACAAACAAGACATAAGTAAACCATGCATTGTGTTAGACCAGGGACCAGCAAACTGTGGCCCAGGGGCCCAATCTGCCCCCTCTGCTCGTTTTTGTAAATATAGTTTTATTAGAATACAACCATTCACTTACATGTTGTCTAGAATTGCATTTGTGCTACCATGGCAAAGTTTAGTTATTGTGACAGAAGCTGTGTGGTCCATACAGTGTAAAATATTATTTGGCCCTTCATAGGAAAAAGTTGTCAACTCTTGCATCAGATAGTAAAAATTGCTATGAAATTTTTAAAATTTTGTTAAAGTAGATCAGCATATGTGTTCAGGAGTGCTAATGGTGGAGTGTGGCCATCTTAAGCAAAGTCAGTCAACGTAACCCTTGGTGTCAAGGAAATTTGAGCAAAAACTTGGAGGAATTAAGAGACGGTCATACAGATCAACAGAGGGGTGTCTTCAAGCAAAATAAATAGCCAGAGTAGAGGCGCTAACATGGGAACAGCCTGCTTTGCTCAAGGTATATTAAGAAGGCCAATGTGGTGAGGCAGTGAGTAGAACTGCAGTAATAGACAATGTGGAAGAAGGGACATGAAGTGGCAGATCACAAAGGAGCATATGAGCAATTGTAAGGACTTCCTCTGAGTGAGAGGAAGAGCCATGTGATATGCTCTTAGTTATAAAAATGATATGTTCAGTTCTTCTCAGTGACATTGGTTTTTGACATGAGTACGGGAAGGCAGAAAAATGAACAATGGAAGTGATTGCCTAAAATAACTCTTTGGAGCTCAAGCTCAGTGTCACAAAAACATGGATTAAAAATGTCATCTGTGTCTTTAGACAACACTTAGTGTTCTGGCTTTGGCTTTCCTGTTTGTAAAATCAGGATGACAAGAGCCCTGTGACTACTGTGTGAGTTAATATGACTAACAACCTTGAATACTGCTGATATAAATTTTCTATAAACAATATTGCTCTTGTCCCCACAATGAGTCCCCTGTTCATGGACATCATGAGAGAGGTACAAGAATATTTATCACTTCATGATATCGAACCTTTGAGAAAGGTGGTCGTGATTCCATCTCATATTTCTCTTCTGCGGGCTTTCTGGTTGCTTTTTTACCAATGATGTCTGTCAACATATTGCTTCAGCTATGATTAATAATCCAAACTTCAGGAGCCTGGAGCTCGGGAGCAACAATATAGGGGATTCAGGAATGGAGGTGCTGTGTAATGCTTTGAAACATCCCAGCTGCAAGTTAGAGAACATTGGGTAGGTCTCTGGGGGTGGAGGGAAGCTCCTTGTTTGGAGTTTGGAAAAACTTAAGGGATAAAAGGAAGTGGGTTGAGAAATGAAAACTCTCAGACGTAACGATCTGGTGTTTGAAAGGCTGCTCTATGGGTTGGCAGGTTATTTTGTCAAGAACTTGTGCAGATATTTGGTAAAAGAGTTCACACCCATGTGCTCTACCTGCCATGCCTCTCCAAGGATGGGGCCCAATATCACTGTGCATCTCATTACTACAGGCTGGAAGAGTGTATGTTAACCAGTGCCTGCTATGCATCTCTCACCTTTGTTCTTAAGAGCAGCAAAACTCTGAAAAAACTCAATCTGCTTGGAAATAAGTTGGGTGATGAGGGAATTGTGAAACTTCTAGAGAGCTTGGGACACCCAGATTGTATACTTCAGACAGTTGGGTAAGTTGGACTCTTATCTTCCTTGGTGATGGGGACAATTCCATGTTGAGATGGGTGGTCCAAGACAGACATGCAAGATGATGACAAATGTTTCCAGCTTCAAATACCTAAAAGAATAAGAATGGTCTCTGTTGGAATGTTAAAAATATCCATAGGGTATTTAGACCAGAGGACCCAGTCGATGCTGAGTAAAAAGTGACAGTTGGTATGACTTGTCATGCTTAGCATAGGAAATACTTAAATATACGATATTTTTAATCCCATCTTCCTACTTTCTCCTGCTTGGATGTATCTTTTATTACTAGAAAAGGGCGGGGGGGAGTCCATTTTCAGGATGTCATTGTGTAGCTTTAAATCCTGGGCCATTCAATGCTTTCTCATAGAGCAAAAATCCTCTGCCTTTCTGTATTTGGTGACTATTGCTGTGTAACAAATTACCACAGATTTGGTGACTGCACCAAAATCCATTCTCACTGACAGTGCACAAAAGTTCCCTTTTCTCCATATCTTCGCTAGCACTTACCACTTGTCTTTTTGATAACTGCCATTCTGACAGCTGTGAGATACTTTGTGTGGTTTTGATTTGCATTTTCTTTTTTGTTTCAATTTACATTTTTTCCAGTTTTATTGAAATATAATAGACAATTAGTTGCTCGTATTTATATTGTACAATTCAATGAGGTTTTTTTTTCAATTATAGTTGGCATATGATAATATACCAGTTTCAGTTGAGCGTACTGATCAGAGATCCACATAACTCACAATCACCCCACTAAACCTAATACCCTTCTTCCCCTTTACATATTTATTACAACATTAACCATCTTCCCCATGCTACACTCAACATCTCCATGTCTATTCTGCAACTATCTATCCATTTGTACTTCTTAATCTCCTTTTTCACCATTCCCACAACCCCCATCCTATCTAGTAGCCCTCAAAATATTCTCTGTATCTATGTTTATTTCTGTTTCTGTTATTGTTGTTATTTATTTTTTTCCTTCGACGCCACATGTATGTGAAATAATGTGATATTTGTCTTTCACCACATGCCTTATTTCATTCAGCACAATACTATCTAGGTCCATCAAGGCAATATCTTTTTCTATCCTCTTCCTTTTAGTCTGTGTGTGTCTTTTAATCTGAAGTGAGTCTCTTGTAGGCAGCATATGTAGGGCTCTTGTTTTCTTATCCATTCAGCCACTCTATCTTTTTGTTGGAGCACTTAATTCTTTTCCATTTGAGATACTTGTTGATAGAAATGTAGTTATTACCATTTTTATTCTTGTTTTCGATACATGTTTTTTCTTCTTAAAGAAGTCCCTCCAACATTTCCTGTAATGCTAACTTGGCATCGATAAATTCTTTTAGCTTATTTTGTCTTGGAAGCTCTTTATCTGTCTTTTGACTCCAAATGATAGTTTTTCTGGATAAGGTATTCTTGGTTGTACATCCTGGGTTTTCAGCACATTGAATATTATGTATCAAGCCCTTCTGTCCTGCATAGTTTCTTTTGAGAAATCACCTGCCATTCTTATGGGTGCTCCCTTGTAGGTAACTAACCACTTTTCTCCTGCTGCTTTTAAGATTCTCTCTTTGTATTTAACATTTGGCATTTGAATTATGATGTGTTTTGGTGTGGGCCTCTTTGGGTTCCTAGTTTGGGGGGCTCTCTGAGCTTCATGGGATTTTATGTCTGTTTCCTTCACCAGGTTAGGAAAGTTTTCCATCATTATTTCTTCAAATAGTTCTCAACATCTTGTTTTTCTTCCAATATTCCTATGACACAGATATTTTTACATTTAATAGTGTCCCATAGATCCTTAAGTTATAATTATAGTCTTGGCTGCTTTTTTCTTGCCATTCTATTGACTATCTTCCCCATCCTGTATATCGGTGGTTCAACCCTCTTCTTTATCCACTCTGTTTATTCTATCTAATATACTCTTCATCTCAGATGTGTTCTTTGTTCTGACTGGCTCCCTTTTATAGTTTCCATTTCCATTTTTTATGGGTTTTTTGATCTCTTTGTTAAAATTCTCATTGAGTTCATCTATACACCCTCACACTGGGAGGGAGGTGGGCTCACCAGAGGAACAATGGACACCTCTGGCACTTCTGCCTGGAAGACAGCCTCACCTCCGGCCCTCACTCCGACAACTCAGAGTCTCTCTTGGAAGTCCCTGGTGCCCTCTGTGCAACTAACCCAGCACTGGTGCTCAGAGTGAGCAGATCTGTTGCTGCAAAAGTCTGCTCACAGACACAGCCCCGTTAAGAGGTGTCTGCAGCTGCCAGCTGCTGCTGCCATAGTCTCTGTCCCACTTAGCCACCCCTCCTACCTTCTACCACTGTAGGCTGATTAATTATTTTTCTCCCTACTTGTAGTGCTTCTGTTTATCTAGATCCCAGTCAACTTTCCTTGCTGTTTGCTCTGTGTTTCTGTCACAACTTTGATTTGGTCACAGGAGGAATGAACAAAGCCTCTATCATTTATGCCCCTTTTTTCTTTCTCCTTGATTTGCATTTTCTTGATGATTGGTGATGTCGAGTACCTTTTCATGTATTTGTTGGAAATTTTAATATCTTCTTTGGGAAAATGTCTGTTTTGGTCCTTTGCCCATTTTTTAACCGAGTTTTTTTGTTTTGTTTTGTTTTTGCTATTGAGTCGTATGGGTTCTTTATGTGCTTTGGATCTTAATCCTCATAGACATAAGTATTTATTCTTCCTATTGTCCATCTCCTTTCACTAAAATGTAAGTTCCATGATGATAAGTATTCCCCACTTCAATGTTATACCTTACAACCTGGGTGCTCAATAAAAGTAAATTGGAGAAATAAATATATTTCAGATTGTAATGGTATCTGTATCTACACGCTAACTGAAATGTTCACATGCAGAGAGGGCACAAAGGAAACAAAAGTGACTCTGAATCCCCCTCTTTGATTTGAAGAAATTGGGTACAATGTGATGATCATGGGCTCTGGATAAGTGGCCCTCTATACATTAACCATGTAAACATATTTTAGTTAAAAACTTTGACCTTTGGTGTTGTAGTCTGTAAAATCACTCATGGTATCATCTGTTGTGAGGATATAATTGCATGTGCATGTTAAGTATTGAGCATTGAGTTGCACGGTACCTATGTAGTTCATGTTGACTTGAATCTGTACTCCAAGTGGAATTCTTGCCTCATCAATGCTTAATGGAGACCACTCTGTCTACTTTAAGAATGAGGGTTTTCAATCTAGACCAGATTTTCCTTTTTCCTCAGAGGTCACATGAGAGACTCCCAAGAATACCCAAAGATTAACATATGGGGAATGAGTCGTTGATGCCACAAAGTCAAAATACAATGTGTAGTATTCACAGAATTCTCCCTCTGTATTTTCCTCAGGCTTCAAATAAATGATATGGATGTAGAAACCATGAAGCTACTACTGACTGTAAAAAAGAAAAATACCAAACTGGTCTTCATTTCTCAATCTTGGGCTAAAAAGGAAGGCAGAGAAGTCAGCAGTAAGCTTGGTCATCTAAGTCTTCCTCAGTCAATTCCAATGGTGCCCAACCTGACTTGGCATCTAATCTCTCGCCACATGCCCAGAAAAAGTTTAGACTCGTGAAGAAGTCTACTACAGTTTCTCAGCAACTCCCTCAGTCATGTTCTACCTAAAATGTATTTGACATAAATCATGACCATGGCTGGGATGCAGGAAAATCAGAGTTATGGTTTCTCATTTGTATTTGTTTTGTGACTTGATCAAGTCAATGACTTTATAAAAGTTTCTACACTGTCCACAAGAGTAATGAAAGCATTATATGAAGTAATAAAAAGTCAAATTGCATTGAGAAAAAGTTTCTGTTTATCAAAGGGCAATGTGAAGTAAGAAATTGAATTGGAGACTCATAATCCTTTCATTCTTTTGTCTAGATGGAGTTATCAAGAGTATCCCAAGGTGTCCCGTGAAAAGAAATTGTTATCTTTCCTTCTTTCCTTTGTATTTCTATGTCAACTTCCATCCCTGATTTGCTTATGCCTCAACTGGTATTTGTTCCCTTCTCTTACACTTCTCTGCTCCCAAATTCACCAGAGTGTCCTATAGGGTGAAGGGTGACTTCCCCCTAAGCTGCAGAGCAATGTGACGTATGTGTGATCTCAGAAAATCTTCTCTCTTTTATTATTTCTTTCAAAGGAGGGAGCTTGACATTGGGCATCCTTGAATAACTTTTCCAGCTCTGACACCATATTTACAGTACCCTATTTCTAAGCATTTGGAGCTACTGTATCTAAGATAGACTCAGAAGTAAAAGTAGACAATTAAGTTGAGTAGTTATGCAGTAATTAGGGGATGAAAATCTTTTTTCTGGAATACAAGTACTGTTTTCCGTAGTAACTGAACCAATTTACATTCCCACCAATGATGCATGCGGGTTCCCTTTTCTGCACTTATCTCTTGTGATTTTTTAAATAATAGCCATCCTAACAGGTGTGAATTGATACCTCCTTGTCATTTTGATATGTATTTCCCTGATTATTAGTGATGTTGAGCACCTTTTCATGTACCCGTTGGCCATCTGTACGTCATCTTTTGAAAAATGTCTATTCAGTTCCTTAGCTCATTTGTTAATTAGGTTATTTGGGTTTGTTTTGTTTTGTTTTGTTTTTTGCTACTGAGTTGTAGGAGTTCCTTATGTATTTTGGATTTAACCCTTTATCAGATATATGGCTTGCAAATATTCTCTCCCATTCTATAGGTTGCCTCTTCACTTTGTTGATGGTTTCCTTTGCTGTGCAGAAGCTTTTTTGTTTGATGCAGTCCCACTTGTTCTTTTTTTTTTTTTTTTGCTTTTGTAGATTGTGTTTTTGATATCATATCCAAAAAAAAATCATTACCAAGACCAATACCATTTTCCTTGTGTCTTCTTCTTGTAGTTTTAGAGTTTCTGACCTTACATTTAAGTCTTTAAACCATTTAAAGTTGTATGTGGTGTGAGATAAGGGTCCAATTTCATTCTTACTGTGAATGTCTAGTTTTCCCAATACCATTTATTGAAGAGCCTATCTTTTTCCCATTCCTGACACCCTTGTGGAAGGTTAGTTGACCACATATGTCTGGATTTATTTCTGGCCTTCCTTTTCTGTTTCCATATCTCTTTTAATAGCCAGTAGCATACTGTTTTGATTACTGTAGCTTTGTAAGTGTTTTGAAATGAGGAAGTATGAGGCCTTCAGCTTTGTTCTTAAGATTACTTTGGGCTATTCGAGGTCTTTTTGATACAGATTGCAATGCATCTGTAGATCACTTTGGGCAGTATGGACATTTTAACAGTTGTAATTCTTCCAATCAATGAGCACAGAATGTCTTTCCATTTACCTGTTTTCTTTAACTTCCTTCATCAATATTTTGTAATTTTCAGTGTACAAATCTTTCATTTCTTTGGTTAAGTTTATTTCTAAGTATTTTATTCTTTTTGTTGTTATTGTAAATGGAGTTGTTTTGTTAATTTCCTTTATAAGAAGTTGATTTTGATTGATTGTGTATAGAATTGTTGTTGGTTTTGCATCTTCAGGGTTTTCTACATATGTGACCATGTCATTTGCCAATAGATAATTTTACTTCTTTTCCAGTTTAAATGCCTCTTATTTTTCTTGTCCAATTGTTCTGGCTAGGGCTTTCAATACCATGTTGAATAGAAGTGGTGAGAGTGGGCATCTTTACCTTGTACCAGATCTAAGAGGAAAAGCTTTCAGTAACCACTGATTATGATATTAGCTGTGGGATTTTCATATGTGGCCTTAATTTTGTTGTTCTAAGTTTTTCTGTACTCAGTTGTTTGAGAGTTTTTAATCGTGAATGGTTATTGAATTTTGCAAAAAGATTTTTTCTGCGTCTTTTGAGACAATATTGTGATTTTCAATCTATTACATTCATTAGTTTATATTTAACCAACCTTGCATCCCAGAAATAAATCCCACTTGGTCATGGTGTATGAGCCTTTTAATATGTTGTTCAATTCAGTTTGCTAGTATTTTATTGAGAATTTTTGCATCTGTGTTCATTAGAAATATTGGCCTGTGGTTTTATTTTCTTGTGGTGTCTCAACTGACTTTAGTGTCAGGATGATGTTGACATCATAAAATGAATATGGAAGTATTCCCTCTCTTTTATTTTTTGGAAGTGTAAGAAAAATTGATTTTGATTCTTCTTTGAATGTTTGGCACAATTCACCTGTTAAGCCATCTGGTTTTGAAATTTTCTTTCTTGAGAAGTTTTTGATTACTGATTCAATCTCCTTATTTATTATTGGTTCGTTTAGGCTTTCTATTTCTTCTTGACTCTATCTTGATAGTTTATGTGTGTCTTGTAATTTATTCATTCTTTTAGGTTATACAATTCATTGGCATATAATTGTTCACAATAGTCTCTTATGATCCTTTTTATGTGAGGCATTCATCGTAAGGTCTCCTTTTTCATTTCTGATATTGAGTCTTCTCTTTATTTCTTAGTCTACATAAGGGTTTGTTGAGTTTGTCTATCTTTTCAAAAAAGAACTCCTAGTTTTGATTTTTTTTTTTAGTGTTTTCATATTCTCTATTTGATATATTTCTGCTCTGATCTTTATTTCCTTCCTTCTGCGAGCTTTGAGCTTAGTTCTTTTTCTAGTTCCTTGAAGTGCAAAGTAAGATAACTTACTTAATATCTATCTTGTCATTTATTTATTTTTAATTTGTTTCAAAGCCTTTCTTTTTTTATTTTTTTATTACAGTGACATTGGTTAACGAAATTTAGTAAGTTTCAAGTGTATAATTAAACAGTAAGACATATATATATTATACACATTAGTGTTCACCACCCATAGTTAGATTTTTTTCTGTCATGACACATTTGAGCCCTTTTACCCCATCTACTTCCCCCTTCCCACCCACCCTCTGGTGACCACTGGTCTATTGCCTGTATCCATGAACCTCTGTTTGTTTGTCATGTTTCTTTGTTTCTTTTTGGTTTATATCCCACATATCCCACCTATCATGTGGTTTTCAACTTTCTCTGTCCGGCTTATTTCACTTAGCATGATTATCTAAAGGCCCATCCATGTTATCACAAATGGCAGTATTTCATCTCTTCTTATGGCTGAATAATATTCTAATATTCTATATATATACCACAGCTTCTTTAACCAATCATCTATCACAGGACACTTCGGTTGCTTCTATGTCCTGGCCACTGGGAAAAATGCTACTGTGAACATCGGTATGCACATATCTTTTTGGAT
>NW_006438873.1:1042162-1043953 GCF_000325575.1 Pteropus alecto
AAATCTATATAATGCTTTAGGTAATATGGTCATTTTAACTATGTTGATTCTTCCAATCCAAGAACATGGAATATCTTTCCATTTCTTCGTATCTTCTTTAATTTCTTTTAATAGGGTCTTTTCATTAGTTTTCATTATATAGGTCCTTCACATGTTTCGTTAAATTTATTCCTAGGTATTTTATTCTTTTTGGTACAATTGCGAAAGGAATTTTTTTTTTTTCCACTTCGTTTCTGACACTTCATTATTAGAATATAGGAAAGCTATAGGTTTTTTAACATTGATTTTGTATCCAGAAACTTTACTGCATTTGCTTATCATTTCTAGTAGTGTTCTTGTGGAGGCCTTAGAGTTTTCTATATAGAGAATCATGTCATCCTCGAATAGTGACAGTTTGACTTCTTCATTTCCTATTTGGATTCCTTTTATATCTTTTAAATCTAAAACTCAATGAAAAACACCCAACCGACACACAAGCTCATCTGAGTGAGGGATCTGCAAATAAGAGCTAACACAGATCAGAACCATGGGAGTTGGGCAGCAGACTGGGAGCAATAACGAAGCTGCTTCTCGCAGCTGGAGCACCTTGCAGAAGGAGGGGCACGGGAAAAGGTGCCACGGGTTCTCTGAACAGCCCTGCCTGAGAGAGCTGTGAGCTCCATCCCACAGCAGAGCCCAGGGATCAGGGCAGAAAGCAGAGAAGAAGGGAAAGCAGAGAAGCAACAGTCGATTATTACCTGCCGCTGTTGCAAGATGCGAAGTTGAGCCACAATCCCCATCCCTCAACCACCAACCCAGAGGGCCCCTCCCCTCATATCCTCCAAGATCAAACAGCATGGGGACCCAAGGGAATCTAAGCAAATGCTACTGAAACTGTCACTTAAACTGACAGGGACTGAGACTGAGGGTAGCAAGTGTGATTGAATATTTATAAGGAAAAAAAAGGCATTATTAAGACTTTATTAAAGCAGGGATCCAAGAGGCTTAGACACCACCTACTGGAAACCAAATGAAAAATATCATCTTAGCAACAGGCTAAAGAGACCTTTATATAACAAATCTTCTTTCTGGAAAAAAAAAAGCTGTATTAATACTTCCATTAATGCCCAGGTGGATAAATAGTCCATTAAACAACATGAACAACCAAGGTGACAAGGCAGCTCAGAAAGAAAGAGAAAAATCTCTATAAAATAAGCTTAAAATATAGAAATATGTGACTGAAATGACAGAGAATTCAGGATGGTACTTCTGAAAAGGCTCAATGAGATCCAAAACAACCCGTGTCAACAATTTCAAGAATTGAAAATAACAATTGGATGAGCAGAATGAGTTCTTTAGCAAGGAGATTGAAAACCTTAAAAGGAACCAAATGGAACTTCTGGAGATAAAGAACACACTGCAAGAGATGAAATATGAAATAGCAAGCTTGGGAAATAGAGTCGACCAAATGGAAAAAAGGATCAGTGGAGGAAAGGATCAGTGACATCTAAGACAGAAAATTAGAAATAAATCAGAAGGAAGAAGAGAGAACCCAAAGAATGAAAAATAATGAAAGAGAAATACAAGAACTAGCTGATACCATCAGGAGAGGAAACATAAGAATAATGGGCATTACTGAAGGTGAGGAAAAGGAGCAGGAATTAGAGAGCATTTTCAGACAAATAGTTGAGAATTTCCCAAATCTAAGGAATGAGCTGGAGCTTGGAATTCAAGAAGTCAACAGAACACCCAATTATCTCAACCCAAAAAGGCCTTCACCAAGACACATTGTATTAAAATTATCAAAAGTAA
>NW_006438873.1:1045293-1128629 GCF_000325575.1 Pteropus alecto
TTTTTAAAATTATCAATCAACTGCAAAAAGAAAGCAGAAAGAACCACAAATACATGGAGATTAAACAACATGCTATTGAAGAATGACTGGATCAGAGAAGAAATAAAAAGAGAGATCAAGTGATACATAGAAACAAATGATAATGATAGTGCAACATATCAAAACTTTTAGGACATGGCAAAAGCGGTCATGAGAGGAAAGTTCATATCATTACAGGCCTATCTCCCAAAATAAGAACAAGCCTAAATAAACAACCCAATGCTTCATCTTAAAAAACTAGAAAAGGAAGAACAAATGAAGCCTAATGTCAGCAGAAGGAAAGAAACAATCAAAATTAGAGCAGACACTATGGAAAACAGTATGGAGGTTCCTCAAATAACTAAGAACTGACCTACCATACGATCCAGCGATCCCTCTACTGGGTATTTACCCCCAAAGACTTGAAAATCCATATCCGAAAAGATATTCACACACTGATGTTCATAGCAGCATTATTCACAGTGGACAGAACATGGAAGCGACCGAAGTGTCCTACAATAGATAATTGAATAAAGAAGCTGTGATACATATATACAATGGAATATTATTCAGCCATAAGAAGAGATGAAATACTGTCATTTGTGACAACATGGATAAACCTTTAGATAATCATGCTAACCGAAATAAGCCAGACAGAAAAAGTTGAAAACCACATAATATGTGGGCTATGTGGGATATAAACCAAAAAGCAACAAATGAACATGACAAAGAAACAGAGGCTCATGGACATGGTCTATAGACTAGTGGTTACCAGAGGGTAAGGGGGATGACGGAAGTAGACAAGGTAAAGTGAGTCAAATATGTGGTGACAGACAAAAATCTAAATATGGGAACACACAATGCAATATATATGCCTTACTGTTTAATTGTACACTTGAAACTTACTAGATTTCATTAACCAATGTCATCATAATAAAAAAAAATTTATTTAAGAAATAAGGATGCATTTATCTTTTGGAATTAGTGTTTTGGATTTCTTTGGATAAATACCCAGAAGTAGAATTGCTGGGTCATACGGTAGATCTATTTTTAAGTTTTTGAGGAACCAGACTGTTTTCCATAGTGGCTCCACCAATTTGCAATCCCAATAGTGTGCAAGGGTTTTCTTTTCTCCAAATCTTCACCAGCACTTGTTTTTTTAAATTTTTGATGGTAGCCATTCTGACTGATGAGAGATGGTATCTCAATGTTGTTTTAATTTGCATTTCTCTGATGATTAGTGACATTGGGCATCTTTTCATATATCTATTGCTCATCTGTATGTCCTATTTGGAGACATGTCTATTCAGGTCCTCTACCCAATTTTTAATCAGTTTGTTTACTTGGTGTTAAGATTTATATGTTTCTTATATATTTTAAATATCATCAGACTTATCATTGATAAATATCTTCTCCCATTCAGTAGATTGTCTTTTTGTTTTGTTGGTTTCCTTTGCTGTGCAAAAACTCTTTATTTTGATATAGCCCCATTTGTTCATTTTTTCTTTTGTTTTCTTTACCGAAGGAGACATATCCAAAAAATTATTACTAAGAGTGATGTCAGAGAGTTTACTGCCTATGTTTTCTTCTAGGAGTTTTATGGTTTCGAGTCTTACATTTAAGTTTTTAATCTATTTTTAGTTTATTTTTATATATGGTGTAAGGTGGTCTAGTTTCAGTTTTTTGCATGAATCTGTTCAGTTTTCCCAAGACCGTGTATTGAAGAGACTGTCTTTACCCCATTGTATATTCTTGCCTTCTTCATCATAGATTAATTGACCATATAGGTGTGAGTTTATTTCTGGGCTCTCTTTTTTGTTTCATTGATCAATGTGTCTGTTTTTATGCCACTACCATGACATTTTAATTACTATAGCTTTGTAGTATAGTTCGATATCAGGTAGTGTGTTACCTCCAACTTTGTTATTTCTCAAGATTACTTTGGGTATTTGGGGGTCTTTGTTCCATATAAATTAGGATTATTTGTTCTAGTTCTGTAAAAAGTGCCATTGGTATTTTGACAGGGCTTGTATTGAATATGTAAATTACTTTGAGTAGTATGGAAATTTTAATAATATTAATTATTCATATCCATAACCATGGTATATCCTTCTATTTATTTGTGTCTCTTGTTAGTTCTTTCTTCAATGCCCTATAGTTTTTTGGGTCTTTTACCTTCTTGGTTAAATTTATTCCTCGGTATTTTTTTCTTTTTGCTTCAATTGTAAATGGGATGGTTTTCTTAATTTCTCTTTGTAATAGTTCATTATTGGTATATAAAAATACATCTGTTGAGATTGTCGTGTGGTTCTTAATCTTTCTATCAATCACATTGATTGGTTTATGTTGAACTATCCTTGCATCCCAGACATAAATCCCACTTGATCATGGCGTATGATCCTTTTAATATGCTGTTCAATTCAGTTTGCCAATATTTTATTGAGAACTTTTGTGGGTAGAATTGACTCTCAGGCTGACTGGCTGTGAAGGCTGGCCATGACTATAGTGGACAAGCTATTGTGTGGGGGCTGACTCCCTGAAGCAGGAGTCATTTTAGTGCAGCTCTGGTGATGCCAGCCAAGTCCACCCGTGGGTGTGTCATTTGTGGAGCTGGTTGGGTGGTGCTCAGGTGTGGTCTGAAACTGACCACCAGATGCATTAATTCTAGAGCCTCTTGGGAGGGGCTGCAGTGCAGACCAAGATCAGCTGCCATTTGTGCCCAGCTTAGCACAAATTTGACTATGGTTGGTTGCCACTTGTGCTGTACTTGGAGGTGCTTGGGAGAGGCTATGCTGTGGACCGAGGCTGGCTGCTACTTGTACTAGGCTTGTTGCCACTTAGTTGAAGCTATGTTCCAAGCTGACATTGGCCACTGCTTATGCCAGATGTGGGGCCACCTGATGGGGGTTACAATGCAAGTTGAGACTGGTCACTGCTTGTGTCAGGCTTGGGGTCACTTAGCAAGAAGTACGGGGCATGCTGATGCCAGCTTGTTGGGAGTTTGCGGGCCTCTGGGAGATTTTAGGAAAGCCCACAGTATGTGTGAAGGCATTCTAGTGTGAAAAAGACTATGGAAGAAGTACAAGTTAGGTGCCAAGTTAGGTGGGGTGGGACCTCAGGGAATCACTAGAGTGAGGAGAACAGTGTTAGCCAGGTTAATGGAGACTCATATTTGGTTCCCACCTATATCTTCCAGCTGGATGAGAGGAGGGCTCAACAGAGGAACAATGGCACTTTTCAGCACTTCTGCCCCTAGAGGGAATTGCCCTGCCTCCTTCTCCTCCAGCCCTTGTCCTCCCCATATGTTCCTGGAACTTTTCCATCTGCTTCCCCTGCACTCAAGCTCAGAGAGAGTGAGCCTGTGAGCCAATGAGTCTGTGCACTGTCCCCTCAGGAGGAAGCCTGATACTCCAGAAGCCCTCCTGCTCACTCAGCTGTCATCGCCACTGGTTTTCATAGCCAGAAGTTATGACTCCTCTTCCCAGCACTGGAACCCTAGGCTGGGACTCCTCGCTCCTCATGGGGTCACTTCTGCAGCTGAGGTATACCTCCTGATTCTTAACTGCTACACATGGATGTGGGACATGCCCATTCTGCATCTCCACCCATCCTACCGGTGGCTCCCTCTTTATATCCTTAGTTATAAGACTTCTGTTCAGCTAGTCTTCAGATGGTTCTCCAGGTTTATGGTTCTATAATTAAGTAGTAATGAGGAAAGGCAAGCACAGTATTTATCTAGTCTGCCATTTGCCCTGAGATCTCCTAAATTATTCTTTCTTATGATGTATTGAACTTTAGAATATTTTTTCTAAACTTTCTTTTCCTACTTGACTTTTTTCCTTTTTATTTTGGTTTTGAATAACCTGACACTTTTATAACTTACCGAGGCTGGCTGCTACTTGTACTAGGCTTGTTGCCACTTAGTTGAAGCTATGTTCCAAGCTGACATTGGCCACTGCTTATGCCAGATGTGGGGCCACCTGATGGGGGTTACAATGCAAGTTGAGACTGGTCACTGCTTGTGTCAGGCTTGGGGTCACTTAGCAAGAAGTACGGGGCATGCTGATGCCAGCTTGTTGGGAGTTTGCGGGCCTCTGGGAGATTTTAGGAAAGCCCACAGTATGTGTGAAGGCATTCTAGTGTGAAAAAGACTATGGAAGAAGTACAAGTTAGGTGCCAAGTTAGGTGGGGTGGGACCTCAGGGAATCACTAGAGTGAGGAGAACAGTGTTAGCCAGGTTAATGGAGACTCATATTTGGTTCCCACCTATATCTTCCAGCTGGATGAGAGGAGGGCTCAACAGAGGAACAATGGCACTTTTCAGCACTTCTGCCCCTAGAGGGAATTGCCCTGCCTCCTTCTCCTCCAGCCCTTGTCCTCCCCATATGTTCCTGGAACTTTTCCATCTGCTTCCCCTGCACTCAAGCTCAGAGAGAGTGAGCCTGTGAGCCAATGAGTCTGTGCACTGTCCCCTCAGGAGGAAGCCTGATACTCCAGAAGCCCTCCTGCTCACTCAGCTGTCATCGCCACTGGTTTTCATAGCCAGAAGTTATGACTCCTCTTCCCAGCACTGGAACCCTAGGCTGGGACTCCTCGCTCCTCATGGGGTCACTTCTGCAGCTGAGGTATACCTCCTGATTCTTAACTGCTACACATGGATGTGGGACATGCCCATTCTGCATCTCCACCCATCCTACCGGTGGCTCCCTCTTTATATCCTTAGTTATAAGACTTCTGTTCAGCTAGTCTTCTGGTGGTTCTAAAGGGTGATTATTCTATAATTTAGTTGCAATTTTGATGTGGTCATTGGAGGAGGC
Organism: Pteropus alecto; assembly: GCF_000325575.1. Classification (NCBI taxonomy): domain Eukaryota; kingdom Metazoa; phylum Chordata; class Mammalia; order Chiroptera; family Pteropodidae; genus Pteropus; species Pteropus alecto. The sequence goes on from NW_006438873.1 coordinate 1,050,129, forward strand.
AGGCACAGCATTTACCTATACTGCAACCTTATGAATGACTTGGAACAAAGTTAAATCTTTAATACAAGAATATGCAGCATGTTCGTGAAAAAAGAGGAAGCCAAACTCAGTTGTATGGGTTCAAAGCTTTTCCACCCTGCCATGGTGCTTTCTATAAAACCAACTGCTGGTGGAGACACACAGGTATTTTTCTGTACCTACTATGAATGGAAACCAACAAAAGCATGAGATATTTACTTGATATTTTTCCATCTTAATGTTGACAAAATTGAAGTGTGTGATTAGTCCCCATTATTTCAAATATGTCAGTTGGCATTCTTGAAAGAGGGAGCCAAGGACAGTTTGGAGTTTTGACTTCCCGTTATTAAGAGAGTGACTCTTTGTCTTTAAAGTGAAAAAAATCACCCTCATAGTTTTAGGGGTTTTTCTCCTCTATGAGGTCACTGGACTTCTCAGACAATGAATCCAGACACCAACTGGGAATATTTAAAGGTCAAAGGAAACAAATGCCTCCTATCTTTGGAGAGAAAAACTCACCCCCATATGTAATTTAGGAACCAATAGCATTTGTTGTGACAACTCTAAGATCTTTTCCATGGGTGTTTGGTAGGATTCATGGAGAATGTGCCTGAACCTGGGTGCACACTTGGTCAACGTCTGAAGCCCTCAGGGTTTTCACACTGCCCCCCAGCCTGTACTCTGCCTTCGCTGGCAGAGTGACAGCTACTCCAGTGTGACTCCCCTAGCAGATATCCAGTTGTGTCCACCTAGAGGAGTACATGTTCATGTCCCCTCTTCCCTTCAGGCACAGTCTCTCCTCCGATTTTAGGTGAGCTGTTTATTCTGCACCCCTAGGTCCCTGATGAGTTCCCCCCAAAAATGGAATTTGAAGCTAGCCCAGTTCATTTTTCACTATAAGGTTGGGACAAGAGTAGTGCTCTTTCCAGCCTTCAGCAAGACAGAGCTGAAGCTAGGGTATCAGGACACCTTTTCGTGTGATGCATCAGACATTACTGGGATCTCCCCTTACTATACCAGAAACACCCCACCAGGAGGGCTTGAGGGAGGCAAGGCCACAAAGGTCCAGGCAAGTGAGGGGCAGGAACTCAGTGAGGCTCTAGCAGTGCCACTGACCTTCAGAGAGACTCAAGGGCATCTCTCCAAGAGAGAATCTAATTTTCTTCCACTGGAAAACACTGACTGACTGTTCTCCCATGGCTCACCCCCATCCCTCATCCAGTTACATGTTCCCTTTTTCATTTCTCAAGGCTTGTTCAAGTCTTGACTCTCTGTCAAGCTCCACATACCTTGACTCCCACTCTTAAGATCTGCTCTTTCTGAGCTTCAGGAGACCACACCTCACCCTGCCAGGACTGTGTCAAGGTGCCTAGTCAACTGTTGTTTAAGGGGCTCCCAGTACATTGCATTTAGACCATTATAGAGTCTTGTGCTTTGCCTGGGAAGAGCTTGTGGTGAGAGATGATGTCATATAGAGCTGTCCCAGGCCAGGTAAGGAGAGTGTGTATGTGTGAGGAAATGCACCTATGCATACCTGTGCAGATTCTTCAGGTGAGGCCTCTCTTAATAGGAAGACTTCATGTATTTCATGCAGAAAATGTCTTCCTACAGAGACTAGAATATAATAGTAATGATGATGATGATGATGATGATGATGATGATATTCTCTCTGATGATAAATAATAACAGGTGACATCTGCCTAGCACTTAAAACATATATAGTATTTTTTCAAGGGTTTTATATGCTTTATCTAATTCAATCCTCATGTGAAATGGGTGAAATAACTGATAATAAACTAAGAGAAAAAAGCTAGAACAATAAAATTAATATTTTTTCTAAATTCTGGAAAGTAAAGGAGAATGTTCTATGATTATACTAACAAACAATAAAAATATTATTTGCTTTAATTTATTAAATTATGAAAATTTTCCTCAAGTAAATAAGAAAAAAGATTAAAACTCTAAGACACTGTTTTCAAACAGGAGAATGGCAGTCATGAATTTATATAATGGCAATTGTTCAATATTACAATAATCAAGTACATCAAAATTAAAACAATAGTATAATATTATTTCTCACATAATAATTTCCAGTTTGCCTTTCAGGACACAGTAGCTTAAGTGCCTGATACTGAAGATTAACAACAGACTTCAGTATCTGGAATACAGATGTTGCATATATTAATCAAATCAATCAAAGTAAATATGATCAGTCATGGAACAAATATGAAAAAAGATAAGACTTTTTCCTTCTATGAAAATCAGAACCTCAAAAACAGTACATGCCACATTAATCTTTCCATATTTAGATCAGAAGTGAGAAGATGGATTAAACTGGAGGTGACTGATGTGAGACATTGATAGAGCATGCACTCTATAAGCCTTGGAGAGTTCAGAAGAGGTGAAGACAACTCCCACATTAATCTGATAAGAGCTGGATTTATTTCCTGACTCCAGAAGAAGGAGCAGGTGTTGGGGTAAGGGAGGTGATTTGGGCTTTATGCATGGGGACTTAGTTCATGGGACTCCCTAATGAAAAAATACTAGGAGTCTAAATTATACTTAGAAAACCAAAGCACAGGAAGTGCCCAGCCTGGGGATAATCGATTTTGGATTCTTCAACTTTCCAATGTCATTTTCAGCTAAAAACTGTGAGCATCACTGTGAAAGTGTGCAGTGAGAGGAGAACTGAGAGCCAATACTATGAAATCTATGGCCAAGATTGTGATGGCCCATGTAAGATTAAAGAACACTTGATACTCAATCCATAAAACATCTTTTCCATAATGTTAATGGAACATAAAAAATGTGGTTGCCCTCTTTATGGCACACCCGGGAACACACTGGTTGCTTAAGAGTGTTATGGATCAACTCCATAGGGTAGGATAGTTGGGTCCAAACTGTTCCAAATTACTCCAGGTCCCCATGAGTCCACATCTTGGTGTGAACCATAATGGACCACACCTCATGACTTCACATTTCGCCATAGTCTGTATTACAAAAAATCAAAGAGATGTCATTATATCACTTAATTGTTTATCACAAAGGTTCCCCGTTCAAAGAATGTCAAAGGATCTTGATGAATACATGCACTGGTGAGTGGGACCTAGACCTCTCATTTTACATTTTGGAATGATAATCAGAGTAATGTCAAAGATATGACCATCTCTGCATTTTTTAAAAAGGAGTAAGTCTGTGACTCAATAGTTTTAAATTTTCCAGGGATGAAATATATGGTGACAGAAGGAGACTAGACTGGGGGGTGAAGACACAATGCAACATACAGATGATGTCTTATGGAATTGTACACTGGAAACCTATATAACTTTATTAACCAATATCACCCCAATAAATTTAATTTAAAAAGTAAAGTTGAAAAAAAGGAACATAAAAAATCAAAACTTATTTTAAAAATTTTTCCCAATGTCATAGGGTTTAGTGGGAAGGCAGAGATAATCTCATTCTCATCCTATTAATTTTTATTCAGAGAATCGATATGTGAAAGACATTTTTTACATGCCTAAATGATCACATATTCTTTATTTCTATATTATTCAATCTCTTTTGTTGTCTAATCATCTTTCCATGACTTCTTATATCCCTGAGTTGAACTTCTGCTTGGTAAGTGTAATTGCTTAAAAAAAAATCATGTTTATATTCAAGACTGACAAAAATTTGCCCTTCTCTTTGGCATCTTACTTCTGTGGATAAGTTGTCACAGACCATTCATTATTCCATGACTTTCTGCTTTCCTTCCTAGTTTGGATAACTGTGTAGTTCCTGCGATGGTTGTGTGCGTGTGTGCATGTGTGCGTTCGTGCATGCATGTGAAAATAAAAAGTGGTCCTTTCTAGAGCCCATCTCCACTAACCTGTTCTGTCTCACAGTCCCTCGATGAGTTTCCACAAAGTTAGTGGCCTGCATGACTCCCTGCTTGCCCTTACTAGATCCCTACTTAGGTAGTTAATAGCCTGCCTGCCCTCACTAGATTCCTACGTAGGTAGTTAGTCTCCTGCCTGCCTGCCCTCACTAGGTTCCTACTTAGTTAGTAGTCTGCCTGCCTCCTAGTGAGGAACCTAGTAAGGGCAGGCAGGGAGGCAAACAGACTAGTAACTACCTGAGTCGGAACCTAGTGAGGGCAGGCAGGGAGGCAGGCAGATTAACTACTTAAATAGAAATCTAATGAGGGCAGGCAGGGAGTCAGGCTACTAACTACCTAAGTAGGAACCTAGTGAGGAAAAGCAGGGATTCATGCAGCTACTAACTACCTACATAAGATACTATACCATCAAATGTATTTTTTCTTTGGTGCCATCGCTTTTCTCCTTATGCCAGGAGAATTCAATATGGCACTGTAGAGTTGATGTGAATGAAAATTCTGCCACATTTAAGAAGTGCCTGGGTTTACTTCTAAAGCCTGAGTCATATTTTCCAACTTGAATTTTCCTACTGTTTTATCAGATTCATAAAGTTGTATCATAGAACAAAACATAGAACAGAAAACAAATTGAAGAACTCAGATGATTTTTTGTTCCTCACTCACTTGGTCACAAGCATTTGATTTATTATTGGGGTAACAGATGACGCACCCACCAAAAGAAGCCGGAGAGAAAGGACTCCCAGGGCCTGAGATTACATAACAATCATCTTGTCATTCAAAGGACAGGATGCAAACCTGGTTCACAAAGTCTTCGTTTAAAGACACCTTGTTTTTGTTGGGACAGGTCACACGTATTAGGGAAACATCCCTTGGGAAGACCAAGCCCCTCACACCTCACAAAGAGGCCAGAACCATGAACACCTTTGTCATTCTCAGTCACCTGGTGAAATCAATCAGACTAACATGGTTTGATCCCCAGGATGGACCACTTGTGACGTAATCCATTCTTCTATGTTCAGTTTCAGTACCTTCTAAACTCTAAAGGAGACACCTTCACACAGCCATGGTTCTCGGTTTTGAATGGACTCCATCTCCTGCCTTTGGTTGATGCAGAACAGTCCCTTAGAATAATCTTCTCACAAGTATTCTAGAACACCCTCAGAGTAATGCTTTCTGGAGAAACTGCAGTCTGGCCGAAGGAGACAGACCTGTTGACATCAATGAAGAGTCACCAGTCAGGTCTCTTTGAAATGTGCATGTTGCAAAATCCAAGCTCTTCAGAGTGGTCATTGGCTGCATGGCTCCAGTTTTCCTGCACATTCATTTGAAGGTTTGACCTCAATCTCACATGAATAAAGGCAAATTCTCCTTATCAAGCAAACACACTGGCACCTGGTGATGTACACATCTGTACAGGTCACGTCCAAGCATGTCACCCTTGCCTTTATTTCTAGCCCTTGGGACTGAATCAGTTTGTTTGGGTCCTTGCACCCCAGGAAGGTGGCTCTGTCTGGGATTGGTGTTCCTCCCTCCAGTTCAGATGGACACTGGGGTGTGGTGCGTGGTGCTCCTCGGCTCCTCACATGAATTGAGATACCTTTGAGAATAGGTAAGTTATTCAGAACACTACTCGACAACTCGCCTTTGAGGCACCTCACCTGCTCTGGGACAGGTCCTGAGAGACAGGGAGCCACTGCACTACAGGTGGCTCCCTCCAACCACCTATTTGTGCAAGAATGGTCACTGCATCACCCCCTCATCAGTACCCCCTCACGTCTACAGCATTAGCACACATGGTCTTGGGGTGACCCACGCCACTGCAGGAGGCAGGCAGGACTAATGCTGTTGCCCCCAATTCCAGATTCAGAACTAAACTCAAGATATATGTGCTCAATCAGTGGCCAGATTGGGGCTGGACACAGGTACTTAGCTGGCCCAGTGCCATCTTCAATTAGATCTAACCACGTGCTCCCTAAAAAAATCAATGCAACTATCTGCCTTACTCTTATCACAAATCCAGACTCACAGGCCAGCCCCATGCCAGGGCCAAGAATCTGCATTTAAACAAGATCCTTGGGGAACTCATATGCACTCAACTCTGAGAATCATTGTTCCAGACCAGTGAGTCCTATATGCAATTTAAAATTGTCTTATTCCTCAAAACATTAAAAATATAACTAATGACCCAGCAATTCCACTTCTGGGTTTTTATCCACAGAAAACCAAAACACTAATTCAAAAAGATATGTGCACTCCTATGTTCACTGCAGCACTATTTACAATAGCCAAGATATGGAGGCAACCTAAGTTTCCATTAACAGACGAATGGATAGAGAAGATGTGGTACATATATACAATGAAATATTACTCAGCCATAAAAAAAAAGTCATGGGGATGTGAAATACAGCACCAGGAATATAGTCAATAATATTGTAATAACTATGTGTGGTGCCAGTTGGGGACTAATTACGAGATCACTTTGTAAATTATATAAATGTCTGGCGACTCTGTTGTACACCTGAAACTGATATAAAACTAATATTAAATAATACTGAATGTCAACAGTAATTTTAATTTTTTTTAATTTTTACAAAGAAAAAGTGAAGCAAATTAGGAATTGTGCAGTCAGGCAGGTAGATCTGCCTATGACATCCCTTAAGTTACAGGCCACACTTTGAGAGCAGTTATTATCTTACAAATCTCTGTGAAGCCTATAATGCAGCTCTAGAAGCAGCCAAGCCCCTGCCCCACCCCCATGTAGCTTCCAGTGGAGGGAGCAGACCTGCATGTTCTCCTATCTCAGTTGCTGTAGGCTAAACAATAAATGTCTCATCTCTCACTTGCTGAACACAAAACTTAGGGAATCCTGGAAATTAACTTCAAAAAAGTTAGCCTTAGTCATGCAGTCATTTGACCCCCAAAAAGGAGTTGTGTAGCAGAAGGGCTTCTCCCATAAACAATTTCTTGGAGATCCAACAAAGACTATAATGTGAATATGCACTCAGATATTTTCTGTAAATCAGAGAAAGGTTTTTGCAACAACAAAACCCGTCCAGCTTTGGAGAAGGGCCTCCTGACATTATAGATGACAAACACCACAAAGGATGTTTGAAGGTACCGATCATTTATTCAGGATGTTACAAGGAGTGTCCACTGGGGCAGTGCCTTAAAGATCCGAGCCCTTTGTAAGGTCTCTCATGAATCCCTACATCGCTGAGAAGCCACAGAGAATAATGTAAAGGCCAGCATGTGGAATTAAGGAAGTCTGTGTTCTCATGTGGGCATTGCCTGTTGGTCTCTGTGTGACTTTGTTCAAGTCCACAGGAGACCAAGGTTGACCTGGTCCCAGTAAGGACAGTCCCCACCTCAGAGTTCTGTGGATTCAGAAACAACCTATACATGAATGACAGCTGGTGGCCACACTGTTGCCCATGTGTCACATACCATGATAAAAACATACCATAAAAATGTTATAATAAATGTGTAGAGATGGAGAACAGAATTGTCACTGTCAGGGATTATGACTGTGGGGTGGAGGTTTGGGTATAAATAGAGAATAGGAGCACAAGAGAGATCTTTCTGGCAATAAAGTATATTTTTCACCTTGAATGCGATCGCTTACATGAATATACACCTGGAGTCAAATAGCACAGATCTATACACACACCTAGTACTGCTGTCAATTTTCTGGCCTTGACATTGCACTAGACTTAGGTAAGATGAAACTTTGGAAGAAACCTGGTAAAGGACACACGAGACCTGTGCTCATTTTGCAACTTCCTGTGTATCGACACCTCAAAATACTTAGTGTACAGAATCTTATGAATCCATTTTATTATTTAAAATCCACTGAGGGGTGACATCGGGAACATATGGGGCTTCATCCTGGACTCTCATTCACAGTGATTCGACAGTAGCACACATGTCAATTCTCTCTACGAGAAATCCAGAAACTAGTGGCGAGTTTGCTGCACACAGCTGAGTGTGACGCCAGCCACAGCAGAACTAGTAGGGAGAGCAGACACACCTTCTTGCCATAATCTCCACCCCTGGTACAGCAAAACACAATTGGAAAGGATGCCCAGCCTCTCCCCGACCGCAAAAGATCTAGACCACGCAACTAGCATCCCAGCTTTTCCAAGTTTCACTCAAGGGACTGGCTTCTCTCTCCTGCCCAGAAAACTGATGGAGCCTGGTATACATGTTATTCCCTTGGGAGTGCAGAGAACAAAACAGTGGCTTGAACAAGAGTCTGACACTCACCACAGACCCTACCTCCAGCCCAGCACAGAAACTCCAGCTCCTGACTTTTCTCTGGGGAAGGAAGCACCAGATGACATAATTAACATTTTCACTTCTCTACAAGCTTCCCAAGGGACTAGCTTCTGCTCTGCCTATCTTAGAATGCTCAAGGGACACATGATAATCAAAGTGTCAAAAGTCGTAGACAAAGAGAATGTTGATGGTAGCGGGACAAAAGCGACCTGTTACATTCAAAGGGAACCCCAATACAACTATCAGTGAACTGTCGGCAGAAGCCTCGTAGGCCACAAGAGAACAGGATGATATATTCAAAGTACTGCAAGAAATGAAAAAGGCCAAGCAAAGAAAACAAAAACAGACTCACAGGAACAAAGAACAAACTGATGGTTGCCTCAGGGGACAGGGGTAGAGGGATGAGTGAAAAAGGTGAAGGGGAATATAGTTAATAATAGTGTGATAACTCTGCATGGTGACAGATGTTGCTTGGTGATCGCTTCGAAAAATACATTAATGTCGAATCAGTATGTTGTACACCTGAGACTAATATAGTAAAGAATATTATAATATAGACTGCTGTCTGATACCATATACAAAAATTAACTCAAAACACATTAAAGACTTGAATATAAGTCTCAAAACAATAAAATACACAGAAGAAGCCATAGGCTCTAAATTTATGGACCTTGGTCTCAGAGGGGTTTTTGTGAACTTGACCCCAAAGGCAAGGGAAGTAAAAATAATAATAATAAATTAATGGGACTACATCAAGCTAAAAAGCTTCTGCACAGCAAAAGAAACCATCAACAAAACAAAAAGCAGCCAACTGAATAGAATGAGATACTGGCAAATGAAAATATATAAAAACTCATACAGCTCAACAACTAAAAACAAACAATCCAATTAAAAAATGGGCAGAAGATCTGAACAGACTCTTCTCCCAAGAAGTACAAACAGCCAACGGATATATGAAAAGATGCTCAACTTCACTAGCTATTAGGGAAATGCAAATCAAAACCCCAATGAGATACCACCTCGCACCTGTTAGAATGGCTGTCATTGACAGGACAAATAATAACAAGTGTTGGAAAGGTTGTGGGGGAAAAAAGAACCCTCATACACTGCTGGCGGGAATGTAAATTGGTTCAGCCGCTATGGAAAATAATATGGAGCTTCCTCAAGAAACTAAGACTAGAATTACCACATGACCCAGTAATTCCTCTTCTGGGTATCTACCCAAAAAAATTGAAAACATTTATTTGTAAAGATATATGCACCCTGATGTTCACAGCAGCATTATTCACGGTGGCCAAGACATGGGCACAACCAATGTGTCCTTTGATAGATGATTAGATAAAGAAGAGGTGGTACATATATACAATAGAATATTATTCAGCCATAAGAAAAGATGAAATATTGCCATTTGTGGCAACTTCGATGAATCTTGAAATCATGCTAAGCAAGAAAAGTCAGACAGAAAAAGTTGAGAACCATGTGATTTCACTCACATGTGGGATATAAAACTGAAAGTAACAAATGAACAAGCACACAAAAAATATACAAGCTCATAGACAGAGACAACAGTTTAGTGGTGACCAGAAGGAAAGGAGGAGGTGGGGGAGGAAATGGATAAAGGGAGTCAAATACATGGTCACGGAAGGAGACTAGACTTGGGGTAGGAGCACACAATGGACTTTAAAGATGTCATATTATAAAGTTGTACACCTGAAACTTATATAGTTATTAACCATTGTGACCCAAATACATACATTTTATAAAATTTTAAAAAGATAAGAATGCAAAGAAAGACACATTTGGAGTATTTACATTTTTATTTTTTTGCTATGACAAATAAATCTGCTATTCACAATTGTGTACAGATATTTATGTGGACATGTATTTTAATTTCTCTGAGACAAAAGCTCAGGAGAACAACTACTAGATCATATGCTAACATATGTTTAATTGGGTTGGGTTTTTGTTCTCTTGAGAAATTAATAAACTGGTTTTTGGAGCATGATGCATTCCCACCAGCAACAGTAGTTCTAACCAGAATATAAGACTCTGGCTGCAACAATCAATAAAAACAGTTATACCTCCACACTATTAATTTTTTAAATGGAATATTACAAATAGCAGACTATCCCAAAGTGCAGCAGAAATAAAGAAAATAAAAAGCCAATTGGACAAATAGAAAACTAAGTCCCCAGTTTCCATATTTCAATGATAAAAAGTAAACATTCAAGTGACAAATATGGCAGCTTCTACTGCCAAAAGACAGTAGAAACTGAGTAAATATAACAAGCTTACACCCAAGACTGGACAGGGGGTTCCCCACCACAAAGCTGCCAGCATGTGGGGAATCACAGTGGACAGAAGCACCAAGAGATTGGCCAGTGCCATGTGGGTGAGAATCATGTGCGTTGGCCTCTGGCTGTGGCCAAGCAAGAGTAGAGACACATTATGGTAGAAGAGAGTGACATTGGCCAGAGCCCCAAACCCCTTCTTCATTTGACTTCACCCACCCAATCAATAAAGCTTCCAGAGGGTCAAGCATGTAAAGAAAATCCAGGCTTAAAGGGAAAGCTACCTAGGGGATGACCTCAGTTTTCTGAGTAACTCTACATGATATTGGAGAAGTGCAAATGAGATAAAGACACAAAATAACGTAGAAAAATATCTTCCATCTGCCAAGTTTCTTATCTTTGTCTTTGAAAGCAAATCTCCTCAATATTGAGATATGTGCCAGTGTATGCCAGGTATCACCCATACCCACATTAAGATAAATTTTGTAGAAATACTTTAAATATTCCTGAAGGAAGGAGAATTCTTTCAGAAAGCTACACTGATCAAGGGAGAAACTGGTTTCCTCAATGATTGTATGTATCTTTTTTGAGATGATCATTTGATGGAGTGACTTTCAGATCTCCCAATGCAGCATCAGCATTAAATCGACCTAGGATCATTGGATTTTATGGAAAAGGTTGGTACTGAGTACAAACAGCCAAAGGTAAAACTTCTAGTTATAAGTCAATGAGCCCTCGGGATGTGATATACAGCCTGGTGACTTTAGTTAATAATAGTGCATCATATATTTGAAAGTTGCTAAAAGAGTAGATCTTAAAAGTTCTCATCAAAGAAAAAAATTTTTTGTAACTGAATGTGGTAATGAATGTTGACTTACTGCGATGACCATTTTGTAATATATATAAATATTGAACCACAATGTTATATATCTAGAATAAATATGTTACATGTCATGTCTATCTCAAAAAAAATGGTGCTGAGTAAATGATTACTGAATAGAGTAACGACGATTATTATTGAAGCTGTCTTCTACATATTTAGCATTTCAACTGTGAGGTCAACAACTCAAGAGCAGACCTGGGGGCTTGAGGATCCCTAAGGACCAGTAGAAAGGGGCTAAAAGTGGGAAACATGAAACCACAGCATGAGTGGTCTGCATCAACCACAGACAGGAATCCAAGAAGGCAGTGATATACAATGGAAACCCGGAATTCAGCATGTAGAAGGTGACGAAGGTGACTACCAGCATCTGGATGGTGTGGGTGGCTCTGTTCTCCGGGAGGCATCTGTTGTGGCCACTGGCTGCACTCTCTGTTGGTGTCAGTGCAGGAGAAGCATCATGAAGCCACTGGACCAGATCATGAGGCCAATGAACATGGCATCAGAGATGGAGCGCAAGATGATGATGTCAGCACTGGGATTCAAGCCCAAACAGAACCAATTCCCTTGGGCATCAGTATCATTTCCTGTATCCTGTGGACCATTTAATATCATGAGAATATAAACATTCATTAAGACACTGAACACCAGATGCAGCAGGAAGGACCAATGACCTTGAGGACTCCTCCTCAGAGCTTCAGCCAGTCCACTTTCCCAGGGGCAAGCATGAAGAACTGGTAGATATTCAGGACACAGGTGGAGCACAGGATGGTGCTGCAAGCCACCCAGTGTATGTAATAGGCAAGCTTATACCCAAGACTGGATAGGGGGTTCCTCACCACAAAAGCTGCCATTGTGTGGGGAATCGCAGTGGACAGAAGCACCAAGAGATTGGCCAGCGCCATGTGGTTGAGAATCATGTGTCGGCCTCTGACTGTGGCCAAGAGTGGGGACACATTATGGCAGAAGAGAGTGACATTGGCCAGAGCCCCAATCCCCACCTGCAGAAGGAAGATGGTTTTCAGAGCCACCTCCCCCGTGGTCCTTAGAGCACTCTTCTGAGAAGACATGGTGAGGGCTTTTGAGTGGCCTGGACTAGAGAACAGGTCTGCAAGTGTGGGCAGGGGTGCTTCTCAGCAATGTGACCTTGAGAAAGGAGTCTGGGCCTGCTCTTCTCCTGAAGAGGAAGACTGTGTCATCTTCCACAGGAGAGATTTAACCTGGAGAACACACACCTGGAACCAACTTCACATTTTACTGTTATTGCTCTGTATTTGTTTGTATTAATTTTGACATTCTGACTCCCCAACAGAATGTAAGGTACTTTGAACTTAGGACAATGCCTGTCAGTCAAAACTATGATGAACACATAAAGGGTATCAAATAAATATGTACTTTAAGTGAATCAGTGAGACAGGTACACCATACTCCTCTTAGAAATAAGAATTATCTGTCATCACAATTTATTGTAACATTATAAAATGAAAAAAAATGCAAACTAATGTTCAAAGTATAATATTATCTGACTCATTAGAATTGCAAGGGAATCAATTGTCAACTTTGAGAATTTAATGTTCTTCATCAGCGTGACTGGATATAAAACACCTTCCAGGAAAAAAATCAGTAATCTTCTAGGTCCATCAGCAGGGGGTGTTGGGTAAGAATGGTGACTGCATTAAGAAATGCAAATAAATTGGCAGTTACAAAATAGTCACACGGATATAAAGTGAAGCACCAAGAACATAGTTAATAATATTGTAATAACTATGTATGGTGCCAGGTAGGGACTAGAATACTCAGAGTGATCACTTATAAGTTATATAAATGTCTAACATCAATGCTGTTTACCTGAATCCAATATAATATTGAATATCAACTCTGATTGAAATAAATAAAAAATTAACAAAAGTAGTTTTCTAAATATAAAAGATGATCCTAAAATATCTTTTGATATTCTACTCAGTATAGAGAATAAACTCCCCAAGGACCAGAACATTTAATTATTGTTTAAACTCACTGAAAAGTGAAGTTCTATAGAGCTTTTTCTGAGTGGCCTCCACCTGCCTCAGTTCACATGAAAAAAATGATTGTCACACCCATAGCACAGCAGACTGTCCTACATCTTCATTTTCTTTGGGGCTCCTGTGTCTTATCTGACTCCTTACTAAGCTCTGGATTTCATAAACAAGTGTTGGGCTAGCTGTCTCAGCTCCAAAACACCCGAAGCTCATGTGGTACCACAGTAAATTCTCATCAAAGCTCTCATGAGTGAATGACAAGGTTCTGTCAGAAACAACACAAAGAGTGACATATTCTGGTTAAACGGGTCATGTCTCCCAGAGGCAATCATCTTTACTATTCCTGTAGGATTCTGAAGCCACTGACAGGTACAGGAGAGGGAATGTAAGTTTGAAACAATAAGCCTGGAATTACCAAAATTCCTTTCTCTTTGGGAAAATTGGGTCCACCATATGCAGAGAACACAGGAAGTGCACCATGAACATATAAGCTGATAACTCTCAGCTTGGAAATCACCAGATCTATTCTTTTTCTTAACTCCCCACTCACTGGAGTGGAACATTAGAACTCCTCTCCCTTAAGTTCTCAAAACCTTGTTTTCCTCATTGTAATATGGTATGATAACAGGACCATGGGTGAAAGCCATGAGGTAGGTTGTTAAAATTCCAGCCTATGCACTAGACAGCTCTCACTCTGTATCAAGTCACACATGTAATAGTTTAGTCCACCCTGGGGAATTTTGCTTACCACTCTGTGCCTCTGCTTTCTCTTTTTAAAAAGTAAAGTAGGCACTAATACAGAAGCCTGGTGTGAACACACAGTGTGCTTTTCACATTAACCAAACAAAGTTGGTTCTCAATGACATCACAGAGGCAGCAGTAGTAGTCATAGTAGAGACTACGGTTGATGGTAGATACCACTCATTTCCTTGTTTTGATTATCTATCGCCACCTGGGATATGAGGAAAGGATATTAAAACATAAAATGAGAAGAAGAGATCAGGTATGTTCCACCAAACTATTTCTGAGACTTGACAATGAAATAGAAGTCATCTCGCTAACATTTTTTTCTCTCCCTTGCTGCCTCACATCTACAAAACAACATACACATAATACAAAATAATGACCCACAAAATCTTTGGAGGGATACTGAGACCAATGCATCCCACCGCAGGATTTCAGAAAGGGAAAAAAAATGGTCATTATATCATATCATTACACCACAGACTATTCTTCTCTGTGAATATCTTTCTGTACGTGTGTGTTAAGGGACCTCATTTTATATGTCAGGATTTTGAAGTTGCAATCCAAACTCTGTACACCAGGTTTCCACTTGCATTCAACTCCAAGCCTAACAATCTGTCAAGTTTGAGAAAATTAGAAAACTGTCGCACACCTGCTTGAGGATATCATGGCACTGGGCATCCAAGGCCTAGCTCAGATTCCAAAGGGACCTCAATGCTTTGTTCTCCGATTATTGGAAACTATAGGGTACACAGATTTGCAGTGAATCCCACCACTAGGGTCTCACCCAGTGATGGTTTCCAGCACAAGCTCCCCATCCACCAGCCCAGCCAGAGCACAGAGGGGCTACTCAGACCCAGATGGGGTTAGCACCCATCCTGCCCAGTGGTGCTGCACAAACCCAGTTCTGAGACCTCTCCTAAAGAGACTCTTCCTCTCCTGATGTCTGCCCCAAGACAGGACATAAGGACAACCTCACCTGGCTGGTCTTTGCTCCAGAGTTTGTGCAATGAAGTGTCAGTCGAGATCAGCCCAGGGTAGCCGAGGCCATAGTTATAGGGACAGGGTTCCTGGACCTGATCTCTCCACAGATACCATTATCACATCACCCAGAGCATTAGTGACACTGTCTGCATGGAGAGGCTGGGGCATCTTCAGTGAGAAGCAAACTTTATCCCCACTGCTAATCACTACCGGCCCCTTCTGGGGATTAATGGAGACTTTATTAAGTTTTGCAATTAATGAGAAGGCCCCAGTGAGCAAGTGAACCACAGGCAGCAGAAGTTTTCTATGTTCCCCGTGGAAGAAGCTAAGCTCAGAGTTGAAGCTATAATCTGTGGTAGATCTGAAACTCAAGGCTGGGTCAAGCATTCCATTTACACTGCTTATTAGGCAATTATACAATATTCACAAATGGCACTGTCTTCAATGCCCTCGTGTTTCCAAAATCTGGCTGACACCCAAGATTGGCTCTTACTGAACATCTCCATTTGATCTGTCATCTTGTCTCTCCCTTGATTTAAATGCTACAATTCTTGTTACTCACAGTGCCAAGTTCTTTTAAGCCTGGAGAACATCTCATTGGAAGCTCGTCTAACCCACCTCAGAATCCCTGGGTATCCCTGATGTCCACATGATGCTGCAGGAGATGGTGATATGCTTCCTAATCACCCTCAGGACCCTGCTCCCTTGTCCCTCATTGGACAACCAACTAGCTGTCCTTTGAGGGTGTTCCCTGTGAAGAATTCCTGACATACAGACAGAATTCAGGAGAAAGTAAAACATAAGACAGAAAGAGGAATGGCATCAGAATGCTTTAAAATCAAAGAAAAAGCCAAAAAACAAATAGAAAATTGAGCAATATATTTTAAAAATTCACAAATTGATGAAAAGATGACCTTGAATCATAGGAATGTTAAGTATGGTAAGTCATTCAATTCGTTGTTTATCGAGACTGATTCAGAGAGTCTATATTATTTGCAGTTACTACTATTTTTAGAGTAAGTGTTCCAGGGCAACAATGATGACAGCACCAATAGGACAGGACCCTGATTAAGATATATTAATTGTTCAGATCAACTAGGGGCTTGTGTAGGGACAGAGGGTACATAGGAAATAAATCTCAGTGCCTTTCTCTCAACTCTGCTGTCAGCCTAAAACTGCCCAAAAACTAAAGTTTAATTTAAAAATGTTGAAATTATACTCAAAAATAAATTTTTATATAGGATCAGTAAGGCAGGAATAATTTATCATACAGGCAATGGAGAACCAAGCAATGTTTAATTATGACAGTGAGATATTTAAATATATTTGAAAAATAAAACATTGAATTAAACTGATAATAATTAAAGGATAATACTGAATGTTTAAAACATCATTAGAGTAGTATAAGCTAAAGAATAAGTGGAGATTGCAGAAATATTTTTTAATTAGGTCAGAAAACAGTTCAAATCTAAATTTGGGAGGGTGATGTCAGCATCATGATGGAGTGAGAGGACCCCATTCTGTCTCCCCTTACATTTACAACAAATCAGGCATCTATAAATGCAACACAGGTTCCTCTGCTCAACACACAAACACACCTGAGAGATTCACTCATCGGGATATCTGAAAGCAGGACTATTGGAATGTGTAGGAAAGGCCAGACAGGGGAAGGACAGGGATAGTGTCCTCAGATTCAGGTTGGTGGCCACTGCAGCTCCAACTAATGCAGTAGCAGCGGAGGAGTTGGGGTGCAGCCCCCACACTATGGTCCACTGGAGGGTAAGAAGGGCAGAAGCAAGGTCAGTGCCCAAGCTCTCCATCCCCCCAATCCCACTGCTGTGGAAATGTGTCTGAGGCCACCTGCTATAGCACAGCAGTGCAGTTGGCCATAAGAAACAAGGAAGCAGCACTGCGAGCTTGTGAACCCAGCTCCTCCCCACCTGCCACATCCCCCCACCATGATTGTGGTGCCCCAAGACACTGAGGTAACACAGACACAGCAGGGATACCCACCATCCCAATTACCCAGACATCAATTTCCATGATCACAGTGACAACCTCCCCCACACAACTCCCAGAGGAGCAAGTACAGCAGGTGAGAGAAAACAAAAACTGAGCTAAATCTACTGGAAAATGAGAGAAATGCCTCTACTTACCAACCTGCTAAAGTGTTAAGATAAAAATGGCATCTAAACAGGAAAAGAGTTCACTACTTCAAATGCGTAGGAGAAGAATGATCCATCAAGTACCATGAACAACCAAGGTAACATGGTAACAGAGAAAGAAAATGACACCAAACTCAAAGTCATGGAAGAGTGTAATCTAAATGACAGAATTCAAGATTGCTGTCATGAATAAAACTTGCTGAAATACAAGAAAACTTCGAAAGGCAGTTCAATGAGCTCAGAAATAAAATAAGTGAACAGAAGGAGTACTTTACCAAAGAGATGGAAACTAGGAGAGAATCAAACAAATTCTGGAGCTGAAGAACTCAATAAATGAGATGAAGAAAACTTTAGAAAGCACTAGAAATGAAACAGGCCAGATGAAAGACAGAATTAGTGAGCTTGAAGATAGAAATCTAGAAATGACCCAAGTAGAACAAAAAAGAGAACTGAGAGTTTAAAAATACATTAAATAATTCTAACTATCTGACTCCATTAGAAAGAACAAAATAAGGATATGGATTCCTGGAAGGAGAAGAGGAGGAGATGGGAACAGAGAGCCTACTCAAAGAAATAATTGACAAGAACTACCCAAACCTAGGGAAGGAATTAGACATTCGAGTGCAAAAAGCTAACTTAAAGCTATTATCTTGACACAAAAAGTCCTTCTCCAAGACACATATTAAAGCTGTCAAAAGTTAATGATATCCCAAACAAGAAAAAGCTAAAATCAAGAACTGTTAAAATCAAGAACTGTTAAAATCAAGAACTGTTAAAGAGATTTCTTAAAAAGAAGGGGTAAAAAATAACACAAATATGAATGATAAAATGGCAATAACTCTGTACCTGTCAATAATCACTAAGTGTAAATGAGTTAAATGCTTCAATCAAAAGATATAGGGTGGCTGAATGAATAAGAAAACAAGACCCTTACATATGCTGCCCATAAGAGACCCACTTCAGATTGAAAGACACACACAGACTGAAAGTAAGAAAGAAAAAAAAAAAGGGAAAATGTTAATAAGAAAGAAAGAATTCTCAAGGCAGCCAGCAGGGAAAAAGACAGTAATCTACAAATAAGGTTATCAGTAAAAAAACATATAGGCCAGGAGAAAGTGGAATAATACATTCAAAATATTGGAAAAAAACCCACAAGCCAATAATAATAATTTAGCAGCTATCCTTTAGCTATGAAGGAGAAATAAGGCTTTCCTAGACAAACAAAAGCTAGGAAATTTACCACCACAGGACCTGCATTACAAGAAACATTAAAAGGAACTATTCTACCTGAAGCTAAAAGACAAAAGTGTACAAAACTTTGAGTAAGGTGACAGACAGACCGAAGCAAGAAATTGCAAATCTATTTCAGAATGGGGTATTAAACACAATTATAACATAAAGATCGAAGGTGGAAACATGGAAAAATAACTATAGCTAAAATACACAGCTAACATCATATTCAATGGTGAAAAGCTGAAAACTTTTTCTGTAAGGTTAGAAACAAGACAAGGATGCTCACTCTAACTACTCTTATTGAACATATTATTAGAAGTCCTAGCCACAGCCATCAGAAAAGAGAAATTAAAGGTAACCAAATTGGAAAGGAAGAAGTAAAATTTTCACTATTTGCAGATGGCAAAAATTCTAAAATCAGTATGGAACCACAAAAATATCCTGAATATCTAAAGCAAGCTTGAGAAAGAAGAACAAAGCTGAAGGTGTCATGCTCCCTGATTCTATACTATACATAGTAATCAAAAAATTGCAAAACTGTTATTCTCAGGAGCATTTGAGATCTTGGTCCCTGGCATACATAGGTCATCAGTTTGGCTCAAATAAACTCATATAAAAATTCTCAAAAAAAAAAAAAGCTGTTGTAATCAAAACAGCATGGTGCTGGCATAAAAACAGACACATGGATCAATGGATCAAAATAGCCCAGAAATAATCCATAATTATATGGTCATTTAATCTATGACAAATGAGGCAAGAATACACAATAGAGTAAAGATAGTCTCTCCAATATATGTTATTGAAAAAACTGGACAGATACATGCAAAAAAATAATAAAAGTAGACCATTTTCTTATACCATATACAAAAATAAACTCAGAATGGATTAAAAACTTAAACGTAAGACCTGAAACCATAAAACTCCTAGAAGAAAACATAGGCAGTAAACTCTCTGATATTAGCTTTAGCAATATATTTTTTTTACGCCTACAGCACCTAGTCCTCCTAGGTGGTCTCCCATCCAAGTACTAACCAGGCCCGACCCTAGCAATAGTTTTTTAGATATGTCTCTTTGGGCAAGGGCAACAAAAGCAAAAACAAACAACTGGAACTACATAAAACTAAAAGGTTTTTGCACAGCAAAGGAATCCATCTACAAGATGAAGAGGCAACCTACTGAATGGGAGAAAATATTTCCAAATGATATGTTCAATAAGGAGTTAATAGCCAAAATATATTTTAAAATATGTACAACTCAATATCAAAACAAATCCAAATTAAAAAATGGGCAGAGTCTGAATTGACATTTCTCCAAAGAGGACATACAAATGGTCAACCGACATAGAAAAAGATGTTCATCATCACTAACCATCAGAGAAATGCAAATCAAAACCACAATGAGATATCACCTCACACTTGTCAGAATGGCTGTCTTCAATAAATCAACAAATAAATGTTGGTGAGGACGTGGAGAAAAAGGAAATCTCATGCACTGTTGGTGGGATTGCAAATTGGTACAGCTACTACGGAGAACTATATGGAGGTTTCTCAAAAAATCAAAAATAGAACTACCACATGAACCAGAAATTCCATGTCTGGATACTAAAAAAAAATATGAAAACACTAATTCATAAAATTACATGCACCCCTATTTTCATTGCACCTTTATTTACAATAGCCAAGACATGGAAACAATCTAAGTGTCATCGACGAATGACTGGATAAAGAAGACATACATATATGCACATACACACACATGATGGAATATTATTCAGATATCAAAAAATTGCCATTTATTAGAACATAGATGGATCTTGAGAATATCATACTAAGTGAAATAAGTCAGATGGAAAGGGACAAAAACCTTACGACTTCACTCATATGTGAAATATAAAACAAAAAAGTAACAAATGAACCAGTAAAACAAAAACAAACTCATAGATACAGATAATAGAATGGTGGTTACCAGAGGGGAAGTGGGTGGGGAGAAGGCAAATTTGATAAAGGGGGTCAAACATATGGTGACAGAAGGAAACTAGACATTGCATCTAGTTTCTAGATTATTAATAGAGTATATAGATATCAAATTATAAGGTTGTACACCTGAAATTTCTATAATATTAATAACCAATGGACAAATTTTGACAAACTAAAAATGGAAAATTTGGGGGGATGTTAGGAGTAGCACTAACAATAAAACCTAAAATCAATAGACACATTCTTAGCATTGCTTCTAAGTCAGAAGTTTCAGAGGACTGTGGTTCCTTCAAACCTAAGCTCCTATATTCCAGGACATCCAGTAAGATAATAAAGTCATGATTTCCAAAGCGTCTATCCCTTTAATGCAATTGTTCTAAGTATTACAAGGTAGGATGGGGATTTTAGAGATGGGGACGGAGGTCTTAGGCACAGACATGCATACTGAGTCATATTCCATGATCATTTTGAAGGAGTAGCTATGACATCACAGTCCCTACTGCCATGATGGACAATTAATTCATAGGACAGGATATGCCAGGAGGGTAAACAACCATTGTGAGAAGATTACTTCAGGATATCCCCCATCAGAGGAGAACACCTTTGATCATGTACTCATCCTTGCCCCAGGGTTGATGTAAAATGGTCAGGTGAGGACTTCTGTCTTCCATGGCTGTCAACAGCAGCTGAGTTTCCTCATCAAATGCAGATTTGTCCAGTCTGGGAAGATAGAAATATTTGGTCTCTATTCAGCACAATGCCTATACTTTCCTCTCCATTCTTCCTTAGAAACAACTGGAAGAATTGCATTGAAAGTGGAGAGAAAGCATGAGTCTTCCCTATAGAACAGGAATGTGAGGAATGGGAACATGAACCATTTTGTTCACCCTCAGCATGTCAGCCAGGGGCCTGGCATCTAAAAGGCATTCAAATATTCATTCTACAGGTGTCAAATATATACAAATATTTGACAATGCAAATACAATGTTTAGAACAATATTAACTGCAACTGTGCCAGGAATGTACTTTGGGTCAATGTTCCACTCAACTCTTTATAGAATCCCTCCCACCTCAGAGCTGGGATTACATATTTATGGGCAATGTAAGTAGAAGATGGTGTTGCTGGTAAACAAGTGGTTCTCACCTGGGGCAACCAAGCCTCTCAAGAGACATTTGACAATATCTGAAGACATTTTTTTTATTTCAGGGAATAAGTGTGATAGCTGTTCTTTAATTTTTTTGTTGAGATGTGATTGACATATAACATTGTATAAATTTAAGGTGTACAATGTGTTTGTTTGACACATCCGTGTATTGCAATACAATGACCTCCATCATGTCTCTTAATTATAATTTCTTTTTCATGGTGAAAACAATTAAGATCTAGTCTCTCAGAAACTTTAAAGTTTCCATTTTTGATCATCATGATTGGAAGGAGGTGCTACGGTCACATAATGTACAGGTGGAAGCCAGGGACGCCACTCAACATCCTTCAATGCACAGGACAGCCACTCACAGCAAAGAACTCTGTAGCCCACATGTCGATCATATGGAGGCTAGGCAAACCTATCTATTGTAAATTAACCTCACTCTGAGGTCCCTCACCACTCACCCAAGCAGCTGCAGGGCACAGTCTGGGTGGCTCAAGGCTTCACACAGCACCACCAACCCATCATGGTCCAAGCTATTCCAGTCCAGGTTCAGGCCTCTCAGTGATTTGCAGACAGTGAGAGCTGAGGCCAGGTCCTTACAACAGGCAGAGGTGAGCTGACATATTTCCAGCCTGCAATAAGGAAACATATGAGAAGCCATCCCCAGCTTTGGGTGGGCTGGATGGCACACTATTGTGAGATACCAATTCCATGCCTCTGAGGAGACTTTATGTTCTAGAGCAGTGGTTCTCAACTGGGGCCACTGTATTTCCTGGGGGACATGTGACAATGTCTGGAGATGTTTGACACAACTGGAGAGTGCTACCAGCATCTCATGGGTAGAAAGAGGCCAGGGATGCAGATAAACATTTACAATGCACAGGTCAGTCCCTGCTCCCCATCACAGCAAAGAACCACCCAGTCCAAATGTCAATAGTGCCAAAGTTGAGAACCCTGGTCTTACAGGACAGCATTTTACTTATCAAATTGCTCCAGACACCCTGGCTTTTAAACCGCTCCCCTTCAGTCCCATTAATCCTTCAGATTTTTATATTCTTGAAATAGGAAAGCCTTCCCATAAAGATAATCTGTGGACACTCACCCAAGATTCTCTAGTTTACAGTTAGGGTGCTTCAAAGCTTCACATAACTGTTTGACACCAGAATCTTGTATTTTATTGTCCCCTAGTTTCAGGGTCTTTAGTTTTTCATTGCTACTAAGAACAACAGAGAGGTCCTTACAGCAAACAGGAGTGAGGTAACAACCTGCCAACCTGAGGTAAAAATACACACAAATAGATATAGTCATGAGATTGAATGCTTAATGGCCTACCTTATTTGATTTATTGATATGAAGAACAAAATTCCCAAGTACTTCTGAGATGATGAGGATGATGGTGATGATGATTGATGATGATGATTGATGATGATTGTGATGATGATGTTAGTGGTGGTGATGATGGTGATGATGATGGTGATGGTGGTGGTGGTGACTGATGATAATGAAGATGATGGTAGGAAAGATCCAACAACTTCTCAGTTCCTCCTTCTCAGCCCAACACCCTGGGCTCTCTGTAATCCTCCTACCCTGTGTGTTCTCCCCATCCCAGGGCCTCTGCCCTTATTGTTTCCACTGGTTGGAATGCTCCTGGCCCAAATACCAGCAGGGCTACCTCTCACTACCTTCAAATGTCTGCACAAATGTCACCTTTTGGTGAGGACTTCCCTTTATATTTTATATAATATCATGTCCCCAATCACTCTCCTACATTTAAGCTCATGATTCCCCACAGTACTTCTTACCACTAACATGTGTCTGTATACACATGCACACATATATGTGTATACATACACACCTGTGCATAAGTTTGACATATGTATATGGTCACAGATATATATAGGCACATATATACACACACACGTATATATCAGATAATTTGTGTGGTGTGGGTATGCGTATTTGTGGTTCTCAAGCAGGGCACATTAGGCAATGCCTGGAGACATTTTTAGTTGCCACACTGGGTAGAATCCAGGGATGCTGCTAAACACCCTACCAGGCACAAGACAGAGCCCCCTAACCAAAGAATGATCTGGGCCAAAATGTCAATAGTGCTAAAATTGAGAAACTATGATATATACACTTATACACACATACTTGCAACCTCACTCATGCATGTGTGCACGCATCTATGTGTACGTGTATCTATGTACATATATGACGCTCCATAAAACCAACATCCATGGAGCAGTTCATTTACCAATTTATCTCATCTACCCAGAAGAGTTCCCAGTACCTACTAGGGGGAATGAATGATCCTCCTGTTGTGTCTCCTACCACCATTTACCGAGTGCTTGCTATAGGCAAGTCACTGATAATAATTCTGTATGTGCCTTACTCCCGCTAGCTGCCTCAGTTTTTTGAGGTGGGGAATATAATTATCCTCAATCTCCATTCCAGGAGAGGTAAGGCATCTTCACAAGTTCATCTAGCTAGTCTAGTCAATAGAACAGGGAACTCTATTTCCAGTCTTCCTGAGGCCAGAGACTGTTCTACAGAGTAGCAGGTCCCAAAAGTTATGAAAAGTCCTTTAAGACACACAAACATCAATGCACTGCTGGACCTTCCTAGAAGTATCAGGCGGAGCCAACATTTAGCCTCATTTTTTTCAGCAGACTCCCTGCTTTTCTCCCGTCCCATTTCCCTTGCAGGATGACAATACCCAGAAAAAAACCCTGACATTCAAGCAAATCATAGCCAGACCTACCATAGCTGCTGTAAGTTGCAGGTTGGGTGCTTCAATGTTTCACATAGAGACATCACTCCATCGTCTTCCAGGAAGTTGGACCCCAGATCGAGAAGGGACAGGGATTTGTTACACAAAAGTGCTTGGGATATGTAGTCACAAGCAACAGAGTTGAGGCAACAGTATGTTAACCTGCAGAGAAAAGGACATACACACTTAATCTGTCAGCCTGCTTAAACTCTATATGGTAATATTTTCATAAAACCACATGCAAAAACTTTGTCATTCTTCATACTCCAAAGTCACTTGAAAAAAATAAGAGAATTAAAATGCGTAACACCTGTGGAAATACAGAAGCAAGAATGTGTAATATGGTGTCCCAAACTGAGAAACAGAATCTCAGATCCACGTCAGAACGTCACCAGCTGGACAACCTTGGACAAAGTCATCCTTTGTCCAAGCACACAGTGTGCTTATTTATTTGGTGGAATGTGCTAGATGACATCCTATTTAACATAATTTTTCTTTCAAAAATATTACTTAAAAATTATGTTCTTTAACTATTATTTAGAAATTAACAATATTTGTGGTTTTGGTGCTTGTATACACGGTATTGGAAATTTGAAAAATAAGGGGAGGCATAAGAGAGAAGTTTCTCTACCTGGTAGCCAACAACTGAATATGACACCTTGAATGTAGCTGGTTTAGTTGACATCATGTTTAATCAAGAGATTTCACATGGAATTCTATGCTTTCCAGCTACCACCAGATAAGCCAGACACCTGGAATTTCACAGCAGATGGTCACACAGGAGAAGGGAACAGAAATTTCCTCTTGGGTGGGGCAGGCAGTGTCCAGCTCACTGTCATCCTCACCCAGCCCTTGCTCACTCCACTTATCTGCCCATTACCCTTCAGGAACACCCAAGAATGTGACATCTTACAGGAAGAATACACAAGTCCTTGATAAGCAAACACTACTCACTTGCGATGGGTCTTCCCTTCTAGTGTTCTCATTTTTGAGATCAAACAATAGGCACTTAATTTATACTTTTCTCAATAAAATAAGCATTTTCCAATATTTCGAAGATTTGTCAGTACTTTAATGGTTGCATGCTGTAATCTCCAAAGGCTCACTATGGTATGATCACACATTCTCTGAATATTTCCACATGTATTCTTTCACTTCCCGCCATTTTAAATTATACTAAATTACCATTTTGCATCAAAAAAATTTTATTTGAAGTGCTGAGGTTTACTATTAACAGATATTTCATTTGGTTTATATACCAACTTACCTTGCAAAAAAACCAACAAATTAAAACTTCAATCATAGCATAAATTTGCCCATTTTGCAGAATCCAGGCCAAGTGAAGGCTATCTTAAAATTGTACACATTTGTTAAAAAGTGTGTTTTGTTGAACATTTTTGCTTTTTAAATTACTAGTGACATTCTTTAAAAATAAATATAAATTAAAAATTAAAAATGACTAAACATTCTTGCATCTTTGGTAATCTTTCTTTCAATGAATAAAGATTTAAGAGTAAAAGAAAATAATGTTAAATGATGTATTTTAAAGAGCTCTTTTGATAAACACAACTCTTTAATTACCAGTCATTGCATACAGTATAATTCAGCGGTCCCTAACCTTTTTGGCACCAGGGACTGGTGGTCCTATGAGAATCTAATGCCTGATGTTCAATGCCTGGTGGAGCGGAGGCATTGATGTTAGCACTGGGGAGCAGCTGCAAATACAGATGAAGTTTCACTCGCTGGCCCACCACTCACCTCTTGTAGTGCGGCCTGGATTTTTAACAAGCCACGGATAGTACCAGTATGCAGCCCGGGGGTTGGAGACTCCTCTCTAATTCTATTTATTGTATAACGTCAGTTAATAGCTAAATTTTTTATCTTCCAGTATGTCACTTCTTTTGTACCTCCAAAGATGCTTCATACTAATTTTTATAGCTTGAAGTTTTGGGGGTTTTTTCCCTTTTCTTTCTTTTTGAAATAGTTTGGTTTTAGTATTTAATGTTCCTGGTATTTATTGTACTGCTGAATTTCTTTTACAGTCTGAAAAGTCATCTCAGTGACAGTTAGCATCCTCACTCTGTTCTATTTTAAATACCATGGTGCCTGTGTATGATGCATATGTACATACACATGCATGTACACACAAACAGAAATTTTGCTCCCAGACAACTCATCTGCTTCCACAGGCTTAGGTGTTCTTGTGCCTGCCCCCAATTTAAGGCACTGAATCTCTCTGCTTGATTTAACACTGTCTCTCGTGTGCACACGCCACCTTCTCAGCCTTCCCCATGAGCATGTGGTTGTCCTGATAGCTGAGGGGTCCACGAGCACACACCCACCCCTCCCGCCGACTTACAGCAGTGTCTCCAGGGCACAGTGTGGGTGCTTCAGGGCATTACATAGTAACATCACACCGTCATTCATCACGGGGTTTTCTATCAAGGAGAGAAGCTTGAGCCTCTGGTTGCAGACCAGGACAGAGGTGATCTCTCTGCAGGCTTCAACTGTGATGTTGCACTTGCCCAACCTGCATATTAGACACGTGTTGAGGGACATGAGCAGAGGTATCCAATGGCTTGTGCTAAGTTGGCAAACAGAGACAGACTCATAGACGCTAAGAACAAACTGATGGTTGCCAGATAGGAGGGGACTTGAGGGGCTGGATGACAAAGGGGAAGGGATGAAGAAGTACAAATTGGCAGTTACAGAACAGTCACAGAGAGGTAAAGTACAGCACAAGGAATATAGTCAATAATATTATAATAACTGTGTATGGTGCCAGGTGAGTACTAAACTAATCTGGGTGATCAATTCATAAATTATATAAATGTCTAAGCACTATGCTATACACCTGAAACTAATATAATATTGTATGTCAACTGTAACTGAAAAAAAATTTTTTTGGGCTGTGGACCACACCCCAGTTTCTAATCTCACACCTGCCAATCCAATGTCTACGTTCCACACTTTTCAAAAGCACAAACAAAATTAATCTTTGATTGCTTTTCACTGAAGTTAGGAAAATGTCTGAGCCAGTGGTTCTCAACAGGGGTGACTGCTGACCTCGAGGGGACATTTGTCAGTGTGTGGAGACATTTGTGGTGGTCGTGGCTGGGGAGCAGGGTGTTCCTAGCATCCAGTGGGTGGAGGCCAGGGATGCAGCTCAACACCCTACAATGTTGTGGACAGCCCTCCACAACAAAGCATTATCTGGGGACTCAATCAGTCTGATCATCTGATTACTCGTCAATAGTTCTGAGGTTGAAAAACCCCCGGTCTAAGCCCTAATGCAGCTTAAAAGAGCATCTCACAGGCTAGAGCAGGTCTCTCACTTTCTGTGCTGCTGACTTTTGGGGCTGGCTGTTGCAGGAAGCTGAGCAGCACCCTTGGCCTCCCCCCACTAGATGCCTGTAGCATGCTCCCCATGCAATTGTAATCATCAAAAATGTCTTTGGACACTGACATCTCCCAAGGCACAAAACTACTGTCCATTGAGAACTACTGGCTAGAGAGACCCAGATTTTGAGGCCCTCTCACCCCAATACCAAACAGGACTCAAGAGTATAGCCCCAAAGAGGCAAACCTTCCAGGTATAAAACGTCTACAATTGACTCCTGGTTTCCTAGCTCTGTTACCCTATTCTGAAGCTAACATATAACATATAAAACCCTATGCAAATGGCATAACATGAAGTGGGGCAAAATATTCAGGAATTCTGTAAGTTCCCTCTGAATAGAGAAAGCTAGAACAGAGGAAATTGTGGTGATATGGAAATTCTCTGAACAATGACTAGGATTCACAGCAATGTTCAAGCAAACTCTTATGCAAGGAACCCTCCTAAATGTTCAAGCAACTCTTATGCAAGGAACCCTCCTCCTTCTCCTGATGCATCTTGATGGGTGCAGCTAACTGGATATGTGTGAATCCAACCATTGTATTTGTGATCGTTCCTGCAAAAAAGAGGCGCTAAGCCAAGAGAGAGAAGAGCATGTTTTCTTGGCGAGTTTAATAAGTTGGTTTTGTTTATTCCTACCTCTATTACTTCCGTTTGTTCTTTCTGCAAAAAAAAAAAAAAAATGGGTTGAGCCTGTCCAGAAATCACCCAGCCATGGTGGGGTCACCCTGGGTAACTTTTAAGAGGAAGAAATAATTTGGGGGCCAACTAACCACTTTCTCTTTGGACCATATTTTGCCATCAGGCAGATTAGACAATCACAATTGTGGTCATTGATATGCTTTCTCATTTTACCTTTATAGGAATATCTCCAAGAGGAAGTATTTGGAGTTGTGTTTTTGGCATGGTTGGTCAAAGGCAGAAGCAAGAAGAGTCAGGTTAGGTGTCCATGAGAAGTCAGTCAACTGAGTAACACAGAAGGGACCAATGGGACAACTCTGCTGACAGAACGCCTTGCCCATTAGAATCCATCCCCACCTTACTAGGTGGTCTGCAGATGCTCAGATGGACATTAGGGGAAATCTGGGAGACAAAGGCTGACACGGGAAAGGAAATGGGCCTACTCAAATGCCAAGTCCACTGTCACTCATCACAGACAACCCCAAGACTTACATCAGCTGCTCTACATTGCACATAGGGTGTTTCAGCATCTCACACAGCTGCCGGACTTCTACGGGGGAGAGGCTGGTGCCATGCAGGTTCAGGTATTTCAGATGAGGGTTGTGAAGAACAGCCTTGAAGAAGTCAAGACCATTCCCAAGGCTGGAAGCAAAATTATACCTACAAGAGATGAGATATTGGAACCTATGTGATGAAGCCTAAGCACAAAGCAAGGTACTTTGTACCAAATTCTTCCTACATCCCTGCAGAGGCTTATGAAGCTGTTTTTAGATCTCTGGTTACTCTTGCCTATAAATTATTTTTCTTTGGGATCTTCAGACACCTGACAAGCTCAGAGGCTCCATGGCATGGATCTCTCCTGTTTCCTAGTCCTTCCTATTCTACCCACCACTTCTCACTCTATAATGGAGGGGACCCAAAGTCATCTCTCAAATTCATTGTATTGAATTCTCAGCACCAGGACAGAGACCTCTCAGCACCATATTTGTGCCTCTGTGCATCCCTAAGCTAGCACAGTGCCTCACATTCAGCAGAGATGTACAAAGTTGAATTAATGCTCCAAGCAAGACTGTGTTACCAAAAAAAGAACCAACGTGGAGAAAAGGGAACCCTTGTGCACTGTTGGTAGGAATATAAATTGGTGCAGCATCTATGGAAAACAGTATGGAGGTTCCTCAAAAAGTTAAAAATAGAACTACCTTATGACCCATCAATTCACTTATGGGTATTTATCCAAAGAAAACCAAATCACTTATGAGTATTTATCCAAAGAAAACCAAAACACTAATTCAAAAAGACATATGCACCCCTATGTTCACTGCAGTGCTATTTACACAATATCCAAGATATGGAAGCAACCTAAGTGCTCAACAATAGAAAAGTGGATAAAGAAGATGTGGCACGTATATACAATGAAATCCTGATATTTCCTACAACATGGATGGAACTAGAGA
This sequence comes from Pteropus alecto, assembly GCF_000325575.1. Classification (NCBI taxonomy): domain Eukaryota; kingdom Metazoa; phylum Chordata; class Mammalia; order Chiroptera; family Pteropodidae; genus Pteropus; species Pteropus alecto. The sequence continues at coordinate 1,080,049 of NW_006438873.1, forward strand.
GTTTTATGCTAAGTGAAATAATTCAGACAGAGAAAGACAAATAGTGTATGATCTCACTTAAATGTGGAAACTAAAAAATAAAATGAACAAATGAACAAGGCAGAAACAGACTCACAGAGAACAAACTGGTGGTTGCCAGATGAAATTGGGATTGGGGGATTGGGTGAAAAAGGAGAAGGGATTTGAAAAAGATTTTTAGAAATTATATATTTATATATAATTTTTATATTTATATATTTTATATACTTTAATTTTTATTTTTCAATTAGAGTTGATATTCAATGTTATTTTATATTAGTTTCAGATGTACAGCATAGTGGTTAGACAGTTATATAATTTATAAAGTGATTTCTGCAATTATACTCTTATGAATTTATATATTTATATGTGCTTATATTTATATATACTCATATATTTCTATATGCTTTTATGTATTTCTATTTTTCTATCTTATTTATATATTTATTATTTACATGATTTATAAATACATGCCACACAATCTGTGACTCTCAGTGTCATGACAGCAGACTTGAGCACACCCTGACTTCTCCCCAACCAATCAACTTTGAGAAATGACAGAGGCTAAAACAAGTAAATGTTCTGCCATGTTCAAACACCACAGTGGGAATTATGAATAGGAAGAAAGAAAAAATAGAGGAGAATGAACTGACGAGAAAGTGGCAGCCTGGAAGCATTGTGGCCATTCCGGGCAGAGGGGCCCCCTAATTGTGTGGGCAACATCCATGGCACTTCCAGCCCAGATATTGAGGGAACAAAGGGACAGGGTCAGTCACAGTCAGGATGAGATAGGCTGAGCCTGCTAACAAGGAGAAGTGCTACCATAGAAAGACAGGGAATGCCCTTGATAGCCAGAGATCTCTGAGAAATGAGGGCATCAGGACAGCAAGGTCAGGCCCCCCAAGGACTTTGCCACTGAAAACACTGTGATTCACAGGGCAGGCAGCTGCAAAGGACTCGGACTCCAGGCCAGCAAGAGGTCCTGAGTCAGTGGACAGTAGGGTGAGAAGATGACCACTGAGTGAATGTGCAATCAAGACTCATCACCAGTGAAGGATCAACAACCTCAGGGAAAGGAGACAAACTAAGATGAAGTGTTAGTGGGAAATAACTCAAGCAAAGGAAGACAAACACCATGCGATCTCATTTACATGTGGAATCTCAAGAACAAAATAAATGAACAAACAAAACAGAGACAGACTCATAGATACAGAGAACACTTTGATGATTTACAGATTGGAAGGGGGGTTGGGGGACTGGGTGACAAAGGGGGAGTGATAAAGAAGTACAAATTGGCAGTTACAAAATAGTCTTGGGGATGTAATTACAGCACAGAGAATATAGTCAATAATATTATAACTATAGATGGTGCCAGGTAAGTACTAATCAGAGTGATCACTTCATAAATTATATAAATGTCTAACCACTATGCTGTACACCTGAAACTAACATAATATTGAATGTCAACTGCAATTGAAAAATAAATTCTAAAAATTTTTTTTAAACATTCGTTAGGCAAAAACCACAATGGAGGCCACATTTGTTTGAATGTACCGCTGGACCAAAATACGCACAATCTCTAAATCCAAGTGTGACCTCGATTTTCCCCAAATGTGGGTGCTAATCTTAAACAAAACTTAAGCTTTCTTCATGTCAGGGTGAACTTGAAGATTCCTAGCTAATCAGCTGCATACAGGTGAACGGATCCAACAAGACGGCACATACAGTTCTTGTGACCACATGTAGAAGCAAGCAATATATTTTGTTTTTCCTACAAATTTGTATCACGTAATGCTTTCTGAGTTCACTTTTGACATATTAGATTGTAGCTCTGTGTTGACACATTGATTTATCAAGCCAAAAAGCTTAATATTGAATATCAACTATAATTGAAAATTTTTTTTAATAAATTTAATTTTTAAAAAATTACAAAAGGGGAAAATATGAGGAAATTAAGGCTTATGAAAAAGTGATGGCTTATTATTTCTGGAAAAGAACCTAACATTACTCTTATTTCTAGTCATTCTTACTTGTTCATTGAATATTTTAGTTTATTAAAATATTTGTACATATTCAAAGAAATAACATACTAAAAATATAAAAATAAAAAGTTTGGGCACAGCAAAGGAAATCAATGAAAAAGAGAGCCTACTGAGTGGGAGAAGATATTCACCAATGATACATCAGATAAAGGGTTGACATCTAAAATATATAAGGAACTGATACAACTCAATAACAAAAAAAATAAACAATCCAATCGAAAAATGGGCAGATGACTTGAATAGGCATTTTTTCAAAGAGGACATACAGATGGCCAATAGACATATGAAAAGATGTTCATCCCTAACCACCAGAGAAATGCAAATTAAAACCACAGTGAGATATCACCTCACATCTGTCAGAATGGCTATCATCAATAAATCAACAAACAACCCGTGATAGTGAGGATGTGGAGAAAAGGGAACCTTCATACACTGTTGGTGGAACTACAAATTGGTGCAGCCACTATGAAAAACAGTTTGTAGTTTCTCCAGATAAATTAGAAATAGAACCTAGCAATTGCACTTCTGGGTATTTACCCAAAGAAAATGAAGCACTAATTTGAAAATATATATGCACCTTTATGTTCACTGTAGCATTATTTACAATAGCCAAGATATGGAAGCAACCTAAGTGTCCATCAATTGACAAATGGATAAAGATGAGGTGGTACATATATATAACAGAATATTACTCAGCCATTAAAAAGGAAATCTTGCCATTTGCGACAACATAGATGGACCTAGAGGGTATTATGCTGAGGGAAATAAGTCAGAAAGAAAAAACATAGCATATGATTTCACGTATATGTGGAATCTAAAGAACAAAATTAACAAACAAACAAAACAGAAACAGACTCAGAGATACACAGAACAAACTGGTGGTTGCCAGATGAGAAGGGGTGGAGGGCAGGTGAAAAGGAGAAAGGGAACATAATCAATAATATTGTGTTAAGTTTTCATGGTGACAAATGATTACTAGAATTAGTGAAGCGATCACACTATAAGGTATAGAAACATTGAATCACTATATTGTATACCTGGCACTAATATGATACTGTATACCAACTCTACTTATGTAAATTTTTTTAAAGCCAGAGTAGAGAGAATGAAACTCTGCTTTAAAGAACAGATTGACATCTAACTTACACCAGTTTTTGGAGTCTGCAAATGGGCTGAGCCAGCGCTTTACAGAGGATGGTCTGCGAGGCCTCATCGAAGGTACAGTTGTCCAAATCCAACACCTGGAAGTTCCTGCTGGTGGTGAACACTGAGCAGAGGTCCCTCCAAAAGCACAGCTTCTGGGTGTCACTATGGGAGAACAAACACCATGTTTCTCCAGTCGTGAAATTCAACTCAGGACATGCTCAAAACAGGCAGAACACCATTCCCCAAGTTCCTTCAAGCTGACAGATGCCTAGGGAGAGGTGCAGCCAGGTAAACTGAGTCGACATGGCATGGTGGTTGACAGCACAGACCCTGAGGTCACAGCAATGGGATCAAACCTCATTTAAACCACTTATTAACTATGTGACCTGGGTAAGTTATTCAATTGTATTCTGCCTCTATTTTCTTCTCTTTTAGGCAATAAGTTGATATCTGAACAAAGGTTAGTATTGGGTGATCTATCAGTGAACAGGGAACATTATCAAAAAACATGACCACACAGGTATAAAATAAATAATTCCTTGGGATGTCATGTGCAGCCTGGAACTACAGTTAACAATCCTGTTTTGCTTATTTGAAAGTTGCTAAGAGAATAGATCGTAAAAGTTCTCATAACAACAACAACAAAAAATTCTGTACCTATGTGTGGTAACAAGTGTTAACTAGACTTATTGTGGCGATCGTTTTGCAGTATACACAAACATCAAATCATTATGTTGTACACCTGACACTGAGATGTTGCATGTCAATTATACTTCAATTAAATTAAAATTAAAAAAAGAAAAACGTGACTGTGAAAAGTGGCATGTATTTGAGAGCCAAAGTTAGAGCTGGTAACCTAAACCTGATGAAGCATACAAGTTAAAATCAGCAAAGAGAAAAAACACATGGAAAAAAAAATCCAGAGGTAATCAGGCAAAAGATCCCAAGAGTCCCTTCCTCATGGAGTCACCAGGATATGCTAAAATGCCATAAGGGCAAGAAAAAAAGGCATAGTCATGGCAACAATAAAAACTGCCTTTCTTTCAATCTCCCCCTTGGCTCCAAGTAGGTAAAACATTTATTTTTGTTTATACAGATGGGGAAACCTTAGATGTCACTGCTCATGGTCACACAGCTAGCAAATTTTATTACAAAGCCATGTTTCTTAAGAGCAAAAGTATAGTGAACCATGAAATACCCAGTGGGGATTGGAATGAGCTACAGGTATGGTATGGGGCAGGGCAGGTATTAATAGATGGACTTACTTTAAGATGGCTCCACAGTCATCTGAAAACACATTTTGTATACACAGGTGAAGTTTCTGCAAATTTTGGCTATGTTTGAGGCAGAATGCAGATACCACCAAATCATCTGTGTTATTGATATAAATGTTAACATCTTCAAAGAAATCCATCACTTGTGTTATAAATTCTTTGTCCTGGGTCTCAAATAAACTGTTGAACAACTCATGGAAACTCACTACGACCTGGTTGGGGTCATCCTGACTCAAACTCTGAAGGCATTCGGTTATTTCCTGCTTTATCTCCTTGGACAGTGGAAAACCAAAGGACGTCTCCAGCATGTTCATTATTTTTTCTGTGGAAAACCCAAACAGGAAGATCCCCGTCTGCAATAGGTAGGTTGGGGCTTGAGTCACAGTTGCTTTTACAAGCTGGGCTACACTTCCGATGGCCAGGTTAGCATTGTCCTGGGGTCGTCTGAACAAATATAACATGGCAGCACAAAACTCTTGGATACACACGTGGACGAAGGTGAAACGATCGCTGTTCCTTTGGAGAAGTCGCAAGTCTACCCACATGAAGGCATCGGGTTCCGATATCCCATTCCTCCTGAGGTCCCCAGAGTGAAACACAAACGTGTCAGTCCAGATGCCGTCTGCAGCCAAGGTGCACAAGCTTTTCAGCTGGGCTCTGCTCTGCTTTGGTGGACAGTTCCCCAGTCCTGATTTGAACACACTGGTAAAAAAGGAAACATACAGAGAAGTGGTGGTTTGGGAGGCAATCCCAAGGTCTTCTCCTCTCTCCAACTGCCATTTCAAACACATACAGACCAACCAGCAGGCGAGGGGATAGTGGCACAAGACAAACAGTGAAACATTGTCTCTCACAAAACTGAAGGCTCTAGAGGCTTTATTCTTCTCCCTGAAGAAATAGGAGAAATATAGTTTCCTATTGTATTCAGAGAGCCCTGGGAGAGTGATGTACTTTGGATGCTGCAACAAGTAAAAAATTTTCTTCATGCCTGTCATTCCCAGTGCGACCAGCAGAGAAGACTCTGGAAGCAATTTTTTCTGCAACAGACTGTTCAGGATAACCTGCATTGGCTGCCGCTGCTTCCAATCACTGCACCAGTTGGTGTTGAGGTCTAGGTCAAATTTCAGTTCCTCGAAGCCATCTATGATGAAAAGGACCTTCTCTGGCTGGGAGAAAATGTCTTCAATTGGCTCTGCAGACCCAGGCCAGTCCCTGGAGAGGAGCCCCACCAAGCTCGTCTCTGTGATACTGTTCATGTCACAGCCATCCAGGAAGAAGACAAATGTGAACTTTTCCCTCCATAAGTTTCCCTCTGCCCACTCCAGCATCACTTTTCTCAGAAGGGTTGTTTTTCCAATTCCTTGAGAACCTTGCAAGACCATGGTGAGGGAATGCTGTCCAGTCTGGCCAGCAGTATATGCAGCACTCAGTTCTTCATATTCGTTCTTCGTGGCTTCAGTGTAGAAATCATCAGGCACTTGAAGGCAGGTTTCCTTTTCCCATATGAGACGAAATTTGTCCTTCATGTGACTTTTATAGGGGTTGAGCTTATCTGAGTTAATGAGGATAGAATCCATGACAATTTAAAAACGCATTAATTCACAATAGCCGAGACAAGAAATGACTGGATAAAGAGGTGGTACATATATACAGTGGAATATTACACAGCCATAAAATATGACGGAATACTGCCATTTGCAACAACATGGATGGATCTTGAGGGTATCATACTAAGTGAAATAAGTCAAACAGAAAAAAAAAAGAACCACATGATTTCACTCATGTGTGGGATATGAAACAGAAAGCAACAAACAAAACACACAAACTAACTCATAGACACACAACAGTATGGTGGTTTTTCTAGAGAGGAAGGGGGTGAGGGGAGGAGGAAGAGAGTAAAGGGGGTCAAATATAGGATGATGGAAGGACACTAGATTTTAGGTGGTGAGCACACAGTGGAGTGTACAGATGTCATATTACAAAGGTGTACACTTAAGACATATGTTATTAACAAAAGTTACCCCAATACATTTAATCTTTTTTTTAATGCACTTATTTTTTCATACTCATAACAACCCTACAGAGTTACTTAAACACATGAGGAAAGATGTACATCCATGGATGACCAGGCTAATTAACTTAGTTTCATTAGAATCTATCTGAAATCCTGTCCACAGAAGCATCTGACCAAAACCAGAAGCCTATCTCAGAGTTGCAGGCTACACAAAGTGTGGACACTTGGAAATGTGGACATTTGATAATTGCATTCCAAACTGAAAGGGGGTAGGGGTGGTCTCTCCCAAGTAAAGAATTGTAAGTGCCACCACGTATGGAGGGTATGCCAGGAATCAGGTCAAAGGGCATCGCTCCTGCTATCGTATCTTGCATCTCCTCAAGAATTCATCAAAATTCACTCAACTCCCACTGAACGAAAAATATTGAGAGTTTATTACTCAGCTAATTTGGACTAGTGAATAAATATTAGGATCAGGGGTTTATCCCATCTCTGACCTGAAACTGTGAGGTCTAGGTGATTCCTACTGTGCCATGCTACTGTAGTTAATTTGAGAAAGGCACCCTTGAACCACCCTTACTATCTACCATCCACGTTCAAGGCAACACATTAGGGGAGGTGCACAAAACTACAAATACAGACAAGGACCTCATCCTGTGCTGAAGAAATGCACATCACAGTAGGAGAGGCATCTCTGCATGTCTTCCAAGCAAAGGGCATTCATTGATAGCTTTGTTCAAGGATGTATGACTAGAAAACAGCCTCGGGATGGAAAGAGAGTTTTTTCCTCTCTGGGACAGAGAAAGATTTGTTTATAAAAACAAAAGAAATTAAGAGATCTCTCTATCTCTCTGTCTGTCTCTCTCTTTCCTTCCAGGAGAAGGGGCAGGGTCATTCACAGTCATGACCTGAGATTGGCATCTCTGGATTCCTCACCTATGACACGGACCTACCATGCACACAGTGTCCACCTGAGCCCTCCTCCACTGTGCCATCAAGAGACTCGGGAACAAGAGGAACCAATGTCAACATCTCATGTTTCCAATTGTGCCATTCTACATCCATCTGGGCGTATTATGTCCTTGCAGAACCAGTTTAGCAGAGGGTTGGAGCGGACCTAATGGCGGCTTGTTGCTCTGGAGCTGCCTTAGCGAACAACAGTCCTCACCACTAAGCTAGGTGTCCACACACCAGGAGGCACCCTTTGGTTTATCTATTTCCATGCTGATACTTCAGGGTGATTACAATCCTTCTGAGTCTCAGTTCGCTTATTAGAACAGAAAGTCTCGTCTCACAAATAGATAAAATCAATGAGAGAATAACATGTAAGACTGGTTAAAGCATGCTGCAGCTTTCAATTACTGTCTTAGAGATGAAATTTTTAAAAATGACTTGTCTGACATTTTGTCTCTTCATTTGCCAGGACTTAAAATTCAACTCCTCTTCTTTCTGGGGGAAAATAAAGGAGTATCCTCCCAGAGGAAAGGTATAAATCCCCAATGAGTCAAAAATAACTGGTGTGGAGTCAGATCTGTCCCTTGAAGGGACACTGTTCAGTCCACAGCCTTCCCATTGGCAAATCTCAGAGTCATGGTGAGAATGAAAAGATATTATGCATAAAAAGTGCTTCCTGCATACTATAAGGAAAGAGAGAGACAGAAACACACTATAATTATATCCTAACATTAGGACTCTAACATTAGGACTCTAGGAATTCTATCTCAGCAGACCTGGTAATGCAGACACTAAGGCCCAAGTCTCTTCCTGTGATAGCACAGACTTGTGTTGGGACAGAAAAATGGGGACGCCACTTAGATGACAGTCTGTCTCAGGACACTACCCATCTGCAGTCCATCACTGGCCCATGTATGAGCAGAGTTGGCTTGCAATTCCTCTACTGCCTCCAAGGTTCTCACTGACCCATGACACATTGTCAACAGACAGAAGGGTGGCCATTAGCTTAGTGACAATGTCACCTTCTTTATGACAAGCTCTCAGTGGATCCACCTCCTGCTGTGGCTCCCACCCTTACTTCTGCATCCCACACTTACTTCCTGCTGTGGCTCCCACCCTTACTTCTGCATCCCACACTTACTTCTTATCTCTTCCTGAGCCTTGGTCCAGAGGTCACACCGATTGATCTGTAGAAACAGGCTCAGTGTCACCTCCCACGCCTGTTTTCCTGGGTAATGCTTGTCCAGAAGTTTTGCTAGATCTTCCCTTGACGCCTTCTTGAGCATGGGCCATGGGATTGGCTTGAGTTCGAATTTCAGAAGTTCTTGCTTGAGGAGCTCCTTGAACTTCCAGAACTCTTCCTTTTGGAGCTCTTTCAGGTACCAAAAGAGGCCAATATCAGAAAAAAGAAATTCGGCCATCTTGTCCCAGGATTGTAAGCTGACTCTTCCAGAAAGGGGAAAAAAAAATCTTCAAAAAAAAAAAAAAAAGAAAGAAGTGATTCCTGGGGGAAAATGATGTCATTACAGAGTTAAATCACAGCAATTGAAAGTGGCTTCAGCTTACTGATGTCACCCAACTTCTTGCTGAAAACACATCTGGCCAGCTTCATCTGTGGAAGGCACCCCATCCTTCCTCTACATTCCACAGTCATGCATGTGAATTCAGTGCTAGAAAAAATGTCATTTACGCTAAGCCAAATGCCAGGGAGAGCGATAACTACCTAAGCCAAATGCCAGGGAGAGCGATAACTACCTAAAACCATAATAAAGCTTTGGGGGGTTATCAGTGGGACAAGGACATTGACCTTGTGTCATTACGGAGCTTCTGTCTAAAGTTCAAAAAGATGGTGTTATTAACGTTCCTTGAAGGACAGTTTCTGGTCTAGCTTGACTAAATGACAAAGATCTTTAAGAATCAAACACCTTTGTATGTATGGACCAACCACATCTTCTTGATCCAGTCATCTATTGAAAGACACTTAGGTTGTTTCCATGTCTTGGCTATTGTAAATAATGCTACAGTGAACATGGGAGTGCAGATATTTTTACGAATAAATGTCCTCAAATTTTGGGAGTAAATATCCAAAGGCAATAGGAGGACAAAGTGTAAAGGGGGTCAAATACATGGTAACAGAAAGAGGCTAGACTTGGGGTGGTAAGCACAAATGGAGTACACAGATTATAAAGTATTAAGAAATTGTATACCTGAAATTTATATAATTATTAACAATGTTATCCCAATACATTTAATTTTTTAAAATATCAAACACCTAAAGCTATGCCTTTGGTGCATGAATGTTTTGATGAATCCCTGAAATGTAGAAAACAGAGCTGTGGTTGGAAAAAAAAGTTCCAAATTTCCAAACAAGTCATCCACGGGCACTCCAGCTTATATCCTGTGGTCCTGGATCTCCATCTCCATGATGGGTCAAGGAAATATTCTTCAAACCATGTGGCTGGTTAGCACACAGAACAAAGAAAAGAGATGAAAAGTGTAGATAGTGTTAATGGCTCCAGAAATTCCAACATCTATCTCACTGAAATCCTCCCCCCCCACCATATGTATGTATGTATGTATACATACATACAGAGGGAAAGAAATAATTCATAGAAGAAAGCTTTCCATATGCATCTTCAAGATAGAAGACCTTGCCAAGAATTAAGGCATTGAAAAGATAAAAACTCACATCATATTCAGATTCCATAATTCCAAAGATAAAGAAGAAAAGTCTAGGGCAGCTAAGTGTATTATACAACTGTAACATAATAAGAGTCACATTTGTAATTTTAAACTTTTGAGTAGCCACGTTAAAGAATTTAATCCAACAGGGGAAATCAACTTTAATAATATATTATTTCACCCAGTATGTCTAAAGTATCAATTCAACATGTAAGCAATATTCAATTTGATGAAATATTTTGCCAGGTTTTTTATACTGTCTTCCAAATTTCAGTGTGCATTTCACACTTAAATACTGTCTCAATTCAGATGCTAAATTTCCATTGGAAATACTCGATCTCTGTTTAAATTTCATAAAATATGTAAGTGAGGAAAGGAAATTCTCATACTCAAGGTATTTCATACATATATAAGCCTCCTGAAAACTGAATTGGGAGTCAGTGATAAAATTAAAATTTGCATTAATTAAAATTAAGAATTCAATTCCTCCATCTCACTGAATACCTTGCAAGGGCTTGACTGCCACACGTGACTACTAGTGGCTACTATTTTAGACAGTGCAAGGTCTAGACTTTGAGAAATGTATGAAGTTTACTAACCAGAAGGGGTGAGAGTCAAATGATTGAATACCATGATATTTCATAACTGCCACACTCTCGTTCCCAAACAACGCACTGAGAATCACTTTTTGACAAAAGGATAGGAATCCATTTGTGAGAATCTTTACTGACAATACTGAATGTAAGTCAACATACAAAGAAAAAAGTCTGCAGATATTAAAACAAACTCTTAATGCATCTACAATTAAAGCACAGTAGGCCTCACAAATGAAGAGGCAAGAAGAGTACGAAGTGCGGAATAAACCAAATCACAGACAGACACCTAGTGACTGATAAAGCATGCATTTCAAACCACCAATGCAAAGGCGGACTTTGTGATAACTAGTTCAGGAACCACTCATTGGCTAATTAGAAAGAATGAAAATAAAATTCAAGCCTCACCCCTATACAAGAAAAAAATGCATATAGATCTGTGACCTAAATATAAAACTGAAAAACCTGCAAGTATTAAAGTAGTGTATGAATTCCTGGGTTACCTGGGCGTAGAAAGAATTTCCCAATTATACTTAAAATCCAGATACAGCAAAAGATTTATTTTTTTAAAGGCTCACATGGAGGTACATATATACAATTGAATATTACTTAGCTGTAAAAAAGAATGAAATATTACCACTTGCAATAACGTGGATGGACCTAGGGTCCATCCACTTACTGTGCTGAGTGAAATAAATTGGACAGAGAAAGACAAATGCCATATGACCTCACTTACATGTGGAATCTAAAAAACAAAGTAAACGAACAAACAAAATGAAAACAGACTCTTAGATACAGAGAACAAACTAATGGTTGCCAAGTGGGTGGGTGGTTGGGGCTGGGTGTAAAGGGGAAGGGATTAAGAAATACAAACTAGCAGTTACAAAACAATCAGGGAAATAAAGTACAGCACAAGGAATATAGTCAATAATGTTGTAATAACTATGTGGTGCCAGGTGGGGGCATCATTTATAAGGTGTATAAATATCTGACCACTGCTGTACACCTGAAACTAATATTGAATGTCAACTGTAATTGAAAGGTAAATTTAAAAAGGATATTTTAACAAAATTTTCTTTACAAACACATTAAAAAAGTAATAAGAATCAAGTAGAATTCATTTTAATATGTTTTTATTTAAAAATAAATGAGAAAAATATATATAATTTTAAAACTTACATGTGCATTGTAAATAATATAGATTGATGTCATATGATTAATTCTAGTAAATAAAGTGATAAAGTATTTTCTCTCTGGCCTCCTTCGCTTGGCACTATTTTGTAAGGCTCATCTGTATTGCTGTCTGAAGCTCTAAGTGGTCCATTGCATTGTCGTATAGTATTCTACTGTTGCAGCTTCTAAGTGCTATGGTTGACTAGCATGTACATATTTTTCTAGCTTTTCTACAACATGAATGATGCTTCTGTGGAGAAGCTTTCCCATGCACGTTGGTGCATTTAAACAGATATCTTGCTGGGTTTATATTTATAGGCTGTAGCCTGTATGGATTGTCATATTTATGACATAATGCCCAACTACTTTCCCTCATGAATAATTTACATTTTCACCAGCATCCTATTAGTTTTTTTGCTCTTCCATGCTGCACATACAGAAGAAAGTCTAAGCCAATGGAAAAGAAGGAAATGACATTAAAATCACACATGATCTTATTCTAGGAGATGGAAGTAAAAAGTGGGGAGAGAACATCAAAGCAAATTTAAGTTTTCTTCTTATTTGGGGGGAATGCCTTCTAATACTATAGAGTATAAAGGGGAAATTAGATTTATTGTAGGTTAATATTTGTAAAGAAACTACAAGTCACCATCATCAATAAAACCCCATATGTCAAAAATTTAATTGTACACCAATGATCATAGCAGTGTTATCACAAGAGCCAAAAGATAGAACCATCCCAACTGTTCGTCAAGGGATAAAGAGATAAAGCAAATGTGGTGTATATGCACGCAATGGAATATTACTCAGCCATAAAAAGGATTAAAATTCTGACACATGCTACCATGGGGAGAAACTTTGAAAACATTATGCTAAGTGAAATAAGCCAGAAAAAAAGGACAAATCTCATGTGATTTCTCTTATATAAGACACCTAGAATTGTCAAATTCACAGAGACAAAGAATAAAAAATAGAGGTGCTGGGAGCGGGGATGGGAGCTGTTCAGTGGAGAGTGTCAGTTGTGGGAAAAATTCTAGAGAAAATGGTGGTGATGGCTACATAACGATGTAAATATACTTAATGCCACTGTACTCTTAAAAATGGTTAAAATAAGGGGGAAGAGGGTTGGGGGAGGACTAAGAAAGTGAAGGAGTCAAATACATGGTGACAAAGAGAGACTAGACTTTGGGCAGTGAGCATGCAATGCAATAGACAGATGACATCTTATGGAATGGGACACTTGAAACTTATATAATCTTATTAACCAATTGCACCTCGATACTTTAAAAGTGGTTAAAATAGAAACTTTGTTTTACCACAATTTTACCACATTTTACCACATTTTACTACAATTTAAAAACAAAAACAAAAAAACACTTCTGTGTCCTGAGCTTTTTCACTAAACATTCCTTTCTGTTCCTTTTCTAGTTGAAACCTTCTTCTAAACATGGTGTGGGTGTCCTTTGAAGCTCTCCCAAATGCTGGCTGCTGAATCTGGCACCCCTCGCACCACAAGGTACAGAGGTAAGTGGATGCCCTCACCAAAGAGCCCCAGCTCCTCATGGCCCTTCATCAGGCGGCATTAGGCCCTCCAGCCAGCATCTTCTCCTGTTATAGCCATCCTGTCCTTGGCACAATCTGCCTCATCCTCAAACTCACACTACCTGGCTCACTCTCTCCTCTAGGACTTCTGTAGTCACACAAAACCAACATCAACCACAAAGTTACTTACATGTGATTTAGCCTAACATTGGGACCCCCTAGAAACTCTGGAGGGTAAAAGGTTAATCTTTAGAAGCCAATCAACCCAATTACCATGAACACCAGTCTGGAACTGCACTCCCCCTACTCACCCATGTGCTCTTCCCTTCCGTGACCACCCCTGGCCCAAATCCCAGTTTCCTTTTGTCTCCCCAATTATGGGAATCTCACAATCAGAATTGAGAGGGCAACCAGGACTAAGGAACAGCAGCCCTTTGACATGTCCCCTTGGTCCTCTGACACTCGAGTCATCTCATTCGGTCACCAATTCAGAGTCCCCTTCTTCCACCTAGTACAGAGTTGGAAACACAGAGGTTTCAAGTGGAGTGCTGAATGCACCATCTCCCTGCGGATTTGAACGCTTTTTAGTACGCCCTTGCCACAGCACAGGAGCAGGACTAGGTGCTGTTGGGACCCCTCTGCCTTGCTCTTTATGCAAGACCTACAGTGAGCACTGAGAGGGGGAATGAAGAAGAAAGAGAAAGTTCCAGAAGAAGACACCCTCACCGGATGCGGCCACTGGCTCTCCAGGCTGGTGCCCATCAAAGAGCAGCTGTGGAGGCCAAGGCTAAGAGGCTGTGCCTGCCCTCCCATTGGCTGGTGTGGCTCTTGATTGGCAAGACTCAGGGAGTGATATGAAACTGTCAGGGCTGTGTCTTCCGCCACAAGTGTAAACAATCTTCCTTCAGATATGGCTTAATGACCCTTCCCAGAATGCTGGTAATAGATCCTCCCAATGTGATGCGATCTCTGGGCTGCTGTGAGCAGTCCTCTCCCACTACCAATGACAGTGATTTGGAGACTGGCAGTAGGGACCCCTCTTGCCTGATCTGAGTGTCTGACTTCCCTGTCCTCTGAGCGATCTCTTGCATCTTCTCGACATTCACGGCAGTGCCTAGAACCAAGCCTTTGTGGATGAGGAGACCAACGCACATCCTTGGATAACTAGCTCTGGGTGGGAGGACCGAAGTTAGAATTTGCAAATCATGTTTTTGTTTTTGTTTTTTCTTAATTGTGATAGGAACACTTAACATGAGAGTTACACTCTTACCAAAATTTTATGTGTCTGACACAGTGTTGTTAACTAGTGATGATAAGAGAGTTCTAGAACTTACTCATCTTGTGTAAGCAAAAGTTTATACCTGATGAAGTGACCCCTTCCTTTCCCCTCCCCTCTCTGCTTCTATTGATTCTCTTAGATACTTCATGTAAGCGGAATCTTGCAGGGTTTGTCCTTCTGTGACTGGTTGTTTCACTTAGAAGAATGTCCTCCAGTTTCATCCGTGTCGTTCCTTCATCTTTAAGGCTGGGTAATATTCCACCAAAGGTGTCTATTAACACCCCATTACTCTTATCATGGAACCCTGTGTGAGCTCTGCCCATTATCACTCTGATCACCATCACCTGCCACTGATGTTTTAATTGTCTCCATTAATGGTCTCTAATGTTAACTGGGCGCTAATGATCTAAGAGCCCTATAGCTGAGGGCATTTCCTGCGTGACCCGATTTTCCTCAGCCCTGTGGAGTAGGTAGTATTATTACCCCTTTCAAAGGGACTTGAGCCCATCGGGGTGAAGGCTAGAGCTGAGAACATTCCTACTTCATCAGCCCAAATTTTAACTTTTTGACTGTATTGGATCAACGGGCAGCCGTGGCTTCATGCTGCCTGCTGAGACTGGGCTAAGAAAGTCAGTGGGACTTTTCTCTCCGAGACATGCGTGTGTGTGTGTGTGCACGTGTGTGTGTGTATGGTCAACCAAAGGTTGCAAGGACCTTGTCAGCTTACAATCTTTTATTTTTTATTTTTCACGTCTACAGCACCTGGTCTTCCTAGGTGGTCTCCCATCCAAGTACTAACCAGGCCCGACCCTGCTTAGCTTCCGAGATCAGACAGGATCAGGTTTGTTTAGGGTAGCATGGACATAGACCCGAGATCCTGATTTTTGGTTAAACCAGAACTCTCTACTGAAATTCTGACCTGACGTCCTCACGCTGCCTTCCTAACCTATCCTTAGCTGGGCCATAGTCACGCGTTAGAGAAAAGTGTCTTGGTTTCCTTTTTTGTGGTCACCTGGTTGCAGATCCAGAATCCAGCATAGAAGGTTAAAGGTGATGTAATGTACCAGATTCTCTGTCGTTTAATATCAAAAATCCAGGCTAGGTCATGATGTCCTTAGACATCAAAAGACATCAGTGATTACTATACTAAGCAGACCTGATATGGGGATAAGTCTGGACCTCTGGAGGGTGTTTCAGAAAATAGGATAGAGGCAGAAAGCCTGCATCAGACAGGTCAAGACCGCCACCTGAGGTGGGGTCAGCTGTGAGCAGACAGCATGAGGGTGCCACCTGGCGGTCAACTGCGAGCTGACCCAAATCAAGTTTTATTACCTCATTTATCAAATGTCAGAAGTGTATGTAGCTGTCACTCACAAAGCAAATCTTATCCAAGCTTTTGATATTTGGGCAATAAAGGCCAAATAAGTAGGAAAATATTTTTAAAAACCAAACCTCAAATTTCATGTGTATAAATTCTCAGCATGATTTTCTGAATCTGTGTGATACGCCCACATCTCATCTTCTTGGGGTCATCAGAAGTGCCACATCCAACCAAGGTCACATCCATTGTGGAGGGAAAGGAAGTAATTCACAAATGGACAGACGACGTGGCCCAAACAGTCCTTTTTCGTTTTAGCTGGTTTATTACTGCTCATTCCTCAGCCGAAAAAACTCTCCCACATAATTCTTTCCTGAACTCCCCAACTAGGACCAAATTAATGACCCATGTTAACAGATCCTGCCTCACGATAGTTGGTTAATTAGTAAACATTTTTAAAAGACGGAAGAAAGCAATGTGAAATATGAGGCTGAATCATTTTTGAAATTTTGAACTTTGTTTTTTTCTTTCTGTACCACCCAATCGTACTTTCCCAAGTCAACCACTTGGCCACAAATTAGAATTATAAAAATTTTTTTTCTTCCCCACGAGTTTAAGAAAAAAGCCAAGATTATGTCAGGTATCACAAATTGGTAGTCACCAGATGGGAGGGGGATGGAGACTGGTGACAAAAGTGAGGGGATTGAGAAGCACAAATTGGTAGTTACAAAATAGTCATTGTAGTAACTATGGATAGTGCCAGGTGGATACTAAAGTAATCAGGGTGATCACTTCATAAATTATGTAGATGTCTAACCACTGTGCTATACATCTGAAACTAATATAGTGTTGTATGTTAACTATAAAAAAAGAAAATGCTTTCTGAGATATGCAAACCACAAAAAATGGAATTTCTGATAATGTGATTAATTCTTTACTTGATATCAAATTTTGTGTAAAAACATAACCCAATTTAAAATTCTTAGCTACAGAGTGAAATGGCTGCTGGAAGGATTGTAACTGAGAATCGATGATTTGAAGGTTTGAATTTCTTTATTATATGAACAGTATAAGGTGTTAAAGTTTTTTGTTAACTTTTTCAAATGAAGAGATAAAACTAAAAAAAAAGTAAATAAAAAATAAAATAAAGTTCTTATTTTTTAAATAACATTCTTAAAATTATATGTGTATAATAAAAGAGATTTAAAAGGCCTATTTGGAGCAACTGTTAGAACAAAGGAGATGTGAGCTTGGTGATTCTCAAGTGATGCTGCCATCAATATTCCAATGATTCGAAAAATTATTTAGGCAAATTAGTCACCAAAACTCAAAACAATCGGATTTCATTGAGAGATTTTTTTCATTGTTTTTGATATTTATTTCCCAAGGAAAGAACTGTGTCAGAGTGAAAGCAAGTCTAGCTTTTTTTCAGTTTTTCTCAGAGTTTCAGATGGCTAAGACCTTTCTCACGTAAACATTATGAGAATAAGATTTTATTTGAGGATAAGATATTATTCAAGAAAGACTAAGACATTATTTAAGAAGAGTCACATAAAACTATTGAAAACACATCATATATTTTTAAATTATGGAAAAACACACTTTCAGAAAAGCCATGGAGATGCTGTGTCCCAGACTCTGCAAGGAGCTGAATATGGAGGGTGATGTGATGTGACAGTCTGAACAGGGCCTGGGTGACAGCAGCTCAACTTCTTGAAGTCCTGGAAGCCAGGACACACCTGCAGGAATGGGAGGTGGAGAATTCATCCTCACCAAGTGGGATATTGAAAGGCAAGGCCTTTCTCACACATAGGAGACTCAAGGCACTGGACTGCCTATGACAGTGTGTAAGAAAAGTGTACCAGCCACTGTCTCCAGGGGCAGGCAGACAGACCTTCTCTGTCCAAATTTCCAGTTGGAAAAAAATACTATAGGTCACCAATAGCCTCTCCAGGAGACAAGGAAACCTACTTTTCTCTTTTCTTCTCCTTAATGCAAGAATTCCTAAGCCAAAATGTAACAAAAATGCCATTCCAGGATGAAGGATATTTGGGGAAAATCAAACCAGTGCAGAGGTCACCTGGTATTCCCAAAGGGTTTGAGCTCTGCCTCATGATCTGCTCAAAATAAATAAGCAGAAAACTCAGTACGAAATAATCCCCCACAAGCAAGAGTCAAAGGAACCACAGGCATGAGAATGACTACTCCCAGAAGTATGGCAACGCTGTAGGAGCTGTGAAATAAATTAAATTCAGCTTGTGAAAATAATAAGAGAAACGAAAATGTCAATAAAATATCGAATGTCAACTCTAATTGAAAAATAAAAATTTTTTAAATGTCATACAAATATGTGAGTGTGTTTCAATTTGCCCTAAGGAGACACAATGACTTCAAGGGCTGGAGTGAGCCTCTCCTTGCATGTGAAATGTGATAAGAAGTCCAGAAATCAGCAGCAAATTATCCCTGTGGAAATGATTGAGTGACAGCCTTCTTGACCAAACACCTAAATCTAACCTGACTCCACCCCGTACACCGGACTCATCCATGAGTCATTGAACACCAGGAGAAACCCTTTTTTGAACATGTTTTAAAAGAAATTTACCTCATTCTGTATATGTTGTGATGTAAGGGAAGTAGTAATACTATAAAAAATATATTTTATCTTTGATTCTATAACTAACAAAAGCCTGGATCTTCCCTGGCTGGCCAGTGTCACAGAGGTTTGAGGTTTCTTTACCAAACTTCTAACCAAAGATCTTAACGTTTATGAAGAAAACACTCATTTGAAGAAGTGACTGAGGTCAACTGAGTATGATTTTAGGAAAGACTTCTGAGTAGGCTTAATTGAATTTTCTTGATCCAAATGTGAGATTTCACTTTCATAATCAAAAACCATTTGAAACAAGTCTTCCCCACTCCCCCAAAAATTTCCCCATTCATTTTAGAACAATTAATAATGATGGCCATTTTTAAATTTGAATCCTAATTTCAATTCATCGACAGGTATACAAGAGCTAATCTGGAATGATACTATGGCTCTCTTTTGTTTATATTAGTTGAAAAGTAACTTTCATGTATGACACCCTCCTTTGTTTGTGGTAACCTCTCATTAATGCCAGAATTCAATCAAACCCTGATTGGATCAAGCAGGATGGACAGGAAGTGAGTGAGGTGGGAGGATGGACCTAATAAAAGTCGCTTGTTGGTCAACCTCACTCTAGAACTGAACTGTCAATAGAGGCAGCTGGAGGCCAGAAGGGCGCCCAGTGCAGGGAAGGTGAGTCAATCTAAAGGGATTTTGTTTTTCAAATTTCCACAAAAGGTCTTGGGATTGGAGGAATGTATGAATCCAGCAAGTGCTGTCTGAGGCCAACTCAAGGCCAGGCACAGTATGTATACCTGGGGACACTGAGACCCTTGATGACAGCAGTAGGAAGAATCGAGTTTCAGTACCAGGTTGAGAAATAATATCGTGTCATTATCCTAAGTCAAGTCAGCTCAGCTAACTCTGTGAGGTGGCAAGTAGGTGTCAGCCATGGCTTTATTACAGCTCTCTAGTTCCATAAGGGTTTTACCACATCCAGATTGGGCAGCCGAGGGAGTTTCTGCGTCTAGGCCAGCTGGAACTATGAGGTGACCCACATATGTCATTGTAAATTCATTTTCTAGTAGCCACATCAATAAAGTAAAATCAAACCAATCTAATTTATTGTTACTGGCAGAAGGCTGTCATTTTAACATGCAATCAATTGTTGAAGGATGTCAAGGAGATCGTTACATTCTCTTTCTCATGGTATCTCCAAAACTAAGGGTATATCTTAAGCTCACAACACAGTTCAGAGTGGATAAGCCCCACCCCAGCTGCTCAATAGCCACACGGAGCTGGTGGCTGCCACGCTAGACAGCTCAGGTGTCGTAGAGAGATGCTCTCACCAGCTAACTAACTCACAGCCCACGGAGAAATCCCATCCTCCAATAGCAAACATCAGAAGTTCAGGGCCACGAGTCATTTGTATTTGTACTTGCACTGTATGTCATTGCCTAGGAGCAGTGACTGCAAATCACAACGTAGGAAAAGGGGGCGGTGTGCCAGGACCAATGCATCCAATTCACTCACAGAAATTCTAACAGCATGCGCAATTTTCCCCCACCCAGCAGCCATGGCTGGACACTTTAAAGGAGCGTGCAGATGTCCAGTCTGCCTGACTTACCTTGAAAACCCTGTGAACATGAAATGTGGATACATCTGCTGTCTCGAGGAAGGAGTCCGGTGGGGATGGGGTTTTGTGCCCCTCCTGCTCCGAGGTCTCTCAGAAGAAGGACATCAGGCCCAATAGCCAGCTTGGCAGGCTGTGTCAAAGGTCAAGGACTTGAAGCCCCAACTGAGAGCTATCCTGTAGATGAATCCAAAGATGCAGAAGTTCCAAGGTGAAACACTTATGGGACCTGTCGGTCCCATCAGTGCCCAGGAAGCAGAGACTTTCAAAGCTCCCCATTACACATGGGCATCAGCAGGGTTCTGGCACCTGAAATGTTTATTCTTGCCCAGGGACAGATGTCCTCACCTGTAAGCAGAGATTAGCACTGTCCATCGGTTTTTAAAGGACTATAGTATTTAGTCATGCCCCAGGCCTGTACTGTCCGAAGTCTACGATAGCCACAGGGAGCTACTGACCACTTGAAAACAGAGACTGACACCAGTAGAAGTTAGGTTTTGGATAGACTAGATAACATAAAATGTATTTCTAAAATCAATTCTACCTGATTCTTATCATTTTTTAAATACGTTTGTAAGAAAATTTTATTTTTGTTAACGTATCCTTTTAATATTTTTTTAAATTATAGTTGACATTCAATATCTTATTAGTTTAAGGTATATAGCACAGTGGTTAGACACTTATAGAATTTACAAATTCTAATTAGACTAATTAGACTAATACCTACCTGGCACCATACATTGTTACTACAATATTATCGACTATATTTTCTATGTTGTAATTACAGCCCCATGACTTTTGTAACTGTTGTGTCCATAATAACCAGACCCAACTTGAGTGCTCTTAACCAGGAGACAGTTTATTAGCCGGCGGCTGTCCTTGCAAAGGAGCAGCCACGAAATGCCAAGATACAAGGTTTTTAAGCCCCAAATCCCATTCCTCATTCTGTCTTAAACACAAAGGTCCATCTTTCTCCTATTCACTACCTGTCAACCCACTGGTCAGGTGTGCAAGCGGGAAGTACAGAAGCAGAAAGCTTGTGTTAGAATGTTATGTTCCTATGGGTGATTGCCTATGTTCCCATGGATAATAGCCGGTGTTCCCATGGGCGATGGCCAAATAGTAATTTTCAGCTTATATACAATTGATTATTTTTCATGCCACGCAAGCAAGCAGGGTTACACAGGCTAAAATTGGCAGTTAGCGTATGAGCTCATTGTTACAAGTTTCATGATTAACAGAGTGTGGTTAGGGGTTCCAGAAACTAGGCCTAAGTTATAGACTTCCTTTGTCCAGTTTCAGGTTTTAATTATTCTTTAACCCTTTCACATTTCAGCAGGCCATTACAGTAACTACCAATTTGTACTTCTTAATCTCTTCCCCTTTTTCACCCAGCCCCACAACTCACTTCCCATCTGGCAACCATTAGTGTGTTCTCTGAATCTATGAGTCTGTTATTTGTTCACTTGTTTTATTCTTTCGGTTCCACATATAAGTGAAATCATATGGTATTTGTCTTTGTCTGACTTATTTCACTTAACATAATACTCTCTAGGTCCATCCATGTTGTCACAATGGCAAGATTTCCTTCTTTTTTATGGCTAAGTAATATTCCATTGTATATGTATGCCACCTCTTTACCCAGTCGTCTATTGACACTTGGGTTGCTTCCATATCTTGGCTATTGTAAGTAGCGCTGCAGTGAACTAGGGATGCATATGTCTTTCAAATTAGTGTTTTGGATTTCTCAGATGAATACCCAGAAGTACAACTGCTGGGTCATATGGCAGTTCTTTTTTTTTTTTTTTTTTGGAGGAATGAGAAAATTTTAAATTGCACATGGGGCTCACATTGTTTCTTTGGGCAGCACTGGCCTGGAACAATGATTCTTAAAGT
Organism: Pteropus alecto; assembly: GCF_000325575.1. Taxonomy (NCBI): domain Eukaryota; kingdom Metazoa; phylum Chordata; class Mammalia; order Chiroptera; family Pteropodidae; genus Pteropus; species Pteropus alecto. The sequence goes on from NW_006438873.1 coordinate 1,102,197, forward strand.
TGATCATATATGAGTTCCCTGAGGGTCTTGTTTAAATGCAGAATCTGGGTCCTGGCAGAGTTGGCCTGTGAGCCTGGATTTATGACAAGTGCTCTGGCCATGTGGATGCTGCTAGACAGGTCAGGACAAGCAGCTCTGTGCACCCATCCTCATAACTGGGGTCAGAGGGAGAAGTGGCCACCACACATGGTCATTCTGCCCCTCTGAGCAATGCCCCTAGGTCCAGGTTGAGCCCTAGGTCCAGGTTGTTGCCAATACATCCTCATCTTAGGACCCCTAGCATTTCTCTTTTCATTTTTTTAATTACAACTCTAAGAAAGAAAAGGCCTGGCATGTAATTGCCTATTTAACAACAGTAAGTAAGGTAATTGCAAAAAAAAAAAAGGAGAAAGAAAAAACTTTAATGTCAATGCTATTCTGCAATAAGCAAAATATTTTCCATCATTTGAAATATGCATTTGAGGTCTATATTTGACAGAATCTGTGCTAATTTGTGTAATAATTTTGAGAACAAACAACAGTCCTGGTCTCTTTTTTCACATGTATTCCAGACTAAGGAGAAGAAAACTCCTTCATCAAATAATCAAATAAGTTCATGAAAAGAGACTACTTATTATAAATAAGAAAGACTAGTTTCAATTATAATCTTTCATTCTCTACATAAAATTTGATCCAATCGGGGGCCAAGGAGTCTTCCCAGGAAACTTGATTAAGAAAGATGTGTAGAGCCAGAGACGTGAAAGTGAGTGAGAACATCTGGGCCTGGAGGTGGATGTGCAGGTGGCATAAGGTGTGTGTGTGTGTGTGTGTGTGTGTGTGGTAGGGTGTGTGTGTGTGTGTGTGTGTGTGTGTGTGTGTGTGTGTGTGTGTGTGTGTGTTTGTGTGTGTGTGTGTGTGTGTGTGTGTGTGTGTGTTTGCTGACTTGATTGCTTCTCTGTCCACAGTGGACATGACCTTGGATGTTGACACCGCCAACAATTACCTCGTTATTTCTGAGGACCTGAGACACGTCCGCTGTGGGCTTTTCTACCGATTTTCAAGCGATTCAACTATGCCATCTGTGTCTCTGTGTCCTAGGAACCCTTCGGTTCACCTCTGGTCGCCATTACTGGGAGGTGGATGTGGGGATGAGCAAAGAATGGAATGTGGGCGTTTGCAAGGAATCTGTCCCTCAGCAGGATGAAGTTGTGCTATCTTCAGAACTTGGCTTCTGGATTGTCAGTTCAATGAGCAAAGACGTCTTCTCCGCCAACACTGTGCCTTTGACAGTGCTCCCTGGGTGCGGATACGGGGACCATTTCCTTTTATCACATTGGTGATAGGTCCCATATTTTTACTTTCCCCAAAATCTCTGCTGCAGAGCCACTGTGTCCATTTTTTTGCTCCTGCAAATCTAGTCATGGATGATGAAAGCTTCTTGACAATGTGTCCTGTGATGGACCCAGGCATTGCCTGTCCTCCAGTGACTCCTGGGCAAGGCCAGTGACCTTCCAAGCACAGACATTTACAGAAACTTCTGACATGCTCAGAGCCAGAGCTGGGCACTTTTCTGCTGGTTAAGTATGGTACCAAAATATAGCAGAAAAATATGGACCAGTGTGATTCCCAAACACAAATTAATTACATTTGGGAAAATTACACTTCCAATATTCAGAGTTGTTGCAGTCAGTTCCTTTGGGGCTTTGTTTATATTTCTGTCCAATTAATATGTTCTGAACTTTCAGATCAATTGCCAAAGGTTTTCCTTTTCATCATCTGAACGGTTCGGGTAGTTGTAATGGAGATTAAAAATGAAATTAAAATTTGAGTGTGACCCAGCAGACTAGTTACCTTTTATATGATGTGGAAACCAGATCTATCTAAATAGTTAAAATAGGGATGTGTATGTATTCAGTTTCAGCAACGGAAAAATGCACATTGTTTCAAGTACCCATTGAACATTCAGGGAACACTTGAGGGAGGCAGGAGGGCTGCAGGAGCAGCTTAATCAAGGAGCTGGTTTCAGCTGATGCTGAATCTCAGCCTGATCCCATTGGGCCTCTGAATGGCACTACAGGTGTCCTGCCTTGAAGCAAGAGGAATGGACTTTGGCTACGTCTACTATTAGCTCCCCCCGCATTTCATCCAGTGTAGGATGGAGAGGACCCCCTGCCAGCCTTTCCACAGGAGCCCACTGCAGGGACCCAGGGCAGCTCTCCAGAGATGGCTAAGTCTGTCCCTGCACATGGGACCCTCCAGGTCGAGGAAAACTGAATGGAGATCTACCCCTTTCCAACACAGTACCATTTTTAACATTTCTGTTTTGTTCATGCACACTAATAATCATTATTCTTTTGCTTATAATGTTCAGAGTCAGTGATGTTGAATTAGATTTAGGTTCGGAGTGATGAGAATTAAAATGGTTTTAAAGAATTCTGACACTGTCTCTCTACTTCATAATCTGATCTGTATAACCAGGAAATCCCCTTTCCAGCGCTACCGCCAGAATATGGGACAGGCTGGTGGTCCAAGAGCCTCGAGACTGGGGCACCCTGGGTGACAGGGAGCAGCTGACAGTCTCCTTGTTGAGTCATAGGGACAGAGAGACAACAGGGTCTGAGCAGGAAACACTGGTTTCACAAGGGTTGTTTTCCAGTTTGAACAGACCTGAGGCCATGAATAGCAAGAGCCGTGGGGAACTACAGCTCACAGGGAAAGCCAGCCCCTAGATCACATGTGACCAGTGTAAAGGGACTTGGGGACAGAGTTTGGCAGAGAGTGAGAGCATAAGGGGAAGAGCCTGGTGGAAACCCAGTGCACAGAGCCCCTGTGGCACTGAGGGCCCCTGCGCCCCAATGACAATGTTGATTCTAGATTTAGATTCTCCACAGGGAACATGGGGACTTTCTCTGCCTTCTGTCCCACTATGCACATAGATCTTCTCAACAACTGTCATACTGTCCTTAACCACCAGAAGTGGCTGAGGGTGACTGCACAGGGTTAGTTTGCACTACACTAGAGATGCCCCATGCAGACAGTGTCACCCATCCTGGAGATGACACAATAATGGTACCTCTGTTGGGAGATCAGGCCCATGTGCTCTCTGTAGCTGGTCAGGTGCCACACTGAGTCACACTCCCCTGCACGAGCTCTGGAGCAGAGACCAGCTAGGTGAGGTCATCGTCATGTTCAGTCTCAGGGCAGATGTCAGGAGTGGAGACTCTGCACAAGAAGGGCCTCAGAGCTGTGGCAGGCAGTCCCATTGGGCAGGACAGTGCCAACTCCGCCCTGTCCTGAGCTGCCCCATTCAGGCCCCAGCTGGGTAGATAGAAGATGGGGATGTGCTGGTGCTGTTTCGGGTGGGACCAGAATCCTGAGATCACAGAATCCTGAGGTCACTAAAGTCCCTGTGTCCTGGGGTCCCTGACAACAGAGAAAGAGGGAGGGGGTCCTTGGCACCTGGGACAAACCTTGAGGGGCCAAGGCGAGCCACTGAGCTCCTTGACCCCTCACAGAAGTCTACTGATTTTCTCAGACCTCAAAGAGGAGGGTTGAGCATGAATACAGGAGGACAAATAGATGTGCAGAGTTTGGGTTGTGCCCTAAAAATTCTGACACATGAAATAAGATCCAGTGACAGACACACACGCCCAAACAGATACCCAGAGAAGTGGCCTGCCCCAGGTGACATGCACACTCCTTCCATCTCCAATCCCACTCAGGATGATGCAGCCTTCTCAGCAATTTCTGCTGAGGTCACGTGTCACCCTTCTGTATGTTTGTTGTGTGTGTGTTGCTCCCATTTTTCTCTCTCACTAAATAGGGAGGCCCGTCTGTCCTCTCTTAACCTGAGGCAGCAGGGGAAGAAAAAGGAATTTGCAGCAAGACGACGTCTGGTTAATTTTCGGAATGATGAGAGTTGGAGACTAAGCAATAGATGCTTTTTTACACAAGTGGAATCAGGGATTCGAACGAGACCCTCTACAGTAATGCAACGGTGTGTTTTATATTCAGAAATACAGTGGATGTACATTGGGCCCTGCCATGGTCCAATTGTCTGTGTCCCCCTAAATTCATAGTAGACTCTAACCCCCAAAGATGACAGTGTTAAGAGGTGGGGTGCTCAGGCCACGAGGGGGGCCAATGGATGGGATTAGCAGATACCCTCACCCTTCCTCTGTGTGGACACAGCAGGAAGGTGACCATGAACCAGGAAGGACCCCACCCGAAGGTGACCATGCTGGCAGAGGAAGGCCAACACTGAAAGGCACCTGATGGCCAAGACCAGGGTGCCATCAGAGGCCATTCCTAAGAGGGTTTGGCAAGTCCACACCAGAAGCAAAGCCCTCCCTCCCTCCACCGGCTCTGATGGTCCCTCTGTATGGGGCCTATGCCCAACTCCTGTGTCCCTTGCCCTCGGCACAGGACACACTGTTAGCCGGAATTTCTCATTCTCCTGGGAGGTATGGACCAGCCAAGTCTGTGCTCACCTGAGTTACATAAGCCCGTGCCATCAGCCTGCATTCATTCTTGCTGCTTCCATGTGTGCATAATGTCACAGAACTTACAAGACCCCAGGAGGAACGTGGAAGTGAATAGAGCAGAAGGGCTCAGGTGCAAGAGGGACACAAGCACCTCCAAGTTGTTTTAGTGAAACCAGAGCTGTGTCATCAGGAAAGCTTTGGAAACTAGGTCTTCAGGGTTCTCTTTTTTCCAAGAATGCCTTGTCTGAAACACAGCAAGTGACCTACCCATGCTGGTCCCTCTACATTGAGGGGAAAGCAGGCTACAGGTCTAAGAGGTGCACTCTGTGACAGCACAGGGCACCTTCTGTCGTTTGTTCCTGACTCTGCTGTGGAGTCCCCATGTATGACTGCATGGGGCTGGTGGGTGTTGCCTGTGCAGGGACAGGTGTGTCCCCTGCAACTCTGACTCTTGGCTGTTGGGTTGGCACAGCACCTCACCAGTGAGGTTGACCTCTGTGCCCCACAGAATGACAACCACTGGTTTGGTTGCGTCACCCAGGTCAGTAGGCTGTCAGCCCCCCAGGAAGGAGCTCTGGGCTGTCTGCAGCAGGAGCGGTGCAAAGGGACGAGGGGTATCTCCATGCACAAGGAGTCATTGGAGATGTGATGTAGGGCCTGCTTGGGGTTGTGATAGGGGCTGTGAGGGTCCAAGTGGCAATATGGTTCTGTGGGTTCATTGTGGCCAGAGAAAAATGACACACAGGGAACCCTGGAGCTATCCAGGTGAGTTATGCAAAGGAGATTCTTGTAACTGCAGTTTCTGATGAAACTGTGTGGGGTCGGGGTACTGCTGTTTGGATCGATCACGGATGGGGGAATGCATATAGATATCATTTTTAATATACTTATCTCTAAGATTGAGAATTAGAAAAATGAAAGTTATTACTTTACCTTTCTTTACTTATTCCTTCTCCAACACTCTCTTTCTCTACGTGGACCCATGTTTCTGATATGTCATTTTCTGTCTTTCTAAGGCAGCGATCCCCAACCTTTCTGGCACCAGGGACCAGTGCTCCTTTGAGGAACTAATGCTTGATGATGAGAAGCTGAGGCTGTGATGCTAGCGCTGGGGAGTAGCTGCAAATACAGATAAAGCTTCGCTTTCCTACTGCTCACCTCCTGCTGTGTGGCCTGGTTCCTAACAGGACATGGACCAATACTGGTCCACAGCCCGGAGTTTGGGGACCCCTGCTTTAAGGAACTTATTTGGTCATTTCTTTCAGGGCAGGATGATTGGCAGCAGCTCCCTTTCGTTTCGCTTTGTTAGAGAAAGTCTATTTCTCCTGCACTTTTAAGGGAGAATCTCACAGGAAACAGAATTCTAAGTTGGTGGGATTTTTCTCACTACGCTTTCAATATTTCACTCACCTCTCCTCTTGTTTGCGTGGTCTCAGGAAAGGCGGACATCATTCTCACCTTTGCTCCTCTGTAGATAAAGGTGGGTTTTTTCCAGAATTTTTTCTTCATGTTTGATGACCTGTAGTTTAGAAATGACGTGCCTGGGTGATGGTGGTGTTTGGCACTCATCCCGCCTGGTGTGCTCTGGGCTTCCTGCTTATGTGGTTTGGTGTGGACACTCACCTGGGGGATTATTCCAAATATCCCTGCTACTCCTCATCTCTCTCCTCTCTCGGTCATCCCATGGTACGTAAGTTATGCCTGTGGTAGTGGGTACCGTAGTTCTTGGAGATTGTTATCTTTGTTTTTTTTTCCCTTCAGTTTGGGTGGTTTCTATCCACGCAGCCTCAAGCTCGGCTCTCTTTCCTGTGTCCAATCTAACAAAGCTGTCAGAGGAGGCCCCCATTTCTGTGATAATTGTTGGTCCCTAGCACCTTTGGTCTTTCTTCAGAGTTCCCCGTCTCTGATGTCACTGCTCGTCCTTGCACAGTCTGCTTCATCGATCACGGCCCGCAGCATCTTCACCACAGTTGGTTTACATTCTTGGTCTGATCACTCCAGCACCCCAGCCGTATCCGCTTCTGAAGCTGCACTGTCTCTTCCAACTGTGTTTCTTGCCATTCGGTATGGCTGCATTTTTTTCTTGATAGCCAAACACAATGGTCCATGTACACAGAGCTGCTGTGCACAGGCCTTTGTTGACGTGGCAGCGAGCTGTGTGGAGAAGCCATCCATCTAGACCAGGGGTCCCCAACCCCAGGCCGTGGATTAGTACTGGTCCATGGCCTGTGAGGAACTGGGCTGCACAGCAAGAATTGAGCGGCGGGCAAGCAAATGAAGCTTGCCCGCCGCTCCCTAGCACCGCCTTAGTTCAACTTCAGATCATCAGGTGTTAGATCCTCATAGAAGCACCAGTCCCTGGTGCTGAAAAGGTTGGGGACCATTGCTCTAGACCCTGTGAGTAGGCCTCAGTCTTTACTGAGCCCCGACCTCCAGTCTGTGACGTTTGCATTGCGAGTGTTTCTCAGTTCTCCCTACTACCACTGGGTGGGACAAGACAGCTAGAGTGGGCAGGACTTGGGAGTCCCCTTCCCAGGTCACTTAGGTCCTGATGACATCCCAGCAGGTTAGGCTTGGTAATAAGTTTGGGTGCAGGCCTCACTAATAAGGCAGAGCTCTAGTGCATTTCATGATTTTTGTTCATTTGTTTGCCCTTTCCCTGCTGGGAACACAAGAGGATCTATCTCTGGTTTTTACTGGGAGAAACTGGTTGAGCTCCTGAAGGGAGAACACACAAAACTGGGCAGTTTCTAACTCAGACTCGATCTACACACTGAGCCTCCAGCAATTCCTCGATCCCCCTGCAGGATCGCCCAACTGGCCTTGTCCCCGCAGTGGTCTCTGTGCACCTGTCCATCCCTCAGGCCTCCAAGGTGTCCCCGTGTCCTCACCTCTCTGATAGGTGCAAGAATTTTCAATCTGATCAGTCATACTTGTGAGGACAGAGTGGTGACTTTCAAGCTCCTTACCCCAAACCGAAAGGCCACGACTTTTTTTTAAGTTTATTTTGTATCCAGTAACTGATGAGTTAAGAGTCCTCAGAGGTGGACAGCTGATTCTCAGAACAGCATTAAAATTAGAAAATTTTATAAGCTCAACAGTTATATTTGTATTTTCCATTTCATTTTCTTAACACAGTCTCATAACAGGCAGGGTGACCATGAATTCTAAGGGGTGTGGAGTATATCCTTGTCTTTGTCTCCTGTCACACCTTCTCAGACTGTGGGTCAACTATTTTGTTGACCAGGATGTGGTCCTAAGTTCTTGGACATTACATTCTAGTGGAGAATCAGGACATAAATTAGAAAGAGATACAAAATAATTATGGGGAAAGGTATAGTGGGTGCCAGCTGTATGTTTTGCAGGCAAAGCCATTTCTGTGGAGTATGACAGTGTCTCTCTGCTCGGGAGAAAAGAGAACCCTTTACCGTGTTAGTCGTTTACAAAGACTGCTGATGTTCTCACAGGCAGAACCTCCTTCTTGCTCCAGGCTACTCCAAAGCCCTCATCATGTCTTCTCAGAAGAGTGCTCTAAGGGCCACAGGGGAGGTGGCTCTGAAAACCATCTTACTTCTGCAAGTGGGAGTTGGGGGTCTGGCCAATGTCATTCTCTTCTGCTATAACGTGTCTCCACTCTTGCTTGGCCACAGGCAGAGGCCGACACACGATTCACACCCACATGGCGCTGGTCAATCTCTTGGTGCTTCTGTCCACTGTGATTCCCCACGTGATGGCAGCTTTTGTGGTGAGGACCACGCTCCACCCCACCCCTAGTCCAGTCTTGGGTGTAAGCTTGTCTGTTACAATCACTGGGTGGCTCACAGCACCACCCTGTGCTCCACCTGTGTCCTGAGTACCTACCAGTTCTTCACACTCATTCTCATGAGAGTAGACTGGATGAAGCTCCGAGGAGCCGCCCCGGATTATTGGTCCTTCCTGCTGCATCTGCTAGGTGTTCGGGGTCTTAATGAAGGTCTGCATTCCCGTGACAGTCAGTGGTCCACAGGACATGGGAAATAATACTGATGCCTCTTTCTGCTGGTCCTTAGGGATCCTAGAGCCCCCGGGTCTGCTCTTGCATTGTTGACCTCACGGTTGAACTGGTAAATACATAGAAGTCAGCCTCTATACCACCCATGAATACTAATATCTAGTAATTGTTTACCAGTTATCCATTTTTATATTTTGTTATAAAAAATATACATAACATTTGATTTTGACCACATGTAAGTGTACAACTCAGTGGCATTAAACACACTCAGTGGCATAATCATCACTACTATCTATACCCAAGACTTCATCATTCCCAACAAAAAGTCGGTACCCATGAAGAGTTGACTCACCGGTCCTCTCTCCTCCCAGCCCCCGACATCCTCAATTCTACTTTCTTGTCTCTATGAATTTCCCTGCTCTAGGTACTTCATTTAAATGGGCTCATATAGTATTTTTCTGTGTCTGCCTTATCTAAGCATCATGTTTTCAAGGTTGTTCCACACTAGCATGTATCAAAATTTCATTTATTTTTATAGCTGAATATTCTTCCAGTCTATGTACGTACAACATTTTGTTTACTCATTTGTCTTTATTTAATCGTTTATTAACTGATGAACATGGGTTGTTTCCACCTTTTGACTACCGTCAATAACACGGCTGTGAATATGGATATACAAATATCTGTTGAGTCCCTGCTTTCAGTTTTTGAATACGTATCCAGGAGTGAAATTACTGTCACATCATAGTTGTATATTTAACATGTTGAGAAATCACGTTTCCCACAGCTGCTGAATCATTTTACATTGCCACCAGCCATGCACACGAGTTCCAGTTTGTCCCCATCTTCCAACCTGGTTATTTTCCTTTCTCCAACATCCATCTAGCAGGTGTGAAGTAGTGTCTCGTTGTGGTCTTGATCTGCATTTCTCCAATGACTAATGATGTTGAACATCTTCTCACACGCTAACTGGCAGTTTGTATATCTTTGGAAAAATGCCTATTCCTTTCGTTTCTGTATTGGCTCATTTTTGTTGGTTTGAGGAGTACTTTATATATTCTGAATACTGAATCCTTATAAGATCCTCAAACATGTTCTCCTTTCTATAGTTTGGTAGAATGCTGCAGTCAGCAGAGGCTGGCCCTTAGAGGACTGATGACCTGTCCCTGCAGGTGGGGCTGAGCATGCCAGCCAGGTAGAGGGGACCTCAGTGCCACCACGGTGCCATTTTTAACTTTCCTGTTTTATTCACATGCTCAAATCATCATGATTTTCTTCATGCTTCCCAGCCAGGAATCACATAATTATCATTCTCCAGGGGAAGGACTGTTAGGGGATACAGATGAAACCAGACCTGCTCAAGGATAATGACAGCTGTAGCAAACAAGGCTGTTTCCGAGGTGTGAGTGGGGTGATACTATTGTCTCTAATGTTCTGTGGTTGAAATTTAAAATGCATTAAAATTTGTATTTTAAAATGCCAGTGTTGTTTAGTGCTCTTTGAAATATTCTAACAGATATAAAATGAAGTGGATGAAATATAAAACTAAAGAATTAGCCCTAAAACTAGAACAAAAACATGAAGACATAATAAGAAACAAAAGACAGCAAAAGTACAATTTCTGCATGGAGAGCCTGTTGGAAACCCACAGGGAGTGTGTGGTTGTAGCAGGGTTGGGGATGGGTGGCAGGCACAAGTCCCACAAAGTACAAGGAGTTGCAGGAGCAACTTTTTTTAAAGAGCCAGATGGTCAATATATCAAGCTCATGGGCCACACGATTTCTGTGACACCTACTTAATGCTGCTTTTGCAGGTGGAAGGTTCCACAGGCAATATGAAAATGGGTGTGACTACGTTCCATTACTTCATTTACAAAAACAGGCGGCCAGCCCACAGGCCAGTCTGCTGACTGTGGTAGGACATTATGTGGTGGGCAGTGGTGGTTCCCCACCCCCCGGAACCATGAAAGGTGTGTCACACATATCAAAAGCATGAAAGGGGTGCTGAGACCGACGTGATGGGAAGGACGGCATTCAGGGACCCACCAGAGGACAGAGAAGCATCTGCAGAGAGAGTGAGTCTGAAAGTGCATTTCTTTTTTAAGGTAAATGTGAGGTGAAGGCAGAGGCTGGCTGAGAGAGGGGCAGTGTATGAGTGGATTTGTGAGAAAATCTGAGATGGGGTGAGACCGAGAACCTATGAGCATGAGTCGCCTGGTGAAGTCACTGCAAAAGCATGCACATGCATGTGAGAAGGTGCGTGTCTGTGGCTGGGTGTTGAGAGAACGTTCCAGGACATGTGTGAGAGAGAAGATGCAGGTGAGAGCAAGTGCAAGTGTGCACCAGCGCGTCCCCTGTGAGCACATCTGGCGCTAGTGGCCTGATTTCCCCAGTGCAGCCAGCAAGCCTCGCCCTGAGACCCTGCAGACCCACACGCTCTCTCAGGACTCAGCCGCCCGGCCCCACTGGAGGGAACGGCCTTGGGGGATGCCCGTCCACTTCAGCTGTCTGGGAAGACGCCCTGGTCGGAACCTCACCTGCAAGGCCCTTCCCAGCACCCCCAAAGGACTCAAGCATCTCAACTCTGCGCTCAACACCTGACCATAAGCCCTGGAGCTGTATGAGAAAATGACACGTACATACATGATGCGTACACAGTAGGAGTGAACCAGCAAGGCAAGAATGGTCATCTCTTCAACGTCCAGTGATGCACCACCCGGGTGCTCTGGCCACATGGCGGGTAGAAGAGGCTTAAGTGGTAGTTCCTGGTGAAAATGCTGCCTGGAATATTCTGGAAAGGCTAACGGAGGAGACATGGGATCTCAGAGCCGCTGTGCTCTCACATCAAGCAGAGGTTCCCACTAGAGCAGGCCGAAACAAGGTTCTGACTACCGTGCACGCTGCTGCTGGGGTCTGTTGTTTCGTTACTGCCTTCTCCACTATGACAAATGGGAAACTAAGAAAAGCCTCTTACCTTTCACCTCTCCACTACAATGAAGCACAGTACAAGCTTCTGAGGCAGCAGGTAACAAAACATGTACTCGATCCAGTGAGCAAGAATGTGACACGGTCTGGATGGGCCCTCTCCCTGCACTCGCCATGGCTGGACCCCACATCGGGCCAGTGTGGCCCCAGCTCTGCCCAGGGACGGCACCCCAGGCCCTGGCAATAGCCCCCCTACTCCCTTCTTGTGCCCCAAACTCCTCGTAACTCAGCAGACAGGGCACTGGCCACTGCCCTCTAGGTACCTTGAGTCCTGAACCTATTGACCCAAAATGGTGCCAGGCCCATCCCCACAGTAGCCCACAGCCAGCTTGAACAAACTCCCTATCATTGGCCTGCAGAGGGTGCCCACAGACTGTACACTGCCTGGCAGGAATGTCTGACTGCTGCCTCTGGCCACACAAGCCCATTCCCACTGCCATCCACCCAGAGATCAGTCTCCACGGCTGTTTATGGCTCACACGCTACCCCCTCACATTGGCCATCTGCCCTGACTGCCATGAAGGGTAGGGGGTGTGGCAGCATAGGCCATCCTGGTCAGTTTTGCTGCCCCTTCTGCTGTGACTCACTGCTCTGCACCTCCCTGTGCCCTTGCCCATGCCCAAAGTGTCTCCTGGGCCAGAACACAAACTGGCTGATCTCGGTGCCTGGACCGATCTTCACGAGTAACAGTGCCTAGGCCTGCACGGCTGCCACTCTGCCAGGGCTTGAGGGCCCATCCACCCAGCACAGCCCCACCAGGGCTCCAGAGGGTAAGGACATCAGGGCTTTTGGGAATGAGGTGTTGGCTACCACGCCCCAGGTCCCCAGTGAAGGGTCATGTGAGTCACTGATGGGAACTTGAGGAGCCACACCCATGAGAATTGCCATTTATTCCCACAGTTGCCGAAATAATCACCAAGGATTCACCGAGGATGTGGGGGGAGAAGGAGGCTCAAACACTGATTGAGGGGCCAGTCAGGAGTGGGGGGACGGGCACAGCTGTCCCCGTTCTAATGCCACAGGAAGGGGCCCTCCTCTGGCCAGCACCCTCCCCAAACCCCACATCCAGTTTCTCGGGACGCAGGTAGGGGATGTGGGGGCAGTGTAGTGTGAGTAGGCCCAGGAGGGGAGGGCGCTGGGGGTCCCCGCTTCACATGCACTCACGACACTGGTCTCCCAGGGAGCAGCAGTGGGAGCTGGGCTGGGCTGCCCCCCCTGCTCATAGGAGAAAGGGGTTAGTGCTGGGAGCTGGGGGACCTGGGGGCATCATGGGGGGCAGGCCCGGGCCCCCACCCAGGGGGGAGATGTATGTCGGTGGCGCCCCCGGGACCGGGGGCCCAGGGCTGAGCCGGAGCTGATTCAGGGTGAGCGTTGCAGGGGGCGCGGGCTGGAAGGGGTTGGTGACGGAGGGACCAGTGGCCGGGGCTCCTGCAGAGAGAGGACAGAGATGCACAGAGCAATCAGGAGGGTCTGCCCAGGAGATCACTGGCGGGGCCGGTGTCCCTGCCCTGGGGGCCACACTCACCACTTGGCAGGAAGGGGTTGGAGGCCTTGGCTCCTTGTGGCGTGGGGCCCGGCCGGCTCACCAGCGAATCCAGGTCGACGAGGGCCGCGTTAGGCCCCAGGAACGACTCAGGCGTCTTCCGCGTAGGTGGCGTGGGGGCTGGGGCAGCTGCGGGCGGGGGGCTCCCCACAGCCTCAGCCAGAGAGCCCCCGACCCCACTCATGTCGAACGCCCCGGGACTGCGGGCGGGCACCTCTCCAGCCAGCAGCTCCAGCTCCCCTGGAGGGGCAGAGGGACTCAGAGGAAAGACGGGTGGCAGGGTCTTGGAAAGGAGGTGACGGTACCAGGTAGCAGAGCCCGGGGCCAAAACCTGGAGGGCCTAAGGCCGAGGGACAAAGGTCGCAGGAAAACTGACAAGCTCCAGAGCAGTGACTGGGAAAACTACTCCGACAGAACCCAGCAGATGGAGGGCAGATGGGCCTGCTTACGGGGCGGCCAGCTCCACATGCCTCACCAGCCCACAGTCCAGACAACAGTGCATGGTGGGGAAACCGCAAGTGACCCCAAGGGGCTGGGTGACATTTGTTAGTCTGAGACCTAATTTTTGAAAAAATTAATTTAAGACTCCTCTCTTAATGTAGAAAAAAGAATGCACAAATTTGTGTGAACAAAAAAGACTGGGAATGTGCTCACTTCGGCAGCACATACTAAAATCAGAATGACACAGAAAGATTAGCACCGCCCCTGCACAAGGATGACACACGTAACATGGCATAGACAAAAACATCTGCAGTCTGCAATGCACTCAAAGGAACATTCCAGGATGACAGAGAGATCGGAGTTAGCATCTGGGGAACCTCAACCAAGTGAATTCTTTGTACCATTTTTACAACTTTTTTTGAAATTATTTCAAAATGAAGTTAAAAACGCCTTTTTGAAGACGAGGAGTGATCAATTATACCTCAATAAAGTTGTTTGAAAAAAAGATGGACCCAACCCAGAGCTGCTTTCATCTCGCTCAATGGACCCATGGAGCGGGGTCTCTCAGACACCAGTGTGGGGGCCAGGTGGGAGCAGGCGGGGGCAGGCTCACCTGTGCTGCTCCCTGAGGTCGGTAGGGCTGTGCGCAACCGGTCAAAGTCAGAGAACTCGTCAGGCTCTGTGTCAAAGCCCCCGACCACTGTGGGCGGGGCGGGGGGGGGGTGGTCAGGGTATCCACTCAGCTCCTTCAGGGGCTTGCCTCCACCCCCAACGCCTGGTACTCATGAGACAAGACTCGTCCCTCATGACTCAGCGCCCACCGAGTACCTGTGGTGCCATTAGTGCTGGGCTTGGCAGGTGACCCCCCCCAGGGGTCTGAGAAGGCCGGGGCCCAGGGATCGGAGACCAAGGGTCCACTGGTCGGGGCCCCACCTGGGTGAAGGAGGAGGCACATGAGGCGCTGGGCTCTACCTGCCTGGCAAGTGGCAGTCTGTCTCCTCTGAAATCTGACTGTTCCCAAGCAAGAGCCCCACTCCAGCCCCCACCACTCAGAAGCACCCCCAGTTCCCCCAAGCCCAACCCTCCCCTCATCACAGTCCAGCCCTGGGCGCTCACATAGCCTGGCCTTTGCCCATGTGTCCCCTCCTGGCTAAGTCCTCAGCCCTGAGGACTCTACAATGCCCCCAGGAAGCCTCCAGCCAAGATGAAAGGACGGATGTGCTCCAGCCCTGCCCTCCCACCCTGGTGAAGCCCCCATAATCCCCAACTCAACCCCAGCCCCGCCAGTGCCTACTCACTGTGCCCCTCCCTGCCCTCCTCAGGCCAGGCAGGCCCAGGGATGCGTCCAGACAAAAATGTAGGGGCTGGCACTCACCATCCGAGCTCCCCCATGGGTCAGGCGTGGGCCCTTCTCCAGCTGCAGGGGTCTGGGTCCCACCCCAAGGGTCGACTGGGGGCCCCACAGGGGCAGCAGGCCTCCAGGGGTCCCCAGAAGCCGGTGTAGGGGCCGGACCACCCCAAGGATCAGCAGCTGGCGGAACAGGAGGTCCGCCCCATGGGTCTGAGGTGGGGGCAGCCGAGGCAGTGCCCATGGGCGCTGGGCCACCCCAGGGGTCCGAGGCTGTTGGAGGAGCTGCGGCCGTGAAGACATCTGCAAGATCCATGAGGGAGGACTGCAGGGGAAGAGAGGCTGTGAGAGCGCAGGGCAGACAGGACCACAGGGAAGGAGCCGGCCAGGCTGGGGCAGTAGTCCCGGGAGGCAGCAGCCACGCTCGTTCCTAGTCTCCCTGCTCAGTCCCAAGCCAGCCCTCCATCCATGCCTCATGTCCACCATGGCCCAACAAGGACAGAGAGCAAAGCCACCCAGGGAGCCCCCACATCCCTGGGCAGCCAGGCTGATTGGCACACTCTGTTGGCCAGGGAACCCCAGGTCCCCTGAGCAGGCCTGGCTGGGACCCAGCAAATGTGGGTCACTGCACACGCCTGGCTTCCCAGAGACCACACACATACATGCACGTGCACGAGTTCCGTGTCGTGGGGAACCCAGCTGACCAGGGCCCATGTTTCTGGATGTGAGGTCCCCCCATCCTCCCCAGGGTGAAAGGGGTGGAAGGGGGCTGAGATCCTGCTGAGCTGTAAGTAGGGGCACTGTAAGACCCCCATGCCAGGCCAGCCTTGCGCCATCTACTGCCCCCTATCAGTAGGGGTCTGGTCCCCACCCTGGGAATCAGGGCAAGCCTCGCAACCTGCAGCCACCGTCTGGGAGGGTGGTTGTGCTGCGAAGACACTTGGGACACTCACGTGAACTATGTGAGCTTACAGAACAAGAGACCAAAGAACAAGACCACCTTGGACGTTTGCTGCATGCATAGAGGGCAGAGTTGCGGGAGACATGGTCCCACACTCACCTCCCCCAACACCCACCTCCACACATACTCACCTCCCCGCTACACTCACCTCCTTCAGACCATAGATCACCTCCTCTTCATACCTCCTCCCAGCCTAACACCACCACCCCACTTACTTCCCACCAGTCCCCTCCCCCACACTCACCTCCCCCTGGCCCCCTGTCTCCCGCCTGCTCTCCTCAATGGCCATCTGCAGCCTCAGGTCGTCCCCACGGCGGATCCGCTCCTCCTGTTTGGGCCACAGAGGCAGGTGGCAGGAAAGGGTCAGTCTGAGTGACTGGGCACCCGAGTACCCTCTCCCACCCAGAAGGCAACTAAAATTAAAATGGGATGCAGACGACATGTGGGATGGGGTGGGACACAGGGTCGCAGGCAGGTGTGGGGACAAGGATGGTGCTCTGACAGGCAGGGAAGCACGGGCCCGTGTGCCTGATGCTGTCTGCACTGCCGTGGGCGATGAAGGCTACGACTACAGTTGGGGAGAGGGAAGGCCCTCGCCACCAGAGCCACCACGGGCACCTACTTAACATATATGGGTGTCGTCTGAGAATCCACTTTACACAAGGTGCTAGAGCTAGAAATGCCATGGTGTGAACATATGGGAACTGCAGAGGGGCGGTGGAGTGGGGCCCTTTAGGAAGGAGTGAGGTGGCAGGGGCCTAGGGAGAGTTTCAGGGGAGCATGGGGGGGCAGAGATGCTGCTCTGACCTTATCGTGCTCCTCACGGCTCAAACTAAGGGCCAGCTGGAGCTGGACGTCATCCTCAGGGCCGCAGGACGGGGGCTGGGGAGAGAGAGTGTGAGGGGCCGGGGCAGGGGCCAGGCCAGGAGAGAGGGAAACAGACAGAGAACAGAGGTCAGACAGAGGCACACATACAAGGCGACAGTCCCCAAACCAGTGAGGGGCAGGTAGAGACAGAGCAGGGAGACAGCTTGGGCGAGGGGACTGGAGCCAGACAGGGCAGGACAAGCATCCAGGGAGAGAAAAAGGAGGAGTGTTTCCAGACAGGACAGAGACAGACAAGGTCAGCGGGCGAGCAGAGACATAAGACAGAACAGACAGAGGAACAAAGAAACAGAGCGAGCCTGAGAGAGGGGCAGGTGGAGCTGTAGGTAAGGCATGGAGATGGGATGGCAGACGGAAATAAAACCCTTCCCCACCATGTGGGCCCAGGTGGCCACAGTACCTGGTCGGCCTCCTCCTTGCTCATGGCCAAGGCCAACTGCAGTTGCAGCTCCTCCTCTCCACTGCTCTGCGGCCAGGCCTGCTCTGCCTCAGGCAGGGGCCCGGAGCCCACAGCTGCTGAGGAGGCTGCGAGGGGAGCCAGGGAGACAGTGAGACACTGAGGAAGCAGAGGGAACCCCTCAGCTTGACCACTCCCAAGACCACGCCCCCCACCCAGGACACAGACACCAGTTTCCCTAGGAGGGAGGGAGAAGAGCTGTGCACTGGGCCTACTCAGCCCCACCTGGGGCGGGGCGGGGCAGGGCAGGGCAGGGCAGAGAAGGCTCGCCCTACTGATAAAGAAGAAGGGGACTTCAGGAACCTCTAAGCCCTGAGACCTGGGTTCCTGCACCATGTGGAGCCAAGGATTCCCATGTGCTCCCAGCCTGTCACAGGGCCTCCCTCCCTGGTAAGAGCCAGGGAAAGCCCTGCATACTCTAGATGCGGAGACTAGAGATTTGGTCTCTAGGGCTGCTCAATACCTGTACCTCTCCAGGACCAAGGGATCAGGAGAGCACAGCACATGCATCCCACCCCCAACTCCATCCCACGTGAGCAGCCCGAGTCATGACCATGGAAAGGACAGAGACAGGAAAGGAAGAAGCTGGCTATCTGCAAGGGTGGAGGACGGAAGCATGGGCCAGGATGCGGCAGTGGGGGTGAGCTGAGCTGACCAGGCACCACCTGCACCCCTCCCAATGTGGCCAGGCCTCTGCTTGTGGAGAAACAAAGGCACCGGGCAGGCCTTTGGGCACCTGTCCAGGTCCCTCTCAGAGCCCCACGGCCCTCTCAGCCCCTTGCAGTGTGTCAAGAGACACGCTCCCGGCTGGCCCCACACTGTGCCCCAGGGCTGGGAGGCAGCAAACTGGGCTGCGGACACACGTGCTCTGCCTGCCCACAAGCCAAGAAAGGGTTCCCTAATTTTGAGCAGTTAGGGGGTGAAACAAAAAGTTAATAATATCTCAAAACGTGTGATCTACACGAAATTCAAATTTCAGGGTCTGGGAATAAAGCTGAAGGAGCACAAAGCCCAGAGCTCAGACAAGGGCCCAGCTGAGAGGCAGAAATGGAGCAGCCATGAAGAGAAAGCGGACACATGGGCCCTCTGGCCCCATAGAGGATGCCACGAGGCCTGCCCAAAGCCCCTCCAAAAGCACCCCATTCTCCCCTGCATGTGCGCCCTTGCATGACACGCTGTTTTCTGTGGCCCCAGACATATACAACGTCCTCGTGGATACTAGACAGTGACCGTACATGAAAGGCCCGAGCAGAACGTCCAGCCATCCCTGACATGCCAGGAACCTGGTTTGTCCTGCAGGCCCAGATGACTCTGCCTCCACATAAGGCTGCCCTGAACCTGTCCCCGTCCCAACCACTGCCTGGTAAAATGCCACTTCTCATTTCCTGGTGTCCCCCGCAGCCCACGCTCTGTGGCAAACTCCAGGCATTAACTGGATCTTTCCCTTCCTGCCTGGACCCTACAGGGCCACCCCACTGCATGCACTCCTCCATCTCTGGACTAGCTTATATGGCGAGCCCTTTTTCACACTCCAGACCCCCACACCCTGTGGGCAAAGATTCCCGACATAGACACACTGGGACCCTCTTATCTCTCTACTCCAACTTGTTCTTTCAGGTGCTAGTTGCCACCTGCCAAATGGAGCTCACTGCGCCCCATCACTTCCTAAAACTTAAAAGCAAGCTCTGCCTCTAGCCTGATGGAAGGACAGCCTCTCAGCTATCAGCATGCTTGTCCCCTCGCCAGAGGGCTGTCCCAGCCGCACAGCTTCCTCCCCTTGGGCACTGGCCACTCTTGTAAGGACCGCGGCGCACTGGCCTGGCAGCTCTAGGGCCCAGGCCGAGGGCAGGGGACACCTAGGCCTTAAGGAGGTGACTGGCTAATGTGTGTGAACATGATGACACGTCTCAGCTCCAGAGCCCCACGGCGAGAGGGAAAGGACAGAGCCAGAAGGAGCCTGTGTCAGGTGAAGAGAGAACAGTGAAAAGGGGTCGCAGCCAGGCCTTACCAGCAGCTGTCTGTGCCAGCTTCTCCTTGGTCTTGAGTGCGTGGGCACGCTCCTCCCGCAGCCGGTCCTCGTCTCGCAGCAGGGCCACCAGCTGCTTAGCTTTCTCACGCACATTCACACCCTGGTCCTTGCCGTCGCGGTCCACGTACTGGAAGTCCTTGAGCGTCTGCACAGCATACATGTTCTCCTTGCACTGCTGCGACACGCGCTCCGAGCCCGTCTTGATGAGGTACTCCATCAGCGTCATGGCCTGTGGAGCAGAATGCAGCAGGTCACCCACAAGGCCACCCACTGGGACTTCCCCGCACCAACTTAGGTGCCATCAGAGGGTGGATGAACCAGCACAGCCCATCCACACAATGGGGTATTATACAGCCCTCGAAAGGAGGAACACACAGACATGTGCCGCCACCTAGGTGGGACCTAAGCGCGCCATGCTGAGAGAGCAGCACCAGGAGCACAGCATGTGATCCACTCACATGAAGTGCCAGGACAGGCAGACCCAAGGAAAAGCAGTCATGCCAGCCGTGGGCTGGGGACACCAGGTGTCATTCTTGGTGCGCACAAAGTCTGTTGGGGTGACAAGAATAACCCAGACTGCAGTGGTGAGTGTGCCTGATACCTCTGAAGTGCCCACTTGGAAAGGGTAGATGGTACAGCCTGTGATCCACGTGCTCCTCCATGAAAGAATAGGGATGTGGCAGCTGCAGTCACCACAGGCCCACCTGGGCATCACCGGCAATGCAGACCCTGCCCATTTCTGTGATGTGCGAATCTAAAGGAGCACAGCTGGGAAACGTCAGCCACACCACGTTCACAAGGGCCACACTCTCCACAGCTCCGTCACTGTAGAGTGGGTCATCGCTTCTCGTGTGAAACCTTACCCCAACATACTGGGGAAAAGGCCTGCAGGGCCCGTCTGGGCCTGGGCTCCTGGGGCAGGACACACGGCATGCTGGAAGCTCAGGGAGGAACCAACACCCTTTGGTGGCTTCAGCATTTTATGACTTGAGAACGAATTCTCTTTCAGGCAAGTTAAAACTAAATGGGAAAAGAAAACCCAGGCAAGGCCTCTGTGGTCTTGGATCCTGGGCTCCAGGCAGGTCTGGGGAGCCAGGCGCAGGGTAATGGCCTCTTACAGACTCTGTACAAGACTGTGGAACCATCCTTGGAAGAGGGCACACTTTAGACTTTGCAGATGATTCCACAGACTCACGGAGCCCCCAAACCCACTCAGGAAACAACAGAGGGAGGGGCTGGCCATTTGGGGCAAGCTCTCTGACCCACTGTGACGTCTGCTGGGTGCCTGCTGTGGCTCACCAACACAACCCCAACCTGGATGTGCCAGCTTCTCAAAGGCGTGCTGGATATCTAGCTCCGTCATCTGCAGTTAGTCCTTAACCCGCCCTCCAGGGTTTTGCAGTCAGAGCAGAAAGGACCAGCCGCACCCACACAGAAGGTGAGCTCCAAACTCAGGTACAGCCCTGCTGCTCCCAAGCATGACAGAGCCCCCAGCCGAGGTCACACCCACAGCCACCAATGTGGGACTGACCAACACCAGATAAACAACCTTATTTCAGTCCAGGTAGGGCCCTGCCCCAAATAAACTCTGAAAACTTTCATTTTCAGAGCTCTGAGGACTTTGGAACTGTAGTTAAAGATGGTGAACCCAGAAGTAACCCAAACACCTATGGGGCGGGGGTGGGGGGTTACACACATGAGCCGCTGTGTGCTCACATGCTGGGAACACATGGATGCCTTCCTGTGCACTGACCACCCAGACAGGCCTGTGCTACATGCGTTCCTGGAACAAAGTTCCAGAACAATCTCAGACAGAAGGCAGGGCCCGGGCCTCTGGGGTACAGGAAGAGTCCTCTCTCTGGGTGGTGGCCACACAGGTGTACACACACCTTGATGGAAAATGTTTTAAAAGGGGACAACTAGACAGCCCAATGGTCCCTGTTAATTCTTAGACCAGCTCGGTTAAGGCTGTCTGGGACATCAGAGCACAAGTCTCAGTTTAAGACGGAGAAGAGTAGGCATCTCTGTGAGGCCCAGGCAGTAAGCCCAAGCTTTTCAGGGCCACAGTCCCCACCGTAGAGTGGGGGTGGCACATGGGGGGGCCTGACTGCATGTGGCAGAGCCCCGCTTACAAGGCAGGCAGGCCACCTTCAGCCTGGGCCAGAGTTCACTGACCACCCTGCGCTCCTCGGACAAGGAAATGACACGGCCAAGCCAAGAGGGGCTCTGGGGCTCCTCTCAAGTCCCACTGCATCCTGGGTACCCTGAGCCTCCTTGCGCTTCAGTCTCCAACCCAAAAAAGAGAGACAGGAAAAGCTCCGCCACTGTGCTCTGCCCACAAACACACTCCCCCAGCCACCCATCAGGAAGGACCTGCCATCCAGGGCCCTCAGGACTCACCTGACTCATGCACCCAATTCTCCAGCTCTGAGCTACTCTCCGGGTGTTAGCCCAGCAGGCTCTGTCCCTTCGGTCACCTCCACAAAAAAGCTTGCCTAGAAACGACGAGTCCATCAAGTCGCTGACCCAATCTGGGTTTGTTGGGGTACACAGGGAACGCCAGGACACAGCCTTGTATCTCTGCTGACTATGAGCAAGGCCACCCCTCCAGGCCCAGTCTGCTCATCTTGGAGACAAAGGAACCAACACAGCCTCTACAGGAGAGAGGCCGCCAGTGTGGGCCCCAGGATGGGTCCCCAAGGCCAGTGCCTCCCCACCACGCCCACCAGCACACACAGCTCAGGCCCTCAAGCTGACTTCTACTGACGAGTCAGCCACAGAGGCCCCGCCAACACTCCTGAGCTAGACATACTAACCTGGCATGGGGCCCAATCCTCACAGAAAGGGAGGTCCAGGGACTGGTCCAAGGTCACACTGCTGGGAGTAGGGTCTGGCCACCTGCGCTAGCCCATGCCCTTGGCCACTTCCTGACCAGAGGAGGGGATGCCAGGCCCCCAAAGCAGAGGTCAAATGGGAACCTGGCCACTGAGTGCCGACTGCAGATTCGTTCCCTGTGCCCAGAGCCCGAAGTTTGTCTCTCTGGACCCTGGATTAGGGTGTGTGCATTTGTCACTATGGGTGAATAAATGGGCCACTTTTGTGGAGGTCACATTATCAAAATGATACATGCATGGATCCTTCAACTCAGAAATTCCAGTTTTAGAGGATACGAGGATATTCGCGGCAGCCATGGTTGTAAAAGCGTTCCAATTCACTTAAAAATCCATCACCGAATAGCTGGTTACATCAATTATAACCCACCCTACACAAGAGACTGTTATACCTTTGCAAAAAAAAGAGAAAAGTAACCAAACTTTCATGTCTTGATGGGATACGACCTCTAGAATTTAGCTTCCTTTTCTTACTTAAAAGTGGGATATAACTGACATAGTAGAACCCACTCTCAACGTATATAGTCCTGAGTTGTGACACTGCATACAGCCCAGGAACCACCTGCATTTAAGGTCCATGGCCCCAAAAGTCCCCGGTGCCACCCATTAGCCTGGACGTGCACACACAGATGGCCCTGGAAGACAAACTGGGGACACAGCTGCCCCGAGGGAGGAAACTGGGCACCTGCTTAGGCCTTCCAGGGGGGTGTACCCTATGAAAGTGCCACTTCTTCAAAATCGGTTTAAATCATCAGGTTCAAAACCCTAATACTTTATATGCGTGGCCTCTGTTAAACAAGAGAAACCATACAGAAAGGCGCAGGCGCCTCTGGAAAACCAGAAGGGTGGTGGCAGCCCAGGTGGCACCAGCCTGCCCGTGCCTGCCCACCAACCTTATAGACGTGTCGCCAGTTCTTGCCGTGGTCGTTGAGCCGCTTCCAGATCATGCTCATGATCTCTGAGAAAGCGACAACATTGTAGGTAAGGTCGGCGATCTCGGACATGAGTGAGCTGGACGGGCCCCAGGGGTCGTTGCTTGTGGCCTCGCGGACCTTGATCTCAGCCTCTGAGTAGTTGTGGACGATGTTCTTCATCTGGCGCCGCAGAGAGGAGGTTGACATGGTGGCCAGTGGAGGTGCAGGGACTGTGCCCCTGGGATGTGGGCAGAGGGGCCAACTTGAGTAGGGAGACCACAGCAGGAACTGGCAGGTCACCACATCTGAGAATAGGAGAGGTCCTTGGAAACACAAGGGGCACCTGGGGCCACCCAGCCCAAACCCCTATAGGTACAGGCCCCCCACTGCATGACAGATTGAGGATGCCGTGACCTAGAAAGCTCTAGCCCTTGTCAACCTCCATCTTAGTCATCCTGTCCAGTTCGGTTCCTCAATTGTACCCAGCTCCTTCCTGCTTGGGCCCCTGCTCAGCGAGGCAGAGTGTGCAGTGACAGATCATGGGCCCTGGGGGCACACCCCAGCCAGCACTTCCTGGTCCAGCCGCCTGGGCAGGCTGACAACTCATGCACCTCAGTTTCCTCTTCTGTAAAGTGGGCCTCCGTTCAGTAACCCAGAAAACTGAGAGTCAGGGCACAGGAAGTACTGTGTCCGGACTGGGTCACCTACTCTTCCACTCCCTCACCAGGTCACTTCCACTTGCCCCGAGGGCACCACTTAAGCTTCCTGAATCCCAAGGTCCCCATTCCCAGGGGCCTCCTGGATAGACCATCGCCTAGTGATATGACACTCATTTGTCTGATTCTGTGGCTAAGGCTGACACCACCAGGCCCATGGGGAGCAGAGACCGTGTGTGTCTGGACACGGCTTTTCTCATCAGAAGCACTGGCCCCAAAGAGCTATTCAATAAACTGGAAGGGAAGGAGCAAGGGTGGAAGGAGCAGAACCCAAGAATGAAACAAGGACACACAGAAAAGAGGAGACAAGGGAGTACAGCGATGGGGGAGGGGAGCCAGGAACAAGAGTCCCAAGGGTGAGGAGGAGAGAGGCCCAAGCGAGAAGAGATAAGGAACAGCACAGCTGCAAGCTGCTTCCCAGGTGCTTGCCTGGGGCTGCCTGAGTGCTATTTCATTTAACACTGCCCAAGGTGTTTCTCACAGGGAAGCAGGTCCTGGGAGGTTGAGTAATTCACCCAAGGTCATCACTATGCCTAGCAGCACAGGCGTAACCCCAGGCTCCCCTGGACTCCAAAATTTATGGTTTTCAATTGACCTTTGCCTAAAGAAGAGTGACAGGGAAAGAAACAGAAGGGCAGGAATCAGTTAAGTGATGACAACTGCAGAAATCATGTAGCCCTGACCCTGCACCAGTACTATACTTGTAGCAACTGAATTAATCCTCACAAGTCCATGACCCACGGCCACCTCACTGGGGAGGAAATGAGGCACAGAAAGGCTAACTCCCTTGCCCCAGGACACATGCCTCACTCCCAGAGCAGCCTGGTTCCAGGGCAAGCTCTGACCACCAGTCCCAGCCTCTCCAACAACCACTGCCAGAGATCTCCTGAGCCCTCTCACAACCTGAATCCTGGGGCCAGTGGCTAGCCCCTGCCTTGAACTCAAGCTGGAGGACCAGGCGCTGGGAGACAACTGAAAAGAGAAGGCCAGACAACCAAGACAGGCCTAGCTAGACACACTAAGACAAAGAAATGATGTGACACACACAGAGGAGAGTGAGAAGATTGGGAATGAGAGAGACAAGGAAAGAGAGAAGCATAGAGAAAGCCAGGCAGCGGAGCAACCCAGAGACGTGGTGAGACAGACAAGGATGCAGCCAGAAACTGAGAGAAATGTGGATAGATAGCGAGGCAGAAAGATAAAGAGAAAAAGCCTTGAAATAAAAAGAGGCAGTAACTGGACTGAGAAAGAAAAAACTGGGAAATAACGAAAAGAACACCCAATCTTGGCCATCAGCTCGCAGCACAGCAAGCTCCACTCCCAAACAAAGGGGAGAACTCCTACCTGGTAGGCTCGCTGGTGGAACAGGATGGGCACATTAAGTGCTTGGCCCCAAGCCCCACTGATAGTAGGCACTCAATAACATTGGCTGCCACTATTATCAGAGGACAAGCAGAATGTTTCCAAAGGAGTGTCATCAGAAGATGTACTGTCTTAATACTGTGTGCATTAGAAAAATACACAACTAGCTCCCCAACGCTAAGATTTCACAAATGCTGCCTAAAATGAGACTAAGCTTTTCAAAATAAGTTGATTCAAGAGAATTGTTAGATGAAACAGAGAACAAATGTTACGGCAAAATTCTCCAAGGAGCACTCAAATGACCAATATCGAACATTTGTGGAAGTGAACATATATTAATGGTGGAAACCAGAGCTCCTAGTTGTTACACATCTTCCACTGGCCAGTATGGGGCACTTTACAAGTATCACCTCCGTCAAAACGCACAGTGGCCCTATGAGCAGGAACAACGAACGTCCTAATTTTAAAGGCTAGGACACTGAGGTCTGGCGAAAAGTCACCTGACAGGTATCACAGGCTAGCAAGCAGTGGGCCTCTGGTTGGAGACCCAGGCTATTCACCCACCACCAGACTCGGGAGCCTGGAGGAGCAGATCCTAGACTAAGCACAGACCGCGGAGAGGGGCTCGGGGTGGAAGAGGGGACAGGAGGGAAAGGAGATGGGAAAACTGCGGCAGAGGGAAGCGCCAGAAGCAGAGAGTGGAGGCACCTGGCACTGAAGACTCACAAGCTCGGAGAGAGACGCGAACATTGATCTTGACCGTCAGACGCGGGACGCGGCGGCGCGCAGAAGCAGATCGAGACCCAGGACAGACACACGCGGACAAGGCTTTGTACAAACAGCAGAATGGACACTAGCACGGGTTAGGCCCAGGCGCATCCCGCGGGAGACGGAGGCGCTCCCAGAGACAGACGCCAGAGACCGAGAGACGCGGGCAGTCACGGCCGACGGGGGCATAGACGCGACGGCCACGGAGACGATCGGGGGCCAGCAGACGCCGGAACGCTGGGCCCCGCGCTCACCTCGGCTCCCTCACACCGGGCACCGGGGGGTCATGGGGGGCAGCCCCCTGCCCCCGCTCGACCTCGGTGTCACGGGGCGCGCGGAGAGCCGCGGGCGGCAGACACTGAGGCGCGTTCGGGCGCACAGGCGGAAGCACGGAGAGCCGCACGACGACAGCCCTGCCGCCCCGGCGCCCAGGAGGGGCGCGGACAGCCGGGCGGGGGAGATGAGCCGCCGAGAGGACGGGAAGCAACCGAAAGAAGCGACGGACCGGAAGCGGAAGTGGCTGCAAGCCCCTCCCGGCCCTGATTGCGGAGCCCGCGCAGCACACTTCCGCAGACCAGTCCACAGGTCTGCGTCACTTCCGGATCGTAAGCCGCTTCCCTTACTTCCGCTCGCTGCCGCAAAGGCTCAGGGAGAACGCCGAGTTGTTCCCAGCCCGCCCC